>NW_015373885.1:323088-759264 GCF_001272555.1 Dufourea novaeangliae | reverse complement strand
GAACGACCCAAACACCGGATGGTACAGCCAAGTACGGCTATGGTACACGGCGTACACGGCTAGGTCAATAAACTGTGCGACGCAACGTCACTAGCGCGTTGGACCGACGGAGAACATCGATACCGCGGCACGCTCTACCGTACTCTCTCGCTCGCACACCTGCCCCCATAGACCACCGAAATTCTTCGGGACGCGTCACACTGACGGAGAGCACCGATACCGCGGCTCGTTCTACCGCTCTCGCTCTCTTCCGTTCGCCCGCTCCGACCATCTTCGACATCGTTCGGCACGCGTCGGCACCGACGAAGAGCACCGATACCGCGGCTCGCTCTACCGCTCTCGTTTAATTATAATGTTCATATTCCCCAAATAAATATCATTTTTAACTAAATTGTTTAAGCGACATGTTCCTTTTAAAGATTTAGCTCTCCAGTATAAATCCCTAAGACCCTTATTTATTATTCAATTCACAAAATAATTGCAAATATGAAAGTTTTTTAGCTCTTTTTGAACATTCTAATTTCATAGCCCTAAACTGGGTACTTGAAAGTATTTCATTGAATTTGTGTACAAAATTTTACTACTTCCTAAAAGATTCCGTGATATTTGATAGCATAAAAAACAATGTGCCGATACAGGGTTCCGATTTATTTACGAAACTAATCTGACCAGTTGCTGCATTCTTTGACACTAATTTTCAAGAAAATAAAACTTCTGTATTTCACTTAATTTGAGAGACACGTAGCTGAATATTAACATACGTTCATTATTTAATTACTCGCAATAAATAAAATTTTTGGAAGTAAATAACGTGTAAGTAAATTCATATGTAAAAATTTACCAATTGCCAGAAAGTAATTGTTCGTGCGTATTAAGATTCTTACAATAGGCAGTAAAACTATTCATACTCCCATATAAATTATAAATATGTAAATATTAATAAATGCGGTGCATATATATTCCCACATGTAAATTTGATAAACTATTTGAAACTACATCTGTTACAAACATCCAAATGTAGGGCAAGATATAAAAACGAATAAAACAAGAACATGTAAAAAGTAACATTAGTAAAATGTCCATTAACGATGCATTTAGAATAAATTGTCTTGGTGAAAAAATATATACTTTTCCGTTTCATGTTTCATGACTGTCATATTTATCCCTTAACCTTAAACTGAAGTATCGGCTATTTTTATTCCCGTAAAATCATATAGATACACGCAATATGAATGGAATATATAACACTTCATTTGTGCTAATATTCCTCAGAATTCATGCTTTATCGGTAACGTCGGGTATTGACACTAAAATGGTAAGGGGGCATTTGACGCACTCGAAGCATGGGACAGAAAATTACATTGCATGTTAGATCTATTCTTATATCTTGTCTGTGACTGTACATGGAAAATTCAAATTTCACTCTGTCGATAATAGGGACAACGTGCTGAATGTATGTGGCACTACTGACAGATGGCGGGGAAGTTGCCTTCCACGATGTTCGTCCCTCGTACAACAGGTTCTTTTTTTTTTTTTGGTAGGCTGGACCGAAAGTGGTTCTGCTGAGATGCTGCACAAACGCGGCGCCTGTGTTGCTAGTAATTGACAGCTGCCGAAAAGCGGCGACTCGGTGGACGTGTGCGTGAACCCTTCGATCTGTAGTGAGACGAAGGATATAGTTTTGTACGAAAAGATTTCAAAGAAAACACGGACGGATCGTTCTCGGTGCTCGGTACCGCGACGCGGTATCTTCGATCTCGATGCATAATGTATTTGCGCAAACATCGTCATCCGCGGGACACCGTTTAAAAAAAATCCCGTGTGTTTACAGTCTGGTGAGACGTCGTCGTGGTGCGCATTTCGTAGCGGTCATGTAATACTTCGCGTATTTTTTTGTCACCGCAGTGATTATTCGCGTATTCTACCGAGTAACAAGTGAATATACCAAGATGCGAATGCAACATTTAACCGGAAAGTGAAGTTCTGTGCCGATTTAGTCGAGTGTTTCTCGAGGGACCGTAATGCCGAAGATGTACATATGTTTGTCCCTACAAACACGTTGAAGGAACTTCGGTAAGTCCCGTACTAACTTTCCGCGGTGTTATTCCCGTTTATGTCCTCGGGGCAATTTAGAGAGATATTAACTACAATGCATAATTAATGGAACCATCGAATCAAAACAAGAAATAATTCCTGATTTAGTTCACTGATTAGTATAAAAATTCGTATAATGGAGGTTACAATATTGAAACTCAACCAACGACTGCGATATATGTTGGCAAGTTGAAGACAGTGCGGTAAACTGGATCGATTCTGAGAGTTCGCGCACTCTAAGGTTCTAACAACTTTTGGGAATTTTTTTCTCGGCTGCACTTGAATTGTTCTTGTGCGCCTGAGGCGACGAATGCCTCCCGGACCGTTCGGGGGCTCTCTTTTGTAGAAAGACAGCCAGTGATTCGTCGGGGAATCATAACGTGCTGCTGCTGGCTGCGTAAACCTTTCAGAGAGAACGATTTGGGGCTCAAAGGATTTACAGCTAACCGGTTGCCGCGTAGGCTGCACACTCGCGAGAGCCTCCCGTCTGATAGATCGTGATCCTCATTCTCGGACTTTCGCCCGTCCAGTGACGTACATCAAGGGGACATTGATACCAGCCCGCATCGAATGTCCCCATCTAACGAATGACAGACAGACCCTGGTCCCATGAAAACCGACCGAATATCGGACATCTTTAATCGAACAGGAACAGTAAATTGATACCGGTAGCCACACTACTTTACCACCCGTATCCCGAACGCCTAGAATACGTGGATACATTAGTGTAATTTCGATTCGTATTTACCGAGATCTTTCCGGCGATCGTAAACACGATACTTGGTGTCATAAACCTACTCCTGGTGGAAACGATATAACGTGGTCGTAAAGTAAGACTCTTAGCAATGGGGTCTTACGGACGCCAGGAGACATAAGGCTTGTACTTAGCATACCGTTTTAACGCCTCGAGAAAATAATACGGTAACTAATAATAACACTTTTCCTAATAGGAAAATAAGAATTCTGTATAGTTGCAGGCGTTTTAATTTAAAAAAACCGAATGTAAGAGGCCCGAGACCGGTCGTGCCCCGTATTTCCGTCGATTCTAGGTCAATATCTCATCCATTAAGAGGTAGCTGGCCGCGTCACACGAATGCCCCATACCAGCGTGTGCATTTATTAAATCGTCGGTCGTTTGCTCGCCACGGGGCCACGGTCTCGCAATCTCCCGATCCACACCGATCCCATAAATCGCTTTGATCTACGGCCCCTAGAGAGATCGTTTACGTGCATCCTGTTAACCATCGAGGAAGAAATCCAACCACCGAGAGAACTGTCGTAGGAGACGGTAAAGTACCCCGAGAGAGCGATTCACCACGAAGGAATGCATTCGTGTCCTTCTCGGACGGATCGATCGGACAAAGTAGGAGAAGGACGACTGACTTGATATACAAGCAATAATGACAAATGGTGGAGAAGACTCGTTTCTGAGAAAGGTCACAGGAGTTTACGCGGCATTTCGATGAGACAAGGGGACTACTTCGTACGGACGTTCTATCGGTCGATCGGTTGCCAAATACGCGACAGGATCGCGACCGATCGAGAAATTCGTTGCGAGATCGTGGCAAGTGTCGTGTGTGTGTGTGATTCTACCCTGTCTCAGAGAAACGAAGAGGGAGATAGTCAGACACGCCGGTAAAGCTGCGTTTCTCCTGTGAAGATCGCGCGCGTGAGGGTATGTACGAATAAGGCCGTGGTCACACAAGCGTGGAAAGACGACGAACCGTTTCTTTTTGGTTAACGTTTCTTATCTCGGTATACCATAAACACTGTTTCCAAACTTCTTTTACTTTATTAACACTAGAACTACCAACGATAAACGTATATATTTTTCGATAGATCGATAAATATGGGAAACTTTTGAAAATTTACTAATTTATAAATTAATTAATTTCTTTAATGTCATGTCGTAATAAAGGTTACAAAAGATCCTAGAGAATGTATTGTTATAACATTTTGATCGTCGTTGTAAGAATATATTGACCAATCATTTTGATTGGCTTGGTAGTTCTAGTGTTAAGGATACCATAAACACTGTTTCCCTCGTCCATAATGAACAGACTGCAGATTTTTAAGCAAATATAGATTTTTATTGTTTACAAAAAGTGGCATTAAACAGAAATTCCTTTACTTTATTAAGGATACTATTAGATTCCAAATAAAACAAATACACGATCAAAGTTCATTAAATATTTTTGTATCCTAAAATTTAAACAATCATATTCGCTATAAATGCATACAATCCGCGATCTAATCTACAACGTCCATTAGCACTAACACACTTTCGCTATAATTAACGTATTTATCCCGTACGATTAGGCCCTAAACACTATGTACGCCACCCAATATTGTCGCCAGAGGACAGTAGCATTAACACTAGGTTCACGGGCATTTATCGTGTACGTATCTCCAAGGCACGCGTCAACGAACCCGCAGATTTTCTTTAAAAAACAACTTATTTTATATAATACACAATTTATGATCTCTGAAATTAATGCATAGCTACAGAGATAGGTATACCACATAGAGAATTTCGAGGTTACAAAGTATTCGAAATGCGTCAAAATGACGCGTCCCGTAAACTTAGTGTTAAAAAAAAAAACAAGAACACGAGGATGCTTGTGGTGACAGGTTATGACGTGATACTCGATGTCTTTTGATATCTTCGACAACGAAGACAGAGAGGAGGGAAAAGCCCGATTTGCTCGCGAATAAAGATTAAAACGACACCGCGGAATGCCTCGCTGTAACGGACGGTGTAACCGTGACGGACGTTATCTTAACCGCTCGTTGTGATGACGGCCTAAAAGGACAACACAGTGGGGGTAGAAGGAGGTCGATGGAGGGGGTAAAGAGTAGGACAACGCCAGGAGGAAGAGAGAGAGAGAGGGGGGGAGAGCGCAGACGCGTGCGCGGGAGAAAGGAGGAGAGTCGAGCGAGATGGGTATATGCGATATAGGTTTCGGTTTGGGCAGCCGTTGGAATGTGGCGGTGGCCGCGGGGCGGACGCATGCCCCGTACACACGCCATGTCTATATACCATACCACGCCGTGTGTATGTACAGGGGGCATTCAATGCCGGTACTGGACCCAGCAGCGCCCGCGTCCAGCGCATTCCGTGCCCCAGGGCAGAATCCGTACTTTTGTTTACGCCCACGTGCGTGGGGCCTCCCTTCGGACACGAATTTTCTCATGGTTCCCTCCCGCGTTAAATCACGCGCCCCCCGCCCTCAACCCCGTATCAGGTATTATTATTTTCACTGTCGACGACGAGCGTGCGCCACATAGCCGACCTGCGCACACGAGATTTACTTGAGTGCTCGACGATTCCCCCCTGGACCGCACGTTCCAATACAGACTCCTCTCGATTATCGTCTGGCTTGGTCTACACGATTATTGTCCAGGCGTTATCCCCACTACTGGGGGGGGGGCGTGGAACCCGCCAAGCGCATACTTCGTTGTCCTCTTGTTTTTCTTGCTGAGACTCGGGCTTTGTGCAAAAAACGAATTTACGAGGGTCTGAAGCATTTCTCCCTACACAATTATTGTCCTGGCGCGGACACGAGTTCGGGACTATAATCGAGAGGAGACTGTACGAAGATTTCGGTTGGAACGTATGATGGTTTTTTTTTAAATGATTATATGCATGCGGTAGTTTGTTGGTTGTCTGTTGAAGATTTGTCTGAATGCTTGGAACTCCGTGTGGTTTGAATTTGTGAGAGGTTATGAAAGTTTGAAAGCGATACCTTGCCCAATTCGCGCCACCATTTTTTAAACACATTTTCCAATCGCGTATGTATGCGTCACTTGTGCAGGGTCACGTCGATTCAGATCTTGTGATTCGATTCTTTTTCAGAGGGGACTGTAAGAAAAAGTATTACGGCCTAGTGAATGTCCAGTAGTAGGGACGTGATTGTGGGGATGGTTATAACGTGGATAAAAACAATTATTATTCATTTTTAATCAGTGAGCATTGTTAATATATTTTGTACGCAAATTACCTATATCTGTACCACGTAAAGTTGCATTTTTGTCACCAGTCGTAAGTGAGAACAATGTATTTCACACTTTTCTCCGTCTCGTTGTGTGATTTTGTAAATTAACCTGTAACGTGTTCCTTCAATTGCATCAGGATACCGAAGTCACAAAGCTAAGAGTATTCCCGGGGATAGCGATGGAAGTAACAGGAGGTTTTCGAGAGTCAAAAAGAAAGAGGAAACAGTTAACTTCCCCCGTGCAAAAAGCCCCGCGAACGGTAAAAACACACGAAGGATCCTCAAGAATGCCAGCATTCCGCGAACATCGCGTGGATGAAAATTCTACGAAAGGGCAGCGAACATTGCGCGCGTGCTTTCACTTTATGAAGAAACGGGGGCGCGAAGGAGGGGAGGGGGGCGAAGCTGTTCTTGATATGCACGCTTAAGGAAGCACTTTGGCTGCCAGCCGGGAGTAATTGCATACAAGGGCCCGTCAAAGGGAGCAACACGACGCGCGTCCATCCGCTCTTACAAAGTCCGCAGTGAGGCGATCGTTCGGCAAACAAAAAATCGCCGCCTGAAAGAATTTATTTCGAGAACGGAGTTCGATAATTACCCTTTCAATGTATTTGGTAATGAACGATCCGAAGAAAGATTTTTAAAAATATTCGTTAAAGCTTTATGCTTTGAATCATAGATGTCACAAGTTTCACTTCCGGGAGAGGGGAATAACCGTTCCGTGCCACGAAAAGTACACAGATTCACTTTTCTTAAATGATTCGTTAGACTTT
This sequence comes from Dufourea novaeangliae, assembly GCF_001272555.1. Taxonomy (NCBI): domain Eukaryota; kingdom Metazoa; phylum Arthropoda; class Insecta; order Hymenoptera; family Halictidae; genus Dufourea; species Dufourea novaeangliae. The sequence goes on along the minus strand of NW_015373885.1, from coordinate 752,402 downwards.
TAGGTTATGTTAAACGTAATTCGTATAATCATACATTATCTTCGATAGTGGTAAGCTTTTAAACTGTGGAGGTAACTTTTAATATCCACTCTGCACTTCGTATATTACTAATTACTACTCTATAGAGATATTGTTGCCTATTCGCGATAAGATTTGCCACTGCTTCTTGATAAATTAATAACAGAGCTTGTTGGAAGATGGTGTGAATGAGGACGATGATATTAAGTAACTTGACATGATTTGGTTATACACTTTCACAAATGTGTTGTATGTGTGTATTGTGTTTACTCTGAATGACAGATGTGTTCTCTGTGACTGCTGAATGCGTACTACCTTGGTGTTTGGGGTAGTCGTTTGTTGATACAGATCAGCTCGTGATTGGTTGTATGTATTTGTATGGTAATGGAAATTAAGAATTTTGGTTCGTGTACATATGTCATGTAACTGTGGTAATATCAGGTACGGGGGATGCGGGGTTCTGGCGACTTTATTATCTTGTGGGATTCCTGGAACTCAGCTCTGGGTTATAATAAATAACTGTTTCGAGGACAGTGAATATTTTGCACGCGATGCCCATCTATCCAGGAATTCCCGTTTACGACAGTTGACCGTATTAACGACCCAACACATCGATGCAACTGTTATCTATCTTCATTAGGTCACTACAAAATATGTATAAATAGACACAAGTTAACCCTCGCATCCCTATAGTCGGGTTATCGGTGACCCATCAGTAAGCCAGTTACCAATCTTTTTATACATCGATGAAGTAAATATTTAAAAATTTTGCTATGGGTCACGATTGACTCTGCCGCCGTCTTTGACGATACGTACTCCGAGAGTTAATTACACTACTGATGCTTATGTACACTATACAAAACGTACGCATATTTTCGTCCCTCGTTGTAAATTATAGGACTAAAGAAACGTAAATTACCATGACCAGAATTCATTAGCACGAGGAATCCGACGTACACACGTGAAAATCGGTCGTCGCTGTACCTTACGCCCACGCAATCGAGTAAGATATAATTTGTACGATTGACTAAACGAGCCATCAGCCTCTCCCCCGCGGCACCGGTTCGTTGAATTATGAGATCGGTCATGCGGGGCGAATTTCCGTTCCTCGAAGGGTTAATCGAAGTGTGCACCAGCAGAGCCGTTGCCTGTCCACTTATGCAACGGGGCTACCGCACCCACTTGCGTATTACTCTCGCGCATCGATGCGTCCGTGGACTTCGTGATCGCGACTGGAAAGTCTCCTTGGTCGACCTTGTTCGAGCAGCTACCCCACAAAGTTCGATTTTACACCTTTTTCTTTGCGTTCGATTGATTTCCTCATTGGTATCGAAGTTTCACTTCGGATCTCGCTACGCGCTGATTCGTTACCAAGTCTGTTTCCAGTTCGGATTTTTTACTTCATTTCGTTGCTACGTTGCAAAACTGGGAAACCTTGTATGGATTAATACACCTTGTCTGGACTCTCTATTCGGGGACAATTACTCGGTCTGCCGTACAGTTCGTTACGTAATCGGTTAACGGCTAGCCAACGAAAGACAAAAAATAAAAGATTTCGAACAGATACAACTCTCTGTTGAGCAGACCGTGCTCTAATAACACGATCACACCGAGTAATCAGCGTGAAAAGACTGCTATCGAAGTTGTGCTGCAGCCTGGAAACGATCGACTCGTTGACTCTCTAGCTACCGGATGTTTGACTAACGGGAACTCAATAAATGTTAAGCAATTGAATACCGTATAAAATAGTCCAAGCATACTTCCCGTGAAATCGTCGATATCACGTGAAAAACAAGATGACATTCACACCCTCGAGAAAACTGTTATTTAGAATATTTACCTTGAGAAATACGTACTTTCGTTTAAAAAACCGAGCAAATTCTGACGGGTCTTTATGCAAACGAGTGACGGAACTCTCTGCAAAGCGACGGTACATCATAAATCGAAGTTTAAACGCGTGTCGTAAAACCGTTGAAAAATAGTAGAACATTTCCCGTAGATCTAATAAGAAACGTAGAAAAACACGCGATACCACGCTCTGCACTTCGTTCTCTATGGATGGGAAAAAAGTCGACCGACGGCGGGATCGTTCAACGGATTGAACGTGTCTCAATCCTCGCTAACAAAGTGGAGTTGTGTGCACACGTTCCAGCGGACGATCCCCCTTACGCTAACACAACCGAACAGTCTAATGATTCTTGCCGTTCCACGATCGATCGGCGCATGGCTCTAGCGGTAAGAATCACTAAGTACACGGTCGACCACGGTGGTAATTATCGCTGAAAGACCGTCATCTAGGTGATCGAGGTCCGCACGCTTGCCAGCAACTGATTGAAAACCAGTTATCAGAGGCATGGAGAGCTCTCTGCTCGAGCTCGAAATGGGGAAATTGTATGGGGCGCGTGTTACGAGATCTCCTCGCGATCATTCGGTCGTGACCATAGGAATCCGTGAAATGTTTGTAGAAATCGCATGAAACCGTGTAAATTTTCTCTAGAAGATATCAATTATTTATTAGCTGTACCTATAAGTTATCCAGTATTTTTTAATGAAATTCTATTTTCCCTTGGAAAGAGCTGAAACATTTATGCTACCATAGAAATCCATGAAATGTCTGTAGAAATCGTATGAAACCGTGTAATTTTCTGTAGACCAACAGAAGATATCACCTATTTATCAGGTGTGTAAGTAATCCAGTATTATTTGCCTCGATACATTCTACATCATTTGACTGAACAAGACATTGGAATATGGCTTATTCTGAATTTAAATGGTACTGTATCCTTACTGTAACCATCGTGAATTACCAATTTGCACACTTAATATTACTATTTAACGTTGCATATACGATATTAGAAATTCTGAGGATTTCATGGAACTAGACAGCTGTTCTCCATGTCCTCGTCTATTTCCTTTTCACTGACAGTGAACTTTCAGAAGATCAAGACTGAAACCAGTTTCCTACAATGTAATCTGCGAGTTTATTTATTTCATGCGTAATTACGATAGGGATCTTTAGATGAATGTTTAGTGATATCTTAGAACTCCATATGGACGAAGTGTCCAGGAAAATAATTTTATTCCCGATTTATTTGCGAGGAACTGCAAGTGACGAGCTGTAGTTTCTATGGAGAAAGTTTCGGTGAATTTTCCTGAATAAAAACCGTCGAATATTCACAATGAAGCTTTATTTCCTATCAACGTATTCGGTGTACATACGCCAGGTTTCCACGCAATTAACACTATTCGTGCGACAACGAACACCGGCGGGGCGAATAAATAGACGAATAATTGTTTTCTTCTACGGCGCGCGATGATTATCGCGTCGCTAATTAATTCTCAGAATCATCCCGGGGCCGCTCGTTAATGACCTTCGGAGCCCGAGAAAGTCTCGCGAGTGAATTACTTTCCTCCAACGATTTTCACGATCGCCTCGGTTTCTCGTGTAGATAGATCATTGTCATTATTTTCCACGCCTTTGCTTTCATTCATAAGTAGCTGAATAACATAATGGGCTACTCTACATTCTTTCTCGGTTAATGATACAGTAATTGCAAGGTGGTAGGTAGAATATCTTTTATAAATAATTCCGCCGGGCCACAAAGTATTTCTATTAACTTTCGATTTTTACTCGATAATGCAATTGCGCAATTGTACGTAGACTTTCTTGAAAAAATAGCCAAGTCACGGTAAAAATGTTGAATCATAATTTTTTACTTTTTATATAAGAAATGAATTAAACGCTTCTATATGTTCTTCGAATTATCTTAGATACAACGATCAATAGCCGAGGAAGTATCATTGAACGGTTCAATCACAATGGCAAAGTACATTCATGGAAAATAACAAGAACTCTAACAGAATAATACAACGATTTCTCCTTTAACTCTGATCTAAGGGTACAGTAACAGACATCTTATCTACTAGAACTGAAATTTAAAAGTCTATGAATAGGCTGCCGGTCAGTAAACTGTTAAGTTCACTTGCAGTAAAGTAAATTTATCAGACGTAACTTGACGTTTTGAGGTCGGCGGTGGTTCCTCACCAGGCATTGTAGTCGCCAGAACTATGAACGTAATACATGGTCACTGTATTCCGATCTGAAAAAAGCTAACAATCTTATCAACACGATTAAATATCGGGATTCTAGAATTTCACCATATCCGTTGTGTAAATATAACGCTCGTGATTCAATTAATTTTACTCGTTCCTCAACAGACTCGTATCGACAAAATACCAATTTTTTCTTCGATTCCCAACGAACATTCACTGCGAATCCAATAACCGATCCTCTACAAACACAATCAACCGAACCGCCGTTACTTTCCAAAAGGAAAAGAAAAAAAAACATCAGAGATTCCCGCGAATAATCCATAAATTTGTTTCCCTCGATCATTATAATTCGTTATCGTTCCTTCCCCCCCCCCTACCCTTCCTTGGACTCATTTCAAGGCTTTTAATGGCTTGAAATAAATTGGCATTTCATTCCCCTGGTAAAGGGGGAACGGCGAGTACCCAGTGAACGTTGAATAATTAGACGGGCAACCAATTAAATAAACGTTTCCCCCGCCCCCCTTTAAGAACGTCTCGAATTGCCCCCGCAGGTCTTCGATCGCTGCAATCGTGAACGGGAGTGGGGGGGAGGGAGACGGAATAAACGTCGTGAAGTGGACCCAACGATGGACGGTTGCGGTCAGCAGCCGCTCTTTTTGACCGGCACTTCCGGCCCAACCGGGATCACCGGACCGCAGCAGCAGTCGGTCCAAACCGGCGGCCCGCCCCCGGAACACTACGGGGGACCATTGAGCCTGAGCATCTGCATATCCGATTCCGGGCACGAGATACTGCGACCGAAGCCACGCCGGTGAGTCTCTTCCTCTTTCTCTCTCTATCTTTTCTTTCTCGAATCCCCCCGCCACGCTTGTAATCGATATCGATCTTAACGAAGATCTGATTAATGGTCGCATTTCACGGTGATCCGCTAACTAATCACCCATGAGCGTAGCTAAGGGAGTAGGGGGCACTGGCCCTCCCCTCCAAAGGGAATAGTGGCCTTTGCCCTAGCCTAGAGAAGAAAAAATTGGATCTTGCTCCCCCCCCCCTCCTTAGAGAAGACAAATAATACTATGAAATTTACTCTAAGATATATTTTGCCCCACCCCCTTCCTCAAGGAGAAAAAAGTAGCCTTTGGCCTACCCTAACAGGAAAAAAATTGGATTTTACTCCCCACCCCTTCTTAGAGGAGAAAAATAATATTACGAAATTTATCTTAAGATATGTTTCACCTCCTCCCTCGATTGATAACATGGCTACGCCCATGGCTAGGCCCCCTCCCTTCCCTCAGATCGATTAAAATTTGCTGGGCCTTCGTGGATACATCCTCCTGCACGGAACGTTGACCCCCGCCACGAAACTAGATATTACTGTCCCCCGGGTCGAGAGCACGGCATTACCGACAGATCCTCCTTCACCAGGTGTTTTATGTAACACGATAACGCTCGCCGGTGACGATCTTATCGGGGACGATTCATCTTTTCGTGTATGTACATACCGGGCCGCGTGTAATTTTCGCCGGTTCGATAGCCACGGGGATAAATATTGGAGATTGTTTCCTTGTAAAGTGATTCCCTCGTGGTTGGGACGTATAGTAGTTTGTTTTTCGGGATGATCCCCTTAAATCGCGCGTGTAACGCGATCTACCGGGCTTATTGCTCAGGTGTGGTTTTCTCGACGAGGCGAAAGTGTTGCGTTAGTTTTGAGCCCAAACTTTGGACGATGTAAGGGATCAGTTGTGACGATTAGAGATTTAACAGGGGATGATAGTGATGTTTAGATTTTATGCATTTATCGCGTGCACGACTGTCGGAAACTTAGTAGTTCTAAGTTTTTAATGAAATTTACCAGAAATAAGGTACACAAATTTCTATTTAATTTCAATCTTTCTAAATTAGTTCAGACGTTTTTAAATCGGTTTTTTTACCGATACAGTAAAAGTGATGCAGTGTAAACAGTAAAAAATATTTAAGATAGAGTAGGGTTGATGGTAAAATCAAATAGCTTGAACAATAATCTTGTGGGAAAGATTCATGTGGGGACATCTGATTATCGTTTGGCGAAAAGTGACGAAAACTTCAACAGGGTAAAATTTGCATACCTTGTAAGTCAAACCAGTATGCTCACAGGATTTCTGTCGCATTAAATCGTGTCTGTACACAAACGGAATATAGATCTTTCGGAACTCCTGAATACTTGTATGTATACATACATCAGCTCCCGCGCGAACCCGTTACCTGTACACACAGAGTACCCAAAAGGGGTGAACGAACCGGCGAAATTTGTGGAGCTATTACGCGAACCCTTAAATTTTCAGTGCCTATTTGTATGCCGGACAGATTTTTTTCAGGGCAGGCTGGCAAAGGTGCGCGAGTGGTGTCGATGGGAGTAAATGATGGGGGAAAGGGGAGGTGTATCTTACGAATATATGCTCGTTCGACATCGTTAATCGAATCGGCGATAATTACGTACATCGTAAATTTTAATGATCCTTAATCGGATCGGCCGTAGGCTGGCCCCCTTTTTAACGGGCGATGTTTTGAGATCCCGCTAAACATCCGGAATGGAAAAGAACCGTCTCTCGCGCTACATTCGTGAACAAAAGATGCGCAGCGAATCTTAAGAAAAAAAAAAATAAAGAATAAATCGCGAAAAGGTTTCTCTCTTGGAGAAGAGATAGCTAATTCTACGCGTTCTTGGGAATTACCGCGACTTGAGATCCGAAGAAAAAGATTGTCGAATGTGGATAACCCTCGTCTAACACTTTGAGGTTAGATTTCTACTAAATTGCTGTGTTATGCGAACTCGTCTTATACGAATTTAAGGACTAGTGTGTACATGCATACAGAAAACGGGATTAGATTCGAAAATCAACAGAACTACACTATTCTTCACAATTCTCAAACCGTGTTGTAGAAATACAGTAAATCCTCGATGAGTATTCAAAAGCTCCTCGGCACTGAACATGAAATAATTCATAAACTAATGACCATATGCGACTGAAAACCATATCATTGGCTTCAGGATTCCATGCTCTACGACTGTGCTAAACTTCATTAAAAATTCAGCGTTAAACCCAGGGACCTCTTTTGGTCAGTTCCGAGGAGCCTTCGAACACTCATCGAGGATTTACTTCTCTAACCGTGTTACATATCGGTTGCCTGTATATTACCAAATACTCGACTAAATCTATCATTCACGTTAATCCATTATTCAGAATACCTCCCCTTTTTATCCTTCCTTGTACAAAGGATTGACAAGATATAAAACGAGAACTGTGAGGTCAGTTGTAGGAAAGATCGGAAATTAAACGGACACAAAGGGGGCCAGAAGAGAGACGAACGCGGCCGTCGACTAAAAACGGCTGGAAGGTAGACAAATCGGCGGTTAATCGAGCCGATCGATGAATTACGAAACGTTCGTCGTCGTCGGTGCCTTGCACGCGATCGGACGAAGATGCGCGGGGACTGTAAAATATCCCCGCGTGTCGACGAAGGGTTATCAAGGGTTATCGAAGAGAAAGCCTGTCCCGTGTAACTCGTTCGCTGACCGATTTACGGTGACGCGCGCGCGCTCGGCCTCTCTCGAGTCCCGTTCCACTGAAATTCACCGCTCGCTATGCTATGCACACACACACACGCGCGCGCACACACACATACCGTATTATATCCTGCCACACAACCTATCTATCCGCCGGAGTTACGTTCTATTACGTAAAACAATTACGTCCGCGGATAGCGTTAAACCGTATATATCACGGCGTGTACTTATACTATATACACATATGTACATATATATATATATATACTTTGCGCTTCGATCGTTTCCTCGACGTTACGGTGAACGGCGCGCCGCGCTGTAAACCTCTCGACGGTCCGTTAAAAACGATCACAATGGAAGAATTGTTTGGTACAGACGCTTTTTTGCCATTGTCCGCCGGCATTCATGTTTTTTCTTCGTGAAAGTCTGGCTAACTGGCCAACTCGAGACCCGTAACGATAGCTTGGTACTCCGCGGTGATGGATGAGCGTATCACGGAAGTTGACACGCCCAAGATGGCGGTGCTGCTTACGATAATATCGGAATGTTATCGATGAATCGATAATATGATAATTCGATATATCAGTAATATCTGATTGTTATCAATTATTGGATACATCAGTAATATGATAACTCGATATATCTATCAGTAATATCATCGATAAATCGATGTATCGATAATACGATAATTCGTTATATCAGTACTATCGGAATGTTATCGATAATTCGATATATTGATAATATCGGAATGTTATCGATAATTCGATATTCATAATATAATTAAGACATCAGCAAGTAGGATTTAAAAAGTTGAATTGAATTTTCAAATTGAAGTTATCGATAGCTTATCGATAATCGTTAGCAACACCTCTATGTAGTTCAACATCATGGCCTTGACGGAGATGGAGCTGTCAACCGAAACAATTATATTACGATAGTAGGAATAGAGATTTATTGGAGAAACTCGTTTTCCGTGATTTTCGTGCATGCACGTGAAACTCGTAACGGAAATCGTAAACAGAAAACTGTAGCGGTTCTCGATAATTTCGATGGAAATTGATTCGCGACCGCGAAACATCGACTCTCACTCTTCGTGTTTCCTCCATGGATTCCTTCCTTTCGTTCTTCGTCGAGTCCCCCCATGATACTTTCTTCCCCCCCTTTCCCCTGCGAAGTGAAAAGAACGTACTCATCCTTCCGGTGGATCGGGATGAAATAGAAATTATGCACACCGAGAGTACGGCTGAGCCGAGGAACTTGGCGCGATCCGTGCGAAAGGAGAGCCCCGACCGAGGCGCGTTTTAATTAGTTATCTGAAAGTCCGCGTGGAACAAGGGGGAACGTTATCTTGGGAACCGGGCGATCGCGATAATAAACCCGCGTGAGAGGATCGCGCGGCGGCGGCGAATGCTTAGGCAGATCCGCAGGAGATATTTGGGTTAACGGCCTTTCCTCCTTTCCTTACTCTCTTTCCTTCCGCCCGCGACCATCTTAACTAGCTTTTACTCGCTCCGTTAACGTACGCTGGGTCAGGGACGCGCTGCGTTTAGTTTCTCGGTTTCGCGAATGGAACGACCCCCTTTTCTTTTGGATTTTCGATCAAATTACGGAAATTTGTCCGTGGACGCTATTTAGGACAATATTTTGACACTTTTTAACAATAATGACCGCACATGAGCGTCAACAAAGGGGACCGTGATTTTTCGATTCTTGCAGGGGTCACGTGGGTCGCAGGCGATTCCTTAAGAAGAAATTTTGTTAATTTCATTCTCGATGAGCAGTAGTCGATCCCTGTCACGTTTCGCCGATCTCTGACTTTAGGTGTAAACCCCATGTTTAACACTAGGGGTGTCGGATTAGAGGGTGTGACCAGGTGTTGAACGTGTTAAATAATTCATTCATTTTTTTTCAATTCACTTCAATAAATAACATCGAAATTGAATAATGTTGATAGGTTGAATTTCGTTACGGTATTAATTGAAGACTTCAGAAGATAAAGGGGTTATGTAACAGTTTTTTGAAAACTGAGTCTTCTTAGTGAATGAAAGAGGCATGTGGGTGTTCGTCCGCATAGTATCTTATTTCACTTTGTCCTATCAAAGAATAAAAAATACAAAGAGAATGAAGGACATAACAAAGTGCGAATAACTTGTAAACTCAGTTGACTACAAACTCAATATTCGTAACATAACACCTTCAACATCCTCGCCTTGAATGAAAATACAATGGAGTATCACTATTTCTCTTTGTTTCAAACGTAAGAAAAGTTCAATTCCACTGGTAGCAGAACGTAGCAAATTAAGTTGCACCTCCAACAGTAAAAAGGAACAGATTCCCTGATGTCCAAGGAACACACGCTTCGTGTCTTTTAACGACCCAGTAAGTGTCTCTAGATTCTCTGAACCAGCGTCCACGTGAATAATCGTGTCAGCGTTATGCAAGAATAGCGTTAGAGACCAATGAAATTCTTTCCTGCGGCGAAACGATCGATAAAAAAAAGGGGGACAAAGGACGCGTAATTCTTCGGCCGACTCCATAACCGTTAAGAAGGTAAATAGCCGAGCCGGGGCCCGTATAACCGGAGCCCGCGAACGAAATTCCCGTCGTGCCAGAAGACATTCCAGGACACGGAACGCCTGGTTATTATCCGCGTCGTATTACAATTACGAATACGTCCCTGGATAGCCTCGAATTAACGGGCCCGCATCGATCGCCGCGCCACCGTTAGAGGACCGCCATTTTTACAGGCGCGTCGCTGGCCGTTCGAAAAAAAAAAAACGTTTCGTCGGATATAAAACAGTGATTAACGCGTTGACAGGCGCGAAAACGTGTCCTGTCATTAACTATAGCTTCTAAATCGTGATTTCACGCCAATTTCCGCCAGAGCAATGATCTGTGCAAACAATGGTTTCCGCGCTATTGGGCTGTCGAATGCGTCAAGATGTCCATTTTTGTTGTACGTTTTATTTATATATATCCCAGAATGCCGTTTTCAGTCGATCGTGATTGGTAATTGACCCTTGAAAATGGAATTTTTGACTCTAGATTTCAAAAAGTTGTAGGATTCCAGGTTGCAGAAATAGAAAAAAGTCTGCTCTGTTGTTTATATTACGATCATTAAAAACGTCCGACTTTCAGAGGGTTGAACATTGTTTCTCTAGTTGATAGCAATTTTCAACAACACAGAAAGTTCGAGCTGTTGCTGGACGTTATTGCTTGCGCTAGATCCGTATTCAGTGACTTTTTTCTTTTGGTTCCTTCCGTGGAAATCTGAATGACGAGACCTGGATGCAGTGAAATTGAACTAGTTTGCATCCACGCGGTGTTTTCTTTGTATATGTGAATCGAGATTAATAGCGAATGATCCTGAGGCAATTGATTGGCCTATAACGTGTAAGGTTTTCTTTTAAGAAACCTGGTATCGTTTTTCATGTTTCTGATCGCTTCTTTTGGTTTTAATTGTGACACATACGAGGGTCTCTTTATTCCTGTTCGTCAGACGGATGCTTATGCATGTGTAGACTTTTATGGGCTAATTTATGGAAACGGTAAATAGCGTAATGATCTCTTTTTGTGCTCGACGAATACTGGAAAATGGGATTTCCCTCCGTGCTGCTTCGTTTCGTACAGGCCTCGAAGAAGTATCGAGAGGCATCTCGTGAAGTAAGGTATCGAGTTTATTAGAATTTGCTTACAAGGGATCGTATCTGGACATCCTTCTGTAACGTACGGTTCGTTTCGACGTAACAGGATCTTGGAAAGTCGACGGTAATTCGCGGGGTAGTCGGTTGACCGGTACCCATGGAACATTTTGACGATCACAAAACATTCTACTATCTTGAAGTTTCTTGCTCCAGTACACACGTCGGCTTGTGAACTTCAGGACGAGGAAGATTTTAAGAGAGCAATAACTCCCCCTGTAGAATGGCTTCCAATCTAAAGTATCTGTATATTCTTGGTTAGCCTTGCGCTACGTCGAGTGATCTACAGCGTAGATTAATGGAAAGTGCCGTGGGATCTTTAACGATACAACGTGTAATTAGTGTTACCGTGTATTAGGCGATGCGATTAGTTTTCGTGAAGATCTATTCCGAGGAACGGCAAAAACGTCCGTTACAAGATTCCAATGGATTTCTAATTTATTTAAGTAATATTTCACGTGTTAAACGACTGGCTGCTATCCGGTAAAATTCTGACAAGCAGAAATATATTTTTTTTAACGTAACTATTAATTACATATCTAAATGTTAAACGATTACTGCGGACGACATGTGGTCAGTAATAGCGATTGCTATAGAAAACTCAGTTGTTTCGTGCACCGTGTGCTGTATAAGAACATGAATTATCTGTTACAACGTATAATTAGGTCTCTACTTAGAACTACGATTATATAAAATTATGTAAGTATTATCGAAATTATTCAATTTTTATTCAGATCAATCCGATAATGGCATTTTAATAGGACTCGAACGATTAGTTTACATTTAATAAATGACCATTTCAGATACCAAACTAGTCGGCACCCCTTTTCGTAATACATATTTCTCAATGTCAGTACTTTTGACATATTTTACTGCATGGAAAGTAATTAACTATGGGATACTTATTTATTCATATATTTCGAACAAAACTTCAATCAGCAGTATTTATAGCATAATTAATATTCTCTACTTCTTATTCCATATAATATACTCGATTAATCTATTCAGCCTGTCAGTAAATAATCCTGTTTCTCCTAATAAACTCCTGTCATAATTTATGCTGGTGATTATGAAAATGGTACAAATCACGTATTTCTTGCTTCGAAAATTTCTTTCACATTATTAAAACATATGTAAATCGACGTAACATCAACTAAGAGAAAAAAACACAATTTTTTTCGATTTTTAACTTACATAATTTTCATCATCACCAGCACATTTCAAGTGCATTATCTTCGATTCCTGTTTCCTCTTAAAAATAGCAAACGGTCTCGACGAACAAGGACAAGTATGTTAGAAATATTAGTCCAAAGTTTTTGATTTTTAGAAGAAGTACGCTTCTTCGGGGTTCTGGGGTAAGCGATCCATTCCCAGTTCCCTTATTTACCATAAGGAACAATTTCCTTATTTTTAAGGCAACACAGCGTCGGGCTGCTTGCCATCTTTAAACTTTCACTCATCTGTTTCACATAAACAATCCCCTACGTCACCGATAACCAAAGGACCCAACGTGGTACCCCGCCACCATGTGACGCCAAGTCTGTTTAGTCTCATGCACCCTCCTTCAAGTACTATCTAACCCAAACCGCACGCATTCTAGAAACCCTATCTTAAATTCTCCAACATTCAATAAGCGATGGACCATCCGCCTTCAACTTCCCTTAAAACACGTGTTGATGCTACCAAGTATCACTAATACAGCACAGGATTATACTTTCGTTACAAATAATTAGTCAATTTAACAAGGAATAGTATATTACTTATTGCTAAACCTAAGAACCACAAGAAAAGTATCACAAGTCGAAAACATGTAATTCTTCAGGAGCACAAAAAGAAACTGGATGGTTACGTAGCATGTCTTATATTTAAAAAAAGTGACACTGGCGCCATCTAGCTTGAAGTATTGGACGTCACCAGTAACTACACTATTTAGTCACTGCGTCCACATATATTTTTCCGAATGGTGGATCTGTATGTGTAAAAAGATATTTCAGACAATAAAATTTCAATTAATAATTTTTTTACCCGTGACACTTTTCTCCCGACAGTGCGATATATTGCAAGAGGCTCCGATCGATGCATCCATCTATAATAAAACAGTGTTTTGAATGTGTCCTCAGCTGGATTTTTCCATTCTTCCTCTCGATAACACTTTCTTTCCTTGCGCAAGCCGTGACGCAACGCCGTGATTGTTGCCCGAAATTGTAATGTATGTTATCGGGCGGATGACCAGAGGGGGACACAGTTCGGTAATTAATTTAATATCCCGGCTGGCAGGAGGAGCTGTCTCGCCCTTGACACCGGAGTCTCGGCAGACGGAGCACGGACAATGCGCGCCTTGAACTCTTCCTTGCAAAACCGTTCCCTCCGCAAGAGAGGCGCGCGTGTTATGTTATAGATTAAACGCTTCCGTTCGATGCTCGTCCTTTTTCTCGGTATGTGGGATCGGCCCAAGCAGAGGCCAAGAGACAAGCGTCCGTCTGTCCCTATCCGTGACGAGAATTCAGGGTAACGATCGTTTGCCCGGAGTCGGGATAAATTTAATTAGCCGTTAATTAGTTGCGTGGCAGATGGAGGAGAATGGTCGCGTTGTTGGGGGACCGGAAAGAGGTAAATTGCTCGGAATGAAGTGATACAATTATTATTAATCGCAGTGTTATGCTTTACACGCGAGAAAAGACGTTATACTGAATCATCAAATTTTCATAGGACTTATAAAGACCATTATATATTGTTATTATTATATATATGTAAATTCCATGTTTGAGTCATTGTTTAGTGATATAGTTGAATTGTTTAATCGTCGAGATCGTTGCGTAACCGAACCATTGATTGCCAGGCGTTGCGTCGTCGAATCGTTCGAGCATTAACTGTTGAATCATAAGGTCACTGAACATTTAAACGTTGAGTCGACAAACCACTGAATCATTAAGTTATTAAATCGTCGAGTCATTCACTGTCTAAGACACTTATATTTTGTGTAATAATAGTTCGAACACATAATCACTGATTCACTGGACCTGCGACTCACTTTAACCTAAAAAGGTTGACCTAGAAAAATATATAAACGACCCAGTAACGAGTGATTAATCAACAATAAAAAAACAGATAGTTCCAAGTAATTACGATGCAATAAACCACTCGATAAACTCGACAATACCTTCCGTAGACACAAATCGCTCGTTATTCCGTAAAAAAATGACCGAAATCTATTATAGTAATTAGTAAGTATCAATTCCTGCGGTCTGAACGTCACCGCGAACCAAGAGACTTCCTCCGCGGCGAACACGTTCCGATATCCTCGGATCGTTTTAACTTCGGCCCCGATGAATCACAACACACGATGTATAAATCAATTAAAACATATCCTGATACACCGTAACATCGTGCCGGACTCCGTATAAATCCCCGTCGAAGTGTTGAGAAACAAAAGAAAAAAACCACGAAGAAGTTGTCGTGAAAATTGAAATATGTACCTGTAATTGAAGGCCAGCATCGTGAACACAATCTCCGGACATAAAATCACCATTAACAAACGATAATCATAATGTTAGGCGGCCGTTTGTGTCCCGCGTACCGAACGCAACGCCTCGAGAGGCATGGAAAAATAGGAGACGAAAAAGAAACAAATATGGCCACGACCGGTTTGTCTATGGAGCAAAAATTATCTATGACTTTCGCGCGAATTTATCAATACACGGTGTTGGTTTCAATGAAAAGTACGTTGGTCGGTTCGTTCGTGATCAATTAGAACGGTCCCTCCCGGGTATCATTTGTATCGGGGCGCGCGCGGGATTTATCGCCTTCAGTGTATGTGTGTATATACGTGTGTGTGTGTGTGTTTTAGCCGAACGACCGTTTTTAATGGCAGCGTTAGGAACGGCTCCTGGCCTAGTTAATTGTGTCTGCCTTCCGCATTGTGCACCCTGCGCCATCGACGTTAATTACGGATAGAAAACGCCATGAGAATCTTCTTCGCCTTTGTGGAAGGTGTACCGGAAAACAGTGACACCGCTTGCTTTCTTTCCCTCTTTTTCCTGCCCCCCCCCCCCTGTGTGTATGTACAAATTGTTTTTTTCCGTACCTTCGCGATAGGCTCGTTAACGCGTCATTATTCTTGTCCGAGCGACTTTACAATAACACCGGTGTGTTCCTACTTGGATAGTCAGGCGTCACGTAGCGACATTCCCGGAGAAAACTTTCCGTAGATGTGTATTCACCGGTGATAGAATGTATCAATAGATGTTTTTTAGTAACAATTAATTTGGAAATTTGCGGATTGAAATCATACAGCTTTAGTACGTGAAACGTAAATGTTACCGAATTTTATACACTATAGGAAAGTGATAAAGTTGTTAGTTGACTTTTAGGTTAAGAATCACTGTTCCGTGGAATACACATAATTAACTACACGCACAACAATTCGTCTATCGAGGCACTGTGGGTCCGTGGTTGAAAATGAAGGTATACACGCTTCCAATTGTAATTGCATGAAAACCAAACAATACAATAGTTTCCAGCATCCATTCGTCGCACACCACACCATACATGCACACTCTCTGTGTCGTACAGACGAGACTGTGATACCGTTCAAAACCCAACCTTCTTATAGTCGATAATTGACACCCTGTCGGTAATATCGCGCGTACACACATTATACCTGCTATAACCACAAAGGCCCCTGTTGTATTTACAATTCGTACGAAATTAGTTATATTCGTAGTTATCACGGATATCTAAGGACGAAGTTCGGTCAAAACGACCGCAACACGACAGAATTTATTACAGTAACTCGGGGAGGGGGGCACCCAGTGGGTTGATAACCTCGTCCGGCCAACGCGTATTTCCCAATCCCCCTGTTAGCGGTTCACGCCCTTCGATCAAGATAAAAACGTACCGGAGCGGGTTTGCATAGAAAGGGAAATCTCTGTTGAAACGATCGAGGAAGAAAAACGAAGAACGAAACAGTGTCCGAGAATCGTCACGGAGCCGTGGTTAGGGCGACGACGATAGGATTCGAGCACACGGCCGTAGGAAGTAGGATGGGTCGCCGGAAGTTCCTCCCCCGAATAACGCGGTCGCACTGGTGGGGCTGCTAAAGGCGCACATTTGCACTCCCCGTTTCCTGGCCGGCTTTCCTCTCCACGTTCGGTGAAAACGGCCATAACAGTCCACGGAGTGGCAGCCACCACTTAACTCGATCTTACGTGACGCGGCTAGAAGTGCGTGTGATACCCGCATGTACGCGAAATTCAAAGTAGAACAACGTCAGGGTGACGCACGGCATTACATCTTCGCGACACTGAGGAGAGGACTCTGATTTCGCGATTTCTCGCTGCGCCTTGTTGTTATTCCTTTTCGCCGTTCTGCTCTGATAAAGACGAGAATAAAATACTATACATCCCTTGATCACTCGTTGTTTTGTGGAACCACTTTTGGTCGAGTAAACGTGTGAAAGTTGTGGGCTTCCAAACTCGTAGTTCGTGTCGAATGACCGGTATGCATGGAACGGGAATTCCTTAAGGCATTGTTTTCATGTTTCGTGAAGTGTTCCGTATGGGATTGTACAAATCGTGTTTGTGTTTGTGGAGGATGTTATCGAGCGTCGATTCGACGCGGTGACGGTGGAGGACGTTGGCAGAAATCGGAGATACTTGTTTTGGAATCAATTTTGCGCAGACCGGAACGGTGAAAGTCGCGCGCAAACTCGCCTCCGCGAGCGCGCGTAATTGCCCTCCCCCGTGTTCTATCTTTGGAACCCGTGTGCGAATTGAATGCACGAATTATTTCGCGCGGTTCTCGCGGTCGTTACAGGGAACACGTTATATTTCCGTGGTTCTGAAAATGGTGCGTACTCGAACTCCGTGCTACGAGTATACGGAGACCTATACAAGCTTGGATTAGGGGTACCAATGCGTAATGGAATATCAAATATTCTTCGAACTTGAAAATATGTTTCTTGTTGTTCAGAAATTGATTTGCTATTACTTTTAATCATCCATATCTCTGATATTATAAAGTGTTAATATATTAATAAAGACCAATTCATCATCATTTCGTTAAAATACGTCGAAACCATAAAGGGCCAAACTGGATGAATCCATGTCAGTAATTTGACTGTCCAATCTTTACGATCTAAACAGATAAACACTATTGGAAGGTAGAATTAGCGTGAAACATTCTATTATCCGAATCGAATTGCTTCCGAAATTGTCCTAGAAATCGAGTGCAACTGTATTTAAAAAAGAAGATATAAGTGGTCTCTGATTCTAACCAAAGTCTCAAAAACAACTTTCTTCGATTTGTTACGTGTTCAGTGGCGATTGCACGGTGACATTCAAGGAAGACAGGTGGGACCGTCGGGCGGAAGGAGATAAAAAAAAGGTGGATTCTCACGCGACGTATATATCGCCCTCGCGACGATAAGCCGTTTTCGCGATACGGGGCAACGACGCCCGGCTAGCGGGGGAAGGAAAAAGAGAGGCAACGAAAGGAAAGTGATACTGGAGCGGTCTTCTATTCGTCGACGCTTGCTTGCGGTCTGCGGAGGAAGTGCACGTTTCACCTGCTGATCCACGGATCACCGTCGGGCCTGGGAGACGTTGTTTCAGTCGCGTGCCCGCTGCGAGCACGGCGAAAACGCGATCCGAACAGCTAGAACGATCTATAATTTCTACACGCGTGACTCGAGGTGGTGTGTCGGTTCGATCGCGATGAAACTGTGAATAAGTGGAGTATCGACGTGAAGATTGAGAACAGTCGAGGATGTAAAAGTCCGGGAGTTTGGAAATTTATGAAAGTTACAACTACTTTCGAGAGTACTGAACTGTTTGCGAGATTATTGAATCGCGAGTATTGGTCGTGAGATGTTTTCAAATTTCGTTTCGTGATTTGGGGAAGAAAAATTAGAGAATACCACTGATGACATATTAAAATTATTGGAAAAAACTGTGTACCTAAGAATACTCAGCACTACTTCAGAGTGTCTTGCTCTATGAAACTGTTAATACTCTGAAATCAACAAAAGAGTCACGCCTTCCTGGTTAACAAGAACCAAAAAATTCCCTGAATCGAAGATAAAGGCGAGTACTCAGCGGAAGCACCATCAGATACAGTTCAACGAAACGTCTGACTCTGGTTTTTCCGGTCGCGATTGTTCAGTGAATCACCAAACTCATTCCTGGGAAACAACCACAGGTCAGATAAAAACATGATCGTCGCCGGATGACATGCCGTCGATCGATCGAGGATCATGCATCGACGACTGCTCCTGCATCTTGTGTCGTGAGCTAACAGACTGCCAGATGATGGCCGCAAGCCTGGGAAGCCCGCAGTCCCGTCGTGGCGGTGTTAATTTCATTCTTCGCAGGGGTTTACCGTTCAGCAACAGAACCCCATCGAAAGAATGGCTGGAGACGGATGATCCTAGCTTCACAGGCTACGAGGACAGAACGACGTTGGAGGAGAAGAGTCGCGGGCCGGAAACGAAGAAGTCGATGACACAGGTGGTCGGTAATGGGCCACGGCGACCGGACAAAGACGTCGCTCATAAGACGGTGATTTACTTCGGTGACTCGAATCAACGTCAGAAGGAGAACAAATTATGTCCGAAAGATATCACGCAGACCAAGGAGGATTCCGGTGTGTTCGACTCGAGGAGGGACCAGGAGGACGATCCAGATTGCCTGGAGGACGAGAAACGTTTCGCCAGTCCCGTCGAAAGGCAACGCTCGACGGTCAGTCTTGTGGAGAACGAGGATCCGAAGGTCACGCACGAAATCGTGGTGAACGTCAGCCCGAGTAGGGAAGACGTGCTGAGGATCGAGGAGGACGAGAGCCAGGTCGAGGACTATTGGTCCTTGCCGGGGGACAACACCGGGTTCAAGGCGGACTGGAGCTTTGTACAGCAATGGCGCCTGAGGGGGTAAATCCACGCCGCTGTATTCATGTGTGTGTGTAGGTTAGCCGTGTGTCGATGAAAAATGAGCGTTAGCCACCGGGGACTCGCTGGATTCTTACGGTAGCGCGGGGAACGGAGAACTCTCCGTGCGGATTTTCGCGACCAGCGTGACCGGTCTTGCTTTGGGATCGGCCACGAGTACGCTAGACGGCTTGGAAAATAATTAGAGTGGCATAGGAGATCGGTATCGAAATAGTTCGGAATAGTTCGGGCAGAACGGTTCCGTTGAGCGCGAAACTCCGTTTTTCCGTGTCGATATTGTGGAACGTTGTTAAACCACCGATATTACCGTAAGTGTACCGATACGGTCGGATGGGTTAGTTGCGATTTTTGGCACTACTGTTTCGAAATATTCATATTTTTTCTTGGTTATATATAGGTTGAATCGAAGACATTAGATACCTGGATTGGTCATCCAACAAATAATTTGAGTTGATTAGGTTAGAATTTCCCATTATTAGACGAGATGGTCGAAATAGAAGATAGGGTCTAAATCAGGTGTCGGCCATCCATGACCCATTATATAATTTCAAATGACCCGCTTGAGTTCCGCAAATGAAGTGTAATATATAAATATAAATTATAAAATGTAAACATGAAACACTTTGAGCAAAATATAAATAATAGATTAACATTGACCCAGCGGGTCATAGGTTGCCGACGCCTGGTCTAAATGTAGGCTAGCTGAAAGTATGGGACCATGTAAAATGCTTCAGCCTAGGGGGAATAGTGTGAAACTACGACTCTAAGAAAAAAAGTACAATTAACTTCTCAAATGCATCGAATGCAATTGTAGATGAGGTACACTTTTCAAAATCATCCTTGGAGGTATTCAAGTAGTTCTCGAGGATATTCAGTAGAACTCACAGGACCAACAAGTCCTTTCAAGGGTTTTCAGTAGTCTTCATAGAACCAACGAGACTCTTCAAGGGTCTTTAGTAAGTCCCCATAGGACCAACGAGGTCCTTTAAGAACCTCCATTGGATCGAACTACCCTTAAAAATCGTTTACTAGAGTTCAACAACCAACCAAAGTCTTTGAAAGTCTTCCAATGGACCGAAGGAACAAACGAGGCCCACCTGGATCACTTTCATACAGTTCCAAATACAGCATAATTGCCATTTAAGTAACCCCAACATTTCTAGCTTGCAATACAATGCTCAGTAAAAGTTACAAATAATTCACTAAACCTGCAAAGCTAGATATAATTCGATAATTTATAGATATCCAGTTGACCCTTTAGCCCACACTGAATCGATCTCGAGGTCCAAATCACGATCATCTCCATCTCATCGAAATTTACTCGAAGAAAAACGAAAGGCAACAAAACTCGCGCGCGCGCGCCGGAAAACAAAGGGGGCCTCCGATCAAGATCCACGGGGTCGGCGGCACACACGTGGATCACGATCGCCTTCCCCTACCCCGGACGTGTTATCGATCACCTGAATCTCATTACATTTCGTACGCCTACTGTTAATTTGCACGCCAGTCCCTCAAGTGTGTTATGTAATGGGGGGGGGGGGCACAGGTTCTGGAAAATTAAAGGATACGGGAGAAACCGTCGGGGCCCCCCAGGAGCGATTTTTCGCCGCGATATACCCACCGATCGCCACGATCGTTGTTCGCCCCTTGTTTGGAAAGCGATACATTAGGCGAATTTCGACGTGTCTCGGACAACACGGCCGCGAAGCAATTTCTAAATTGTGCTTTGTAACGTGCACGATACGTTAGAAAAACACGGGCTCGATGGAGATTTCGTTGTTAGATACAAGGGAGAGTTTTACTTGATCGGTCGGTGGTTTTCGCGCGTTAGAAAACGGCGAATTGTAAATCGTACGGTAGAAATCGCGGTTTCTAAATTAAACGTACAAACAACGGTGTTCCTGAATCGATCTCTGAAGCGTGAATAATGAAAACTCTTGGTTAGGCGAGTGTACACGTTCATGCGTATTGGGACTTGGAACAGTTGATTCTAAGACAAATTGTATATTAGGTGCATGGGCGTAGCCAGAGAGGGATAGTAACAACCCGGCCTAGAGGGAAGAAAGTGCCATTTTCTTTACCCTAGAGAGGAAAACATTGGATTTTGTGCCCCCCTTAGAGGAGGAAAATAATATTATAAAGTTTACCTCAAGATAAATCTCCCACCCCTCGACTGATAACCTTGACTACGCCCATGTAGACAACTGATAAGTAGATCATTATTGGTTAACTTTCTAATTGTACCGGGGATTATGAAATTGGTGTAAGTTAAATAACCAACAAAAATTGAACTTTTTTATTTCCTATTACATCGATTTTTATTCCAATATCATGAGATAATTTAAAAAAAAGAAAGTACACGACTTACGTCACTTTCATAAGCATGGGAATAATTAAAGA
This sequence comes from Dufourea novaeangliae, assembly GCF_001272555.1. Taxonomy (NCBI): domain Eukaryota; kingdom Metazoa; phylum Arthropoda; class Insecta; order Hymenoptera; family Halictidae; genus Dufourea; species Dufourea novaeangliae. The sequence goes on along the minus strand of NW_015373885.1, from coordinate 730,747 downwards.
AAATTGTGAATTACCGGTACCAGCTAATATTTTGGGCCACTTTTATTACTTTACGTTAACGGAAATTTTGTCCGTCAAGCTTTAACACCCCCACCCTCCCCCCCAAACGATGTATATTACTTAGAAACCTTCAACAATTTCGGTAGTGCCTCATACATACATCTATCTCGTATTTGACAACTGGTCTAAATATTTACGAACGAAAGGATAATTCAAAGACTACTAATGTATCTCGAAAAAGTCTCATAGACAGCGAGGACAGATGTTTGTAGCGATGGGAGACTGGATTAGTAAGAGACTGATGATTCACTCTCGCTGTAAAAAGGGTATGCACAGATGTTTCCATTTAAGAAAGCGGGGAGAAGTATTTATTTCATTAGAACCTTCAAAAATAGGTTGGGTTTATTCTTCGCGTGTTCAAACTATTCCACCCCTCTATTTACATCTACATTGTCGCTTTCAACCCTTATTCGATGAAAACTTGCATTATTATTCCTTGAATGAAACATGGTCCAAGCTAATATCGAATTAAGGAAATTTTCACTACGAAATTCGGTTAAGAATGATTTGCTTCCAAGTATTCTAGGCACAACTCAGCTTTATACTTGATGGATAACAATTATACTATTGTTTACCATTGTTTTTAAATTGTCAATGTCAAATTGCTTTACAAATATCTTAAATGAACAATATAATTACAAATTATATTGTTAAGATCGACGGGTCGCCGCAGACCCGGCCACGGGAACGTTAACTTTTCCAAAAACAATAAAAAAAAAAGGAAGGTTATCTTCCAGGGGCCCGAGCAAAGAGAATACAAAACAGACGAAGAACGATGCCCCCGGTGTGTGTATCGCGTCGAAGCATCGGGCTCGCGTGAATTATCATATTTCGTACAAATCGTCCACAACCCTATATTTATCTCTGGCATCTCCGATGAAGGGATTAAATTTTTTGTTGCGCCCCCCTTGCCCCCCACTCCTCCACCCGATGGATTACGAGTCCACCGCCTGCCCAGGCATAACTTTCCTCCGTGACGGCGTTCTAACGGAATGCATACATACACGGGATCGCCTTGGGAACGGATTCTTATTATGTGCTCGCTTTCACGAGACGAGGCGACGGTCAAAAAGAAGAATCGAAAGCGAGTCGGCGGTGGAATTATTTGGCAGGCAATTAACGTGAAACCGACCGTCCCGGACCAGTTATCAAAATTGTGTATCAGTTCTTACGTTTGACATTTTCGCCGGCGGACGAATAAAATGTTGACATCATTTCTGTTTACACGCACGATCGAACTATACCACTTTTCAGAACCTCATGGATTTTATATACGATTAACAAAATTTTCGGATAAATTCTCTGCTCTAGTCGTTCCCTGTTTCACATGAGGGGGATACGATTCTTTTTTTTTTTTTTTATACACTTCACCCTTTGCGCTCCACTTTGCACTCACCCTAAAATCGACGTCTTATTGATTCAATTCAAATTAAACGGAATAAAAATCTTCAGTAGGAAAACACAAGTTATTCGATTCTTACTCGATCTTACAGTCACCTATAGTCACTTAGAATGAAAGAGTCTCGGAGTGCAATGGGTGGATTCATAAAAAAAATGTTTCTTTTAGACCAGTGAAAAAAGAACACGTTAATTGTGGTACATTGTTCGGTTTCCAGGCCAGGGGGTAGCAATGGCCGCGATCTCTATTGTCCCCCGTACACGAAAGACTTCACGGAGGGTTCGCCGAAAAATGGCGTCCACAATACGGTGCACATGGTGGCCGAACGGGACACGGACAGCGTGGCTCCGACGCCAACCCCTCAACACCCCCATCACTCTCAACACCATCATCTCAGCCTGCACGAGATCAGAGCGCTTCAGGTATAACCGAATCCCGTTTAACAATTCCCAAATGTATGACCCCAACGTAAAACACACGTGAAACCGTTTCAAGTAAACACCCAAGTCAAACCTGCAAAACTAAATTTTGTCCAATACTTGTTATAAAATTATGGCTACAGGTTTATGCAAGATTTTCCATAAACATTGGCAACAAATTGGCTCGCGCAGACTCTGTTCCCTTTTTGCCCCCAATTTGACGCAGTGTCGTGTAGCAAGACTGCAAAATCCAAGCCAAATGCGAAAACAAATGGCTATGGTTTTTTAGAAAACTTTTGTCATTATTTGCTGGTAATTTGCTCGGAATTTGTACACAACTTGTTATCAGGGACTAGGATCGAAAGTCCACTTCAGTTGCTTAGGTGAAATTTATGTTTCGGTTGTTGCAAAACGGAGAAACGGTAACTTTCTTTGTTGCAGAGGCGACCAGAATGCACCGGTAACAGCTCGTCGGATGAGAATCGATCGTCCGGACACGCGAGCATGTCGGACACAGGCGGTCACACGAGCAGCAGCTCGCCGCCCCATCGTCACCACAGGTCGCACAGTCCTCAGCAATTGAACTCTGTGCCCGAGGACGATCGTTTGTCGGCCTCGGTCACCCAGAGAAATGGCCGAAGTAGATCCGGACAAAACCGTAACAGACACAGGGCCACACCTGCCAAGGTGTTTTTTTTTTATTTTTTAAATACATATTTTCCACCCATTAACCGTGAGAATAATATTTCATCTTCTGACCGTATCAGGAAAATTAATAAGCTTAACGGTATCTTCGAGAACTATTCTACAATAAATTTCAGAGTTTTAACGTGGCACCTTTTTGCCAAGCAATTAAGCCTCTGTCTTTTAAACAATAACTCCTCTATTTATTGTTAACACGTAATGAATAACGTGTAATTATATTGTAAACAGTCCTTGAATAACAACAGTTGTAGGAATGGTGGTTCAACCTGAATTATCACATTAACTGTACTTGTAGAAGATACAGTTGCTGTATATGATTCTGGTAATTTTATCACTCTCGTATATTACCAACCTCTTAAACAGTATTAAAGTATCGTTGATAGAAAAACATTTCCAAATATTACTTTAACGTTATTCGAATTCAGTTGAAAAGGATAAGTTGTGTTTTCTGGAGTTCGTTTGTTCAGTGATCTGAACGAAGACCACCTGTATCGAATAATTCACTGTTATTTCTAAATTATTCCTGATTTTTCATTCTGCTCAAACGTAAAAATTTCGGCGGTAGCTGCAGGTGCCGTGGTCAGGATCCGGTTTAGAAGACATCAAACTGGCGATCCAGCAGCTCACGATGCGTTCCCATAAGTCATCGTCCACTTACTCCTCCTTGAGCGGCTCCGAGAGCTCGGAGCCGGCCGTAAGGAGGCTGATGCGGCATTCCAGCCTGGAGACTATCAACACCAACGTGACCAGCGCCGATGAATTTGTCTGGGTGGACTCGCACAATCGGCTGGTGGAGCTGCAACAGTTGCCCTGGACGCATCACGATGTACTGAGAGTGTTGCAGAACGGCCGTACCAGGGAGCACATGGAGCAAGTCTCTATGGAGACTATACCGCGTTTGTCGTATCTGTTGCAACGGGCCTTGGTCAGAATTGGTCGTGAAACGCAGCGACTGGCCAAGCCTGTTGGCCTTTGCAGCAAACACGAGGTTTACAGCGCGTTTAAGATTGTGCTTTGCCCCGCCTTGGCTGATTCTTGCACCAAGGTACGTGGTGAAGATCGTTAGAAATTAATACAATGCATAATAACGCAATACCGATGGAATGTTACCAATCGAATTAGTACGAGTTTACAGGTTCTAGTTATATACTGTTATATCATAACCTGTGACCATTGTTAATACAATAGTCTGAATCTAATGACACCTAACTTTAGAGTCAGTTACTATAATAACACTGTACGCTAGCAACCATCCGTTTGTTTTATGTATACTATTAATATTGTCTTATATCTATGTCTTTTTAATGTCTTGCGTGTAGTGAAGTATACTGAGCAGGTAACAATATATACTGTTCACTACTTTTATACACTTCCTATATTTATAGGAAAGATGAATTAAGAAAAATTAAGCATTGATCCTAATCAGTAGGATTATACAGATATATTGTATACACTACAGAATTTTAAAAACGTGCAATTTGTAATTGTGGAGCACGAATCAAGTTGAAAACACTGTTTCTGTTGAAGTCGTGAAATGAAGGTGATAGCCACCAGTCACCTGGTTCGTATTTCTTAAATTTCTTCTTTTAATAGGCCTGCTTACGAGCCGCTGCAATGTTCGCCGTCTCCGGTGACCAATTGAAGCAATCTAAGGCGTCCCGATCGGGACTGCAATTACCAGTGGGACGATTTCTCCGCTGGATGTCCGACGTACGATTAGGAAGAATGATACACGAGTACGCGGCGATATATTTGACCGCGGGGATTGAAAATCTTCTTGAAGAAATACTGTTGCAATCCATACCAACTGATCCGCACACAACCTTAACGGCAACCATGTTGGAGCATGCTATAGCAAACAGCGGTGATTTATGGGGTCTTCTTCAGCCGTACGCGCATCTTAATGCTGGTCGAACAGCATCAGGTAGAATTATTTTCCATCAAGTATTCTATAAATACTTCTATAAGATACTCCAAGTACTTCTTCTTGACAAAATTTCTTCTTTGTACAATATCAAGCAACAACTCTCGAATAACTTGCAATTAGAAAAAAAAAAAGTGTTCCGAAAGATTCTGATGTTTAACCGTAACTGTTAAGTACGATAAGAATACAGGCTTCCTGGAGTAACACAAGTTCCAAATATGTATATCTAGGTGCTCTGGCGATGCCTCGTTGGGCCAGCGTAAGTTCCTTGAACTCGTCGTCGTCGTCGTCCCGCAGTGGAAGAGACGCAGCAGGCTCTGCGTTGGAACCATCACTGCTAACCACCTGCGTAGGATCAATGTCGGAATTAATAGATCTAATCTCGAAAGTAGCCCAAGCGGGACGTTCGCCCATTCCTCTAACCGGCAAGGCACTGAACGCCTTGTTCTATTATATGAGGTGTTCACAGGTTTGATCACTAGACAATTGATTGTATGGATAAATACCATCGGGTTTTTTTTTTTTATTATAACTCGTCAAAGTAATAATATTTCTGTAGCTGGAGCACGGAGAACGGGGTTCCGGCATACAAGAACTCGCGTACGAGCGAGCGTACGTTGTTCTTCCTCCACTGGTTGAATGGCTTCGTGTCGCGACTGCTCATGCAGAACATAGGCACGGACTCGTTGTAGATCAAGACGATATTAATCAAGCTGCCAGATTGTTGTTGCCCGGCGTAGACTGCCCCGTTAGACCGATATGGTAAAACATACTAGCATTTATATCGTATCTTTAAGATATTCAAGGCTTCTAGAGCACTATTACACCTGAGTGTACACGTGTATGTTTTCTGATTTATTTGACATCTTGAGGTCTAGCGGACCACAATTTATTCTTGAAGAAAAATACATAAAAACTTCGACGGTGATAACTGTAGAATGGTCAGCAATGAAAGCCTCAAGTGTCACTTGATTTTGTTCCAACCGTAATATTAGATTTTCTTTTATTTATGAAATGTTTTCCTAACAGCTTCGAAGAAGTCGCCGTCTGTTCGAAACGTATCGATGATTCCGAGTACGTGCGTCTTCTCACTATGGACATGGCCTTTAAGATGTTGATCAGTGGACGGACCGATCTTATCGCCCAAGCTATGCCTCTTTTACCTTCGACGAAAATCAACACTGTGAATGACAATGGCTTCACTGCTCTGATGATAGCATGTATCAGTGGGGATGAAACAGCTGTGCTAGCTTTACTAGATGCTGGAGCGGATTTGAACATTGAGAGTCCACCTCCGCCGACTGGTCAATCGGCGAACACACCCTCCAAGATTCCAATAACACCGGCCGTGTCAAATACCAGAAACCCAGTGACGCCATCTGCAATGATGTCCCCAGTAAAAAATATGCAAACACCAAATTCATTATCTGGATCGCCAGGGTCTTCCAGCAATGCTTCCAGTAACGTGTACTGCAATCAAACTGGATTCAACGCTGAGACCCAACATTGGACTGCTTTAACTTACACAGCCCTGTTGGGACATTGCAACATCGCGAGAATATTGTTAGAGAGAAGTGCTGCAGTCGAAGGTGGTGCTAAACTCAGCGAAGACAAATGTACAGTCACACCATTGCAAGCAGCCACAGCTTCTGGTAACAATGAAATGGTGGCACTACTTTTGGCCCATGGCGCGCAACCATTCTTGTCGACTTTGATCAAAGATTCATTTTCGTATTCTGGTTCTGCTCAACGTGGCTGTTACAGGCAAGTCAAATACAGGGCTGACCATATGTTGTAGCATGGGTAAAAAATATATAATTAATCTCTTCGTATCGTGTGTAGTGCGATATCGGTAGCTACAGCGCACGGACAGAGAAGTTGCCTTCACCAGTTGTTGTCTCATCCGCTGAATTTCTCGGCGAAACGAGGAGAAAAGGAAGTATTGTCCTTGGAGGAAATACTTGCCGAAGGAAGCGCAGTTTCTAGTCCACAGCAGCAGACTGTTGATGCAAGAGGAAATCGAAGGGAGGGTAAAGAGCCTGTTTTTAACAAGGTGCAGACTAAAGCCTTGCAGGAAGCTATGTACCACAGTGCTGAAAGTAACCATTTAGGTAATGCAAGTTAATATTTGCATTATTCCGAATGCAATAAACTTTTTCACCGCGAAAGGCTGTTTGCAATGTAAATTCGTTTCGCAGACATCACAATGGAACTTCGTGGACTAAAAGTGGGTTGGACGTTACACTGTTGGATGCACAGTCTTGCAACTGCTCATGAAATGAGATTGGATTCGGTGATAGATCAGTTGCTTCAAGATTTCCTTCAAGTGTGTCCAGATGACTACTCAACGCAATTCGTTCAAGAATGTCTTCCTCTGTTATTCAATATCTTTAGGTACAGTAAGGTAAGTCGTCCCTTAAATCACGAATACATTCTTAACATATATTAATTAAAAATTTATGACGAATCTGCTATTATCTTTGTTTTTTGTATAGAAGGAAGGGACAACGCTTCTTCTTGCTGATATCTTCTGTACGTGTTTTGGATGGGAACCGATAAAACCCATTAGAGACACCACACTTTCAAGTGGATCAAGGATCGATCCGAAATTTGTAAATAATCCAGAACTGAGCGATGTACAATTTCGAGTAGAAGGCAGAGTTTTTTACGGCCACAAAATCGTTCTGGTCACATCGTCTCCAAGATTTAGAAATATGTTAAGTTCGAAATTGTGTGAAGGGAATCCACCCATTGTACAAATTAATGACATTCGATACCATATCTTTCAGGTATGAAGACTTTTAGTATAAATGGATTGAAAACAATCTTATGATTGACATTAGTTTCTCTTGTAAGAATTACAATTTTATTTTATTCCTTAGATGGTCATGGAATTTTTGTACCATGGCGGATGCGCCACATTAGAGGTCAATCAAAGTGATGTATTAGAGCTGATGGCGGCAGCAAATTTCTTCCAATTGGATGGCTTGCTTAGATATTGCGAGGCACAGTGTTCTTCGATGGTCGATCTCGACAACATTGTCACCATGTACATTCATGCAAAGGTACATCTGTTTTCTCAAATATTTGTTGCGCGGTTAAGCAAATTATATTTCTTAAATATCTTTTACAACGACGGGATATTTTTCTCATGTATTTGTTTTATATCATCAATTCTGTATAGATATGGCGATATTGCTTATATCTCATACTCGTGATATACCTTGCGTCTTACTTTTTCACGAGGAAGTCGTTTATGTAACCCGAACTTCATTAAAATGTTCTAGGTATATAATGCAACACAGCTCCTGGAATATTGTCAAGGATTTCTGTTGCAAAACATGGTAGCATTGCTGACTTATGACGACTCGGTGAAACGTCTACTCTTTGCTAAAAAGTTGCCGAATCATGACGTTCTCGCGGGCCTCCTTCTCACTTTACAAGCAAGAATAAAGGCTAGGCGATCTCAGCAACAGAATAAGATAAAGACTTAGAGGTATAATAGATTCCACTAACAATATAAAGATATTAACATTATTCTGTTCTTTTCACTTCCATGCCAGTAATTGATAGTATATTCAAACATGTTCAGTGTCATTGCTAATGAGAAAAAATTATACATAACTCAATTAAGACTGAATGTTCAATGATTTGTTTATAAAATCGTATCGAATATTGAAGTATACGTTTCCTCGTATTTCGAATCAGATATTTTAATTATCCGTGGAATACATATAATAGGACATAGAAATTATGCTTCTACGTAAATGAAATATGTATTTGTTTCATCCTCGTTGTATAGTATTTTTATATATATATATATTTTTTATAAACTATAAGATATAGTATATAAATGTATATTAGTGTTCAAACTATACAAGTTCGTATATTCTTGTAAATGAATCTCATGCGATATAGTAATTAAGAAGTATGCCCATTAAGAAATGAATATCTTTGAAGAATTTTCAAATAATTATGTAAATACAAAATCTGTATGCATTATCACAAAATATGCAGCATGATATGCGCAATAAGTATCTTTCAATAGAAAACTATTAATATATATACATAAACAAGTGAACATACATTTTGTATATAATATAGGCACAGCAGTTTATGCTCGACATATAAAGAAGGGCGATGCAAAATATTAATGTTCTCGTGTATTGTATCGTGATAATATAACATAATTTGTACATCACAATTGCAGACAAAAAAATTTATAAATATTGTGACAATAAAAATTTCAAACAACGATTATTCTACTTTCCGAAGCTTAATAAAAAGTATTTGTATTTTTTATCACACATCTCCTTGCGCATAATTACTGCCTCTTAAAATTTTGTATCACAATCGTATTTTGCTTGTAACAATTCACTAAGAGAAACTACAACGTGATGATAAATATTTATTCACAAAATGAAGCATCAGACTATGTACAAGATATCTCGATTGGCTATACGATTCAACAAACTGTCTTTTGTCTTTTATGATATCAGAGAATAACAAAAGGAAAAAATTATACTGTACTTTCTCGAATTTCAAACGAAGTATTTTCCTATATTGTTACAAGTACTGGAGATATTTCTAGAGATCATATTAATCGCGATATCCTGTATACTATTCAATGACTGTCAACTCTTTGTACTAGATATTGCTCCTTTTATTTTCATTTGATTCAGTTGAATCGAATAAATAAAGCTCGTAAGAAAAATTGCACAAATAACGCGCGACATGACAAAAAAGGGAGAAATGAATAAAAACATAAATGATATTGCTTAATACTAATTTGCAACAAACTGTTTGTTATCGTTTGTAACAAACCTATTGCCGCTGATACATTCGAGTACGTTAACGACGTAACAATGTTAGTATATTATATATAATGTGATTTATTTAGAATGTCAATGGTTAGTTGTATATACAATAGTCAAGTTTATAACCTTAATGATAATGTAATCACTGGACTTTTTTCAATTTTGGAATGCCTAGTAATCATTACAAGAGTCGAACTGATCCTCAGAAAATGGCTGTCTCAATCTGACGGTTGTCTCTGACCTGTTTAAAGTTGCAAGTTTCAACGGGCGTAAGAAAAATTCGTATTAAATGATACAATTCCAATGAAAGATAATTATAAAAATTATATATATATATATATCATATACATGATTTGATTATACGTTGTAGAAAAAGATCATTTTTCCCCTAATTGTATATACGTTCGTAGATGTTCCCTTTCGATATCATTTTTAAGCCAATAGGAATCGCAATAATGTTAAACCTGTAGCGAAGACGCAATTCAATAATTTTTTAAAGATTTTCTTTACAGTAGGCAACCTTTGTATTCTATGACACGAACAGTAAAATTCATTTTCTTAGTACCTGACTGCACAAAAGGCAAGTAAATGAAGTTTAACAAACACACAAAATGTAAATTATTCTACTATTCTTAAACACGTATTTTACGTAAAAAAGAAAACTCAATAAGAGAAAAGGAAAGTCTGTGATTTGAACACTTAACAGTGAATATAAAACAACTGCATACATGTGTAGTAAGTCCAGGTAGTTAGTATTCACATATACACAAATTGTAAGATTTGCAAAAAAATAGAAAACAACTATAATTCAAAAGAGTTCGTATGTATAAATAAATAAGAGAATAAGGAAATAACTATTTCATATTACGTAATATTGTTATTACAAACAAAGCGTATAATGATTAACGCTCCTAGGTCATGCTTTTGTTCAACAATACAAACTGACTTTTTTTCTTCTATATCAACAGTATGCAAAAAATTTCGATATAATAAGAGTATGAATTTGCAAAACACTCCGCAACTTTTAATAATAGTTTTACACATTGTAATTGTTGTTTTGATACAAATTAAACAACGCACGTGTTGTAACATATGCGTAAGTAACAAAATACATGCAATAAAAAATTATTACGTTAGTGAGTACAGATCGAGATAAAAAATTACATTACCTATAAATTGTACTATTGATATAACATCGATTAAGTTTTAGTACCACTCTGTATTATTTTGGAGATACATTCATATTTTGATATCTTTTGAAGTTATTTCATAGATTAAATAATATGCACAAACTACATATAGAATAAATTTAAATCTTTCAAAATGATTAAGTGAATGAATTTGTTCCTCAGAGTAAGTAACTGTAAATTATTATCTTGTAGATATAAATATTAAAAATAGATGACAGATTATAGCTGATCAGTAAAGTATACAATTTTAACATGCATCCTCAACAAATAATATACATTGCCATAGAATTTAAAGTTACAAAATAACATTAACAATTTCGCTTTAACTTTATTATTTAAACTCTTATTGCATTTACAATGCTATATAATTCATTGAAAAAATAATATATATATTTGTATGTACAGGATAATTAAAAGTATTTATCAAATTTCCTTGTGAAATATTAACTAGCAGATACAACGAAAGTGACAATTATTGATATACCCTATTCAACACTGTGCCAATTGTCTCAAAGAACTGAAATAAAATTTCTTTCTGCCATTGCTACAAGCCTGGTGCAACGAGAGTAATGCAGGTATGAATATACCTTTGTTATATTTTATTTGAATCTGAATTTAATAACTTAAATTACCCAAAAATTGAAAACTAAAAAAAGACTACAAATATGTAAATATATAGCCCTTGTGTACCGTTTCAGTACTTCTTTCACGGAAATTACAGAATATATTATTTTATATCTAGATAGTATTATGCATAAATTATGCGTGTAGAATTTACTTACACAATTTTTAGTGCAAAAAAATTATTGAAAATCAATTATTCGTTTTGGGTTATATTGACTCTGAATAAGTGCACAAGGGGGGGGGGGTAGGCATGCAATGAGAACAGTATAAAATGTATTTCGTGAGTTTAAACAGGAAACAAGAATACGCTCCGACTATACATCGATCAATTTACAAACGAATACAAAATAAGTCTATGCTCTCCCCGTATTGCGTGTCCATACACAAACTGGCGAAATATATTCGTTCCCACAACAATTATTTCTACAAAATCGATACAAGATAGATTGAGACAACCCTTTTCGTTCACCCGCGACATCTACAACGATTAGGAGCGCTAACTTAATTTAGTGACTAGAATAATAATTAATATAACAACGACTATGATTGCAAGTAACAACAGGATATAAACTTTTCGCCGATATTTACTTTGGTAATTACTTCCCTTGATTAACTCTTGTGCACCCATCTCAACGTTTGCGTGTACATTTTCTATGTTGTTGTCTATCGTGTCTATAACACAAAAGTATCATGAAATTCTATAATGGGCTTTAAATTACTGGATGAACTTAAATATCTTATCAATTCTGAGTAACAGAACGTAGCAACTACTTTCGATACGTTTATTCATTATCGATATAATTTTCGTAGTTAATCAATATTTTTCTGTACATCAGTACCGAGTACTTACTGATTGTGTCCGCTTGTTGGTGTACCAATGCTGCAAGTTCACGCATAATTTGATTCACATCCAAAATTTCCCCTTCAGTCCGTTTTATCCTATCTTCCCTCTCCAACAGTAATCCTTGTTGAAATTCAAGACTCCTAGGCATTGCATGGAAAACAATGATTTGTGGACTATTTCGTAATAACCAGCAAATTATTATTTTTGCGTTTCCATCAATATACAAAGAAGCAGACTTACCATACACTCAAGTGCATTTTACAAGTTCTCTATATTAATAATACATGTGGCATTTATTTAATCATTTCAATGAAATTTTAAGTTTAAATTAGGATACCTATACTATAAAATCCACGAACTACTTGTTTGTCTTAGAAAAATCATTAGGGAAGAAACCCTATTGAATTTTAATTTCTTAACGAGATTAATTACATCAGCCATCTCTGAACCCATCACTCGCGCGCAAACTGTGAGAATTAGTTGAATTTTCTTCACTACTCTCGAATGGGTAAATACATTTACAATAGTCGGAAAAATTAATGGAAATTGTATTTTCGAACCTTTGTATCGCTCCGTGTTCATCTTGAGTTTGTAGCAGATGTTGTTGTTCCTCCTCATCCGCATCCATTGGACTTTCTATACTAAGCGTAGGCAAAATACGTCTCTTCATTTTTTCAGCAATTGACTGAAAGAGTTTGTTTTTATGAAATGTTATACCATAATACATCTTTTAGTAATACTTTATGTAACTCTGAACAAATTTTACTAATCATAATAGATTAAATCAATTAGTGCTTCATAGGTAATGAAAAACATATTACAACAGAAGAAAAAAACTAGTGACCTATACTGATAATTTTCATATATAAAAACATAGTACGATAAAGTATGCAACAACCCAATGGCAATTGCAATGGGATATTATATACCTTCTGCATCTCAGAATATCTTTCCACAGCATCTTTAAAGTCAGTGGTCAGTTTTTCAATTTGCAATTTCTGTTGCTTATCCCCTCTCCTCATTAGCACTGTCAGTCTTGCGATATCTTTACTGGTTTGAGCTACTACTTGATTTGTGCTTAACTGTGTTACATTCCTAAACGGATACAAAAATAGATACAAGTACTATAAGTGTCTTTCGAAAAGTACTATACACTGTGTAAAATATATATAAGTACTTACACCTTATCCCTTAGACCCTCATTATCTTTATTGGTTCCAATATTTTTATATGCATGTTCGAGTGTCCTCCAACTTGTGTTAATTGTATATATGTTAGTAGTAATATTCTCGCTGAGACTATAAAGTTCAGTAGGGCTAAATCCCACATCAGGTACATCTGTCCTTTGATCCGTGGACCCGTATGTTTGAGAACTATGAGCCATTCTACAAATAAAGGAAATTATTCTAAAAATTGTTTGTAAAGTATGAAAAATATATGAAAACATAAAAAACACAAATGAGTATATGAGTCCTCAAATATTACAAAAAGTATATCTATAACATTAATACAATGATTCTTTTACATACAAAATGCAAATTCTGTCATAGATACATAATGAAATCATAAAATGTTAACAATATGTAACAGTGTGTTAAATATATTGATAGGGTAAAAAAAATAGAGTAGTAAAAAGCACATCGCTTAAAAATTCATTAAAATTCAATAAGTTTAATTTTAACATAAACTAAAAACTTAAAAGATTATCTGAGAAAAATGAATACTTGCAAATAGTTTTTATAGTCACTGCGTATATAACATATGTAAAAATTACAGGTGCTTAAAATTATAATGAAGTCAGTATGCAAATGAAATATTTCTATACTGCATATCTGATCTTTTTTTTGTCATATATTACTGTACTTTGAGATATATCTCATAGTATGAAAAATAAAATGAGCCCAAATTGTAATTGTTCTATTAAGGGTTTTATCAGATTGCACGTGAAATGTTAAATGGCTACAAAGGTTCTAGCACACATTAAAAACACATTAGATACAAATTTAGTTTCACGAGAAGAAAAGTATGAGTTCAGAATTACATTGTCTCTTTGTCTGTTGGTCTTTATGCTTTATACACTGTGTTTGTAATGACACTTTCTCAGGATGATTCAGAGTGATTCATGTCTTTTTATCTAAGGGAAAATTAACAGAACTTATATAGCAGCCTAGTAAGAACCTTATTAAACATAACTGAACATCTTTCTATGCTAAAATTTAGATAATCATACATGCTATAAGTGCATGCAATCCGCAGTCTAGTCATCGACTACGTTAACGCTTTTATATCTAGTGCCAATAATTATATTGTTAATGAACTGAATCTTTCGTAAATTTGGGAAAACGATGTGTAAATATCGCATACATGTTTCCGTGATTGTCATACAAAGAACACTCGTACAAAGACAACTATCGCATTGTCATTTGACAAGGCATGCAATAATTGTAATTTCTCAAGTTCCTTAAAACGATTCTATGATTATAAGCAGCTCGGCGAGTATTTGGATCTAATGGTGTACAACGAATACAATATACTCAGAACGTTAAAGCTAATGAAGATGTGAGACGTTGTCGATCGTGCAACAAACCTGATTTGTTTTATCACAAATGTTCTTAATATCTAAATAAAAATTGCTTTATTGATTCACATTTAAAAACCAAAGAAACTATTTTTGTGTGTCGAATCTCACAAACTGACAGTTGCCTAAACGATCTAATCCACCGCCCATGTGACAATAGTCTCTTTGTATTCTCGACTGAGGATGTTAACAAATTCCTGTATTACCGACCTACAACATTTTTTAAGCTTCAATTTAACAACTAATACAATTACACATTTCCATTTACGTGAAATGAACGTATAGATACCTTAATGTAATAAATGTTTGATATCTTAGCATATATGTATTTCGAGTATTTCAAATCAAATTGAATTACGAGACGATTTTATATATAGTACGATGTGTCTACTGCAACGTCGATACTACGTGATTCAGACTAACACCTGAATCTCTTTGTTACGCTTTATTGAAACACAATTGTATTAAAAGTAGTTCAACGAAAAGGTTTAATATTTTTTCCACAAAATTTCATAAAATTCTGAATTCTCAAAAGGCACGACAGTCTAGTAAGGAATGAATTTTTGTAAACTCATGTAAATCTGTCTGAAACACCGTCTAATATGTTCCTACCGCTAGACTCAAAAATAAACTTAACGATAAATTCATTTCAATAAAGTTTCATGCGTCTATATCATTAAAACCACGAAAAAATAATAAGAAAATTTTTTCATTCGACAAGTTACATCGTCTAGGAGCCAGCTTCTACTATAACCAGAGGTTAGTCGCATGGCGGACGCTGGCTTGACAACACGTACCGCACGGAAGTTCCCGAGTACGACCGATATATTGCGAAAGCCTTCAGAAACAACAACCGTCGGCCGTAAGTAAACGCTATTGTGATTTCTCATCGTTTTACTTGTTAAAATAATCGTTTTCCCGTCGCATAATCGTCGCCATCGGGAAATCTGACGTTCGATTACCACGTAACGCTAATTATTTTCAGCGAGAACCTACTCAAAAACCCATAAAAATCTGATAGAATTTTCTCGAGGGTTGCTTCAAAGCAGTCAATGCTGCACGTACATAGGTCGTGCGTCATGTCGGCTTCGAACGCATCTTCCGTTGCTCGGTTATCTGTCCGCATTCCGTCAACCTATCTCCAATCTAACCACAATCGTTTCTCCTACTAAAGTAACTCTCGTTCCTCGATATTACAAGAAAAAAAAGAAGCATACGATATATACGCGAGAATGGTAATCGAGCGTTGTTTGCGGGCACCTACGCAACACCTACTTTTGACATTTTAATCGGTGTGACTTTTGAAGTAGGTTGATCCTCTATGGCTTCTTGCACGCTTTTTACTCGCTTCGAATAATCATACATCCACGCAAAACGCGTTGTGCCTATAGTACCTAACGAAAGCATAAGCTCGTCGTCGTTTACGGTAATCCTCGTGACGGCGTTGTATAAAGAGGCTTCCTTTTTTCTAAGAATTCGGAAATCGGTACATTCTCTTTTCAACTTCGTTTGCTGCTTGGACGTACAGCTTAGTTTGGTTCTAAATAAACAATAATCGTGTCAAATAGTTCGTCGTTGTTTCAATAGAACAGTTACTGCTATATTGTCTACTTTCGAATTTCGAATATTTTTTCATCTTTATCCTTCCTATAGAAATTAGTAGAATACATTCCCTTATTTTCTGTTTTCGATTTCGACTGTTTGTTGGACACAGAGCTTGTTCGGTTCTGGACGTCGCTCGCGTCAAACAGCTCTTGAAGCAGCCCTTGTTTTCTGGAAGTCGGTATTTAGGTTCCATTTTTGACTTTGATTGTTTCTTCGACGCGGAGCTAGTTCAGTTCTAGATGTCGCTCACGCCAAACCGTTCTTCTTCGTCATTTCCGTAGGACAGCCCCCCATACTGTTCCGTCCATTTTTGAATTTTGAACATTTTTCTTCCATTTCTCTCTTCTTATTCGCTTATACTTAAATCGTTCCAAGTTTAATTTCAACGTTCCACGGCATTCATTTTGCTACGGATGTTCGACAGACTCCGTCTCGTAAACATGCGTGTGCAAACGGTGCATATACGTGTGCGTCTCCTCTTCTCTCGATCGATGTGCACGCACGCACACGCACATAGCCGTGCAACGAAACCCAGCCACCAGCCGCGTACTGTCATGTTTCTGACATTTCCACAGAATTTCTTGGTCGAAAGGCGATTATCGTGAATCGATTTTAAATTCGAGGTACCTAGTGACACACTAAACGTTTAACTTTTAAAGCAACTGCATTCCGTACTCTTTTTTTTTTTATAATGCATATTCATTTTTACAGCGAAATTGACGGTAAAAATATTTTCTGTATTATACTATTCAACGATGTAGAAATATTTAATGATCAAACAAGCTTGAAATTTTTGCTTGACTCAGAAAAACGTAACACTTGCATGGACATACATGTGCAACCCGTCTTTTTTATTTTATTCTTAAATTATGTATTTATTTTTCTTTTAATGTAAAACGATATTTCTTTCTCATTTAGAATATAGAAACAGTTTCATGCTGAAAGGAATTTATAATTTCAAAACGAGTTCAGTTCATTTCAGAACGTTCGAGCAATTGTGATTTTTCTCAAGGCGTGTACGCAAACAAAGCGTGGTGTATTGTCCGAGTTAACGAGTTTAATTTCGTCTGTACACACAATTCAAAGGAAGGAAAAAAAAGTTTTCGTCGGTCTAGTTTCTGTGCCGGTATATCAACGGTCCGTGCGTGTTCTAACGATTACAGCCTCGAAACGTTTAATGCTTGGGTTTCCACACGCGCAGGCGGTCGTCGGTGAACGCATTCGCTTGGTGCGCCTTTAAATGCTCGCCCATATGACTGTTCCTACATCGAAAGTGTGACAGCCGTATGCGGCCTCTTTGTTACAGGGGCAGACTTGAACGCTTATCGAGCTATGAATAGACGTACTGATTTCCTTTCAGCTGTCCACTTTGTTGGGGTCTGGTTTGCACCTTGCCACGTAACTGTGACATATTAAAATAGTCTAGATCGCCAAGAATTCCCATTAAATTTCAGGCATACATACCTCAATGAGTCCTCCGTTTATTAATTTTATTAATTCCATTTTGAAGTATTTTGCATGTTATATATCCGAGGTACGTTTCCGATAATGTAGTTGTACTGTTTTGATCAATTTTGCTTTTGGGGGATTCCAGTGATGCTTTGCTACATGCATTTGTTTATATCACTGTGTGATTGCGTCCTATTGGCTGCATGATAAAACAGTGACAATTAGCTGCTATTATTATTGACATTATAAATGTGTGCGACGGAAAAAATACACGATCTACTCTAGTTACACTCACTGGATAAAACCTAAATTCCCTCTTCTAAAGAGATTGATTGTTGAAAGGTATACATTACTACGTAAATGCATCCTATGAATAAAGATGATTTGTACGCGGCAGCACAAAGAATGATTGCATGACAATGAGCCTCTTGTTCGAACGGCGTTCTTGTGTATTAAAAAATATCGATGACTTAAACTGTGGATTGTATGTATGTCTTTATGGCATATGCGAATATAGAGTACGTAGCAAAACAACAATTTTATTTCATGGTTCACTTTTTGTGCTAATACATAGAGACTAACCGTTGAAGAGTACGTTTTTCAGTTGGTCAGTGTCTATATCTACATAGGTTTTCTCTTGTTTAGTAGTATTTTTTTGTTGAAGTTTGATTTCGGTTTGCTTAACCAACTTTCATTTTATATCTACTCTACATTTCACTGTATAGTGGACACATTGCAGTTAAAGTTATTCCATCATCGTGTTTCTACAATCTCCGCTAATCTGACGCGTTATCGGCCTTCAGAAGTTGGCAGCCTTGTTCTAACTCGCCGAGAGCAACCGTCACAGCGCATCTGTGACGTGTCACGGGGAAACAGTAATGGAGTGTTTCGAAGTTGCTCGGGGAAGGATAGCGACAATTCGTTTTACGTCATTTCTTTGCTATCTCTTTGTTTACTGCCGTCACGCGTTTCTATTTCGTGCCTTGTCTTACGAAAATTAGTAATGACAAAATTAAACGTTTATCGTCTCAGCCATAGTGACATCTTTTCCAACTTTTAATTTGGGATATAGCTTCTTGTTCTCAATTCTGACTAGACCGCGGATGTTTCTGCAAATTAGACAGTAATTTATTTTCGATATTAGAAGTTTCGTTCCGTTAGTATTAACACGTAGACCGTACTAATATTTTTATTTTACCATGATTATTTCTAGCTTACGCGTTAACTTGACAACACGAATTTCTCTTTTCTAGTATACGTTCAGCCATTCGAAAGTAGTTCAGCCGTAATTATTTATAAAATACTGTTACTCATATTGATACTTTGCTAGCTCGAACTACTATATTCGTAAATACTGTAATTATGGAATACCAAGATTGATATACACTGCATTACCTGTTTAACAGAAATGACAGATTAACTGTAACTGTTTCCGTGGAATCTCACATTTCCGGAGTCATGATCCCAGAATTCCAGGATTCCATAATCTGAATCGCGAGGCACGTTATCTTCCACAACGTGCGCCGCGGTACGTAATTTTATCTGCAAGTTGCCCACAGTGTTATTAACGTTACAAAGAAAAAAAGGAACGAAAATATTATCGAAGTTATCGGAAACGGTAAATATAATGTTGATTGTGGAACAGTTAGAAACGTCACGAAAATATTTACACGCGAGAGTTTTGTTCTATGTATCGGATTGTGATACGTTCGATAGATATTTAAATTCTTAGCAGGTAAATTTAGATACGCGAAGCAATTTCGATCGTTATTTTGGTAATTCAACTAGTTGAGCGGTCGCCTTCGGGGAGGCCTTCGTTCGAGCCTCCTGCGCCGAAGGTAATATAAATTTATAAGGAAACGAGATCGAATACCGGTTTAATGCACCGAAGAACATTTTCAATGTCGAAGTGTGTTTCAGGCGACGACCTTCGGTCGTGCAACCTTAGAGTAACGCCACTCGAGGCATACGCGTCGGTGTGCCGGTATATCAACGGAATTTCGCTCGTAAATATAGCTTCCGCTTTGCCCGTTGGGGGCAGCCTCGTATTTCTCTGTCGCATCGACACAAAGTTCGGCAAATTTTTATTTTCAGTAAATAACAGTAATAAATAATAACTTCAAGTCCTTAACCATTATCAAGTAGACTGAGATAAAATGCAATTTTATATATTTGCGAATTATATTGAATTTGAGAATTATATCCAAATATTATTCTACCCTGCGTTATTTTTAAAGCATTTTTACTTTGTTTAAAATAGATTAAAAAAACTTCGTGTGATTCCCACCTGTTATTTGAAAATTTCTATATTTACGCGACACCTCGCAGCTCTTTTATTCCAATCGAACTGGGAAGCTTACCGATGCGTTTACTACATACGACAGAACTCATCGTTTATTATACAAATCTAATATACATAAGCATGGATAATACGCTGTTGTCATAAATTACTTCATGCTTGTTTGATTCACTTCTGCAATTAGTGCATACATTCTAAACTGATTTCAACTATATTTATTCAGCAAACATACATTACTCGTGAAAAAAAATATTTTCCTTATTTATGTAGATCTTTATTAAAAAAATATCTGAATAGTATTTATAGACTTTGATAAACAGCTCCAGTCGTAAACAGTTCTTCAAATTTTAAACCGAGTTGTACCGATTATCCGTACTTTAATTCAAAGTTACATTCTTTTAATTAAATGACCAGATATCAGTGAAACTAAATGTCCAGATTAGTGTAAATATCGTTAATTTTCGTTCTTTTTGATTACATGGACTTAATCAGTTTAGCTCAATTCTTGATAATCTTACTGTCGTTAAACTGTTTATCAGCGAAAACACAGAAATATTTTTAAAGGATAAGTGACATTGAAATTGTCGTCCTTGAGACAGCCATTTTCCTGTCGGCTGTGGTTGAAAACGGACCAAAGCTTTCCCAGGCCGCGATCCCAAGTGCACGGGGACGTTCAGTGGAGGTGGTCAAAAGACGACCTTAGTCGAACCGCGGGCGAAGCTGTCCGACCTCGCCCGATCAGGCTGACGATAGGAGCCGAGATCGGTCGAGGCGAGACGACGAAAGGTTCATTGACCGTCTGACCATGAGCCGCGCCCCACATACGCTCCTCTCCGCGTTCATCGTCTACGGCTTTTGGTTGTTTTGCTCGTAACCGATACCTCAAGATCAAAGCCATTCCTCTGGAGAAGGTCCTCGTCCTGCCCGCTGAAGACCTTCACCTGTGAGCGCAATAAAGCCGCACACGTTAACCAGTGCCTCTTGGTGCTGGAATTAGAATTTTTTATAATACTGAAAGAGAATTGATGGTTTTTGTTCTCATTCACATTATGCCATCTATATGGAGCAAGAGTAATTTTTGTACATTGAAACTATCATTCGAATGATAAACTCTTTGTTCTGGATACTTATCGAGAAGCTCAAATGATATTCTGAGTATTAAAAGCATTGTTTGCATTGTTGTTCTCACAGTGATACGAATTGTCATCATAGTTGTTATTGTGGAATTGTATGTTGATTGCTGTTTGTTTTGCACGATGATATTTCAGAAATAATTATGGGTGGCTTAGTTATTGTAATATTGAAAAGTAATGAAATACACTAATATGTTGTATATATTTATGGATCTTATTTATCTCTGGAAATAAATTTGTATCTTCTAATTTGCATGAGTGTTTTGTGTATTCGGTGTACTGTAATATAAGGGAGTGTTATTGCAAGTGGTTTGTATTTTTACAGATGCAGAAATATATGTTTTCCAGGTCACTTTTTCTAGTATACCTAAAATATTGAACTTATGAAATATGACAGGGTATAGAGGGAGCAATTTCAATGTAAGATAGTAAATTAAATTTTAGATAATAGGAGAAGGGGCAAATAAGTGTTAATAAAATGTATTTTGCAAAGAACAATGTTGTACGACATAATAAGATGATCAGACCTTACAGAAACATTACAATAGTAACTGTATTTATGAAAAGAAAATGTAATGCATGGTTGTCAATAATTGTTAATATATTATATTTCTATATCATCAGGTACAAAGGCTGCAATATTAATAATGAAACATGGAAGGAGTAGCATGCGTGTAAGCAACCAATTGGCAACAGATTGACAAGTATGCTTATTGTAATCTTCTTTTTGTTTCAGCTTCCTATAGGAAGATCTGTGTGCTGTGATTTATCACTCAAGGGGCCGAAACACGCGCAACAACGGACAACCCCACAGGACAGGGGGGTGCTTCTCGTGTCTCGGGAGGAAGGTCAGGGTTTAACAGTTATATTGACTATAAACAGTCATACCGCGAGCCGCGTCTTTTTACACCCTCACACGAACCTCTGTGTTACGGTGTAACACTGTCCACACTGACACTAAGAATATTCGATGCCTTCCAGGGACGATATTCGCTCCCTATCCACTGAGCAACGCTGGATCCCTCCTTCAACTGTTAGACGCGATGCACTCACCCCAGAAAGCAGAAATGATCTCATCTTCAGAAAGGTGCGGGGCATCCTTAATAAGCTTACGCCGGAAAAGTTCGCAAAGCTGAGCAACGACCTGCTCAACGTTGAGCTCAATTCTGATGTGATTCTTAGAGGTGTCATTTTCTTGGTAAGTCCTCGATTACTCAACAATCCTCTATGTATATTTAATGTCTTCGGTAGAAACGATTAATATTATCCCGTTACTTTTTCAGATCTTCGAAAAAGCACTTGATGAACCCAAGTACAGTTCTATGTACGCACAGCTGTGCAAACGGCTGTCTGACGAAGCTGCAAACTTTGAACCCCGAAAAACTCTCATTGAAAGTCAAAAAGGCCAAAGCACGTTCACACTTCTCCTTCTTAATAAGTGCAAAGACGAATTTGAGAATCGTTCGAAAGCAAGTGAAGCATTCGAGAATCAAGATGAACTCGGTCCAGAGGAAGAAGAACGCCGACAGGTGGCCAAGCGGAAGATGCTTGGGAACATTAAATTCATCGGAGAACTGGGAAAGCTTGGTATCGTCTCGGAACCGATTTTACATCGCTGCATCCAGCAATTACTGGAGAAGAAAAGGCGAAGGGGATCCAGGGGGGACACCGCCGAGGATATCGAGTGTCTCTGCCAGATCATGCGTACCTGCGGCCGTATCCTTGACTCGGATAAAGGTCGCGCACTCATGGATCAATATTTTCGACGTATGAAGTCACTGGCAGAGAGCAGCGATCTTCCTCTACGCATCAAGTTTATGCTGCGTGATGTCATTGAACTACGCCGTGATGGCTGGGTACCACGCAAAGCAACTAGCACTGAAGGTCCAATGCCTATCAATCAGATCCGCAGTGATAATGATGAGTCTTCGAGGGGTAATGGCTTCCATAGACGTGAGGATCGCCTCGGAGCTGAGTTCTTAAGGAAGATGGGACGCGGCGGATTAGACATGGACATGATGGGAAGTATTCCACTGACTTCCCCGTCGTTTGGCATGCCATCTCCATTCAGCCCAAATGGATTCTCGGGGAGTTCCGGGGTTGGTTATGGCCGCCACAATCAACGTAACCAGTCTGGTTACTATCAGAATCAGACTCGTCACCAGAATAATTATCAAGGGAAACATAATCAACAGCAACATAACTCACAGCAGAACTTCAACAACAGTACGTATACCGTATATTTACGAACTAATCCAATAGCCTTAGAATCAATCATGTTGTGAAACTTAAGCTGAAGAAAATAATGGAATTTTTATTAATCAATGGATTCTAATGAATTACAGGTAGCAATAAAGAACAATTACGCTTTAATAAGAATAAAATGTTGATTGGACACCCAGAAGAAGTGTCACTTAGACCGTCAGCTAATTCTATGATGTTCAAACAGACCAACATTAATCCCAACCTACCTCTCAACAGTGGTAAGTACTTCGTCAAAATATAATATCTCATTACCTCGTACATATTGTTATTAATCTTTAAAATATCAGTAGCTATATATGTATGATTTGGTTGAACAAATGTTATAAAAAGAATATGGATCAACCGAGTCGGTAGTTTCTGGCCTAATTGAATTAACATTGCTTTAGTAACGTCATTACGCAATAACCATGCTTTATCATTAAAATTATAGATCTGTTCCCAGGACGAGCATCAGAATTACCTCTGTTACGTACTAACACTCTGATACATAATTCGCCACTATTGCACAAGGAATTGCCGCCAGCAATCGTGATAAAACAAGGTCCAGTAGACAAACGAGAGAAAGCCAGGGACAGAAAGGATAAAGGTACTTCTAGAGAAGAAATACTGAAGAAAGTGAACGCGCTGATGGACGACCTTGTCTCGCATATGAACATACAGGATGCAATAACAGCTTTCCAAGATCTTAAGATACCCGAACGATTTTTACGTCATGCCGTTTATACGTTGTACTCTAACACATTAGACCGTGGTGACTCTGAGCGCGAACTCGCAACCAAGATGATAGTGGAATTGGAGAAAGCAGACGTGATTACTATGCAGCAGATACATGAGGGGTGGAAAGAACTAGTATCCAATATACCAGAAAAAGAGAGTACCGTGCCTTGTGTAGCGTCTCACGTTGCCTTCTTGACAGCCAAAGCTATTACCGACAATTCAATACAATTAACCAATCTTGTCGGTGTGACGGAAAACGGCCAACACCATCCGTTGTTCTTGCTCACTCTCCAGCAGTTGCACAAAACCCAAGGCAAAGCAAGGCTCACGCAGATCTTCAACGAGAGCAAAGTGAATCTTATCAGTCAGCTCCCAGAGGCCGACAAGACGAAGGAAAGACTGGCGGAGATTTTGGAGGACAGAGAGTTAACCTTCCTTTATCCGCTTCTTAAGATCGAGGGAGACATCTGGCGTCAACTAGAATACGACCCGAATCCGAATACTCTTTACAAATGGATCAAAGAAAAGCTAGAACCGTCGCATCATACTGATTCAGAGTTCATCAACGCTTTGATGAACGTTCTTCTTAAATATATTACGCAGGTTCGTCTAATTACGTATATTCTATTTCTTTTTTTTTTAGTTTTGTAGAAGTACTCATTTAACGATTTCAAAGGTACTTTTATCTGTGATTTAAAAAAATTGAGAGTGATCACACCCAATAGTTTTTATGAAAATAATTTTACCCTAAATTAAGTATATAAATGTTTGCACCTAAATTTTATTATTTTTTGATATTCTAGATGTGAACACGCTTGAACTAGAAACATTGAAACCCTCTTGTGAAGTATGTTTTTTTTACCTTTTAATAACCAAAATTTTTTGTATTTATAATAACAGGAAACAATACTGGCACCTGGCGTTGATCCATCTAACGTAGGCAAAACAGTGGTAGATAAGGAAAAGGCATTACTGGAGAAATATGCACCCTTGATGCGCTCCCTCTTTATCGATACAGAGTCGCAGGTGACAGCTCTCCATGCGCTTCAAACATTTTGGTACTCGCACAGTTGCCCAAAAGGGATGCTACTGCGATGGTTCGACGGGCTTTACCGACTAGAAGTGATCGAAGAAGATGCCTACTTCAAATGGAAGGAGTTCGTCACCGAGGCTTATCCGGGCAAGGGCAAAGCATTATTTGAGGTAAATAAAGTTAATATACTTAATAATGAAAAACTTCTATCGACAAATTCATATAGATGTGTTAAGAGTAATTTTTGTTATTTATATTTATTTTAACGAATACATGTAATATGTATACTATTATAGCCCAACAAAGTTAGAGAAGACCCTCAAGGAGTGTCACATATTTTTTCTAACATATTGGGCTATTGCATGTATTATAGATGGAACAACTATAATGATTTTGTAAAATATTATCAGGCACTGAACGATAGTTCATTTGAGTATTTGATATTTATATTTCAAGAATGGATTTGCATCGACCCTTTTTGAGCTTTAGTTGTTGAGTGGTATCTTATACCACTAAACGGATATTATTTGAACAAGACTTACGAAAGTCACTATATTTGTTCCATTGACAACATCAAGAAGCGAAAATGAAAATAGACGGTTAATTTTTCCAAATTGAATGGTGTAGGTGAACGGTTGGTTAACGTGGTTAGATAACGCGTCCACAGAAGAAGAAAGTGATGATCATAACGACGACGACGATAACAACAAGAACTACAGAATGCAAAAGCTCTGAGAAGGAATACGCTCTTCAGGTTACTATCTATAATTTGGAATAAGGTTTTACTATCGATATCACTAAACCAGGTGGTTTCAGTTTACTAATTGAGTTGTCTCTCCATCCAATACCACAAACGTCTTGTTAGTCTGTGTCAAACCCTCGCACAAACAAACGAGAAGAGGACTTTACACAATCATTGTCCGACAGAGAGAAGAGAGGAGATTATTTGATTTTTGTTTCGCAACCATCGGGTGGTTTGCAACAGACTTTTATTAAAGCAAGAAGTTTTAGAATGTTTTTAGATAATTGAATATTCATATGATTTATAATCATATTGGGCCAGCAGATATCAACATATACATACATACATACACACACAAACACACACACGCCGCTGTATGAACATCGGTGCAAAAAGAAACTAGAAAAAAAAATTTAGTCTGGTGATCTGTGTTGTCAAAGTTTTTGTCTAGTATTGTGCATGTGTCACGTTTTTGTAAGTCTTTTTGTCTGCGGCACCAGTGAGTCGCTTGTTATCTCTGTGTACCAGCTTTTACATTTATTATGAGGAATTATTATTATCTATTATTATTAACTATTATTATTATTATTACTATTATATAATTGATCACCAACAATCGAAATACATCTTACCTTCTTGAAAGAAAAAGGGGAAAAAGAAAAAAAACGAGTCGATCATAAAAAAAAACAGGACTCAGCAGTATACTATATATATATATATATATATATAAATATATAAATATAATAATAATAATATGCGAAGCGTGTGATTATCGCATTATTCACTTTGAAGCTAAAATGAATTTGTAGATCTTGGAAATGAAAAAAAAAAAAAGAAAAATAATGCTGAGTCAAAGCTCTTATAACGCCAAACAACCAAAAACACCATTTTTGCCAATGTGTATCCACTTGATGCTCCATTAATTCTTAACATAAGTAATTAATCAGTTGACGTTGATTAACAACCAGCAGCCTACATCACAACAAAAAAGAAAAACAAAAACGTTCACATCAATAAGTAACGAGAATAGAAATTCGCGACACGACTAAATCGAGTCTAAAAAAGAAAAAAAAAGGAATAAACATACCTTGGTGTAATCTATTACAAATGGCCCCCTGGTTGTTCTGTCGATGACCAACCACCTTTACCTTCATATCTCCCGCCTGTAGCTTTCCTCTAGAATTCTACGCATCTACATGATCATTCTTTTTATTTTTTAATCAATGAAGCGAAACCTTCAGACCGACACGATACCGTAAATGTTACTGCCTAGAGGGAGAAGTTTAGTGCAATATCGCAACTCTCGTGATCGGTAGAAGAACTCTCTTCCTTATCTTTATTCTCATGGTTTCTTTTTTTCCTTCTTCTAATTCGGAGAAACTTTAATCATCCGTTCTTCGTGTACATTTCTCACTTTCGTAGATTTTCAATTAATGAATTTTTGTTAAGCATGTAACGTATCATGTTATTATGTATGTATACACTGAACATAAGAATTTGGATAGATCTATTTTTTTCATCGTTTGCGAATAATCAGCTCTCCCCTCAGAATGATGTACATATTTATTATTGCGATCGTTACACACAGAGCACAGATGTAAGGTTGAACTAATAAAAGTATGGTTTATTTAAAAGATATAAAATGTAACAATGGGAAATATATAATCGTGCGTCGTGCGTTACATTGACGGATCGTCGTCGTCGTGTATCTTCTCTCAGACCAGGCCTGTCCAACTTCTGGCCCGCGGGTCATTTCGCCAGACGACGCGATCCCCACCATCACTCAGTCCATACCCCACTACTCGC
The DNA here is from genome assembly GCF_001272555.1 of Dufourea novaeangliae. Taxonomy (NCBI): domain Eukaryota; kingdom Metazoa; phylum Arthropoda; class Insecta; order Hymenoptera; family Halictidae; genus Dufourea; species Dufourea novaeangliae. Next base: position 703,138 of record NW_015373885.1, on the reverse strand, counting down.
TTGCCTGCGATGCGATCGTGAGGCAAGAGGTACGTGCGGGTAGGAATTTCTGGAGCGTCAGAAGTGGGGACAGTCAGAGCATGTACACACGCTTTCTTTTCTCTATACGTCGGGCTTCTTGTGGATATGGAGGGGGGTCATTCCCCTCGGCTGAAAGAGCAAGCCGGTAGGGGCGATTATCGATTTTGGCCCGCGGGCCAGAAGTTGGACAGGCCTGTCTCAGACCGTCTTCGTCGACCACGCGCCGTATTTTGGGGGCTCTCACACCGTCTTTTGTTTCTATATCGCAAGCATCCAAGCACACACATACACACACACAAATCATCGCGCTTGCCCGATGATTCCTACCACTACACTCGGCCATCCTCGCGAAACATCTGTCCTTAGATGGTTATCACTTATACTTTTCACTTTCACTCACTGATATCACCATTTATGCTTGTTGGCCATGGTTTCATGTAATCTGCGGATGTTGATGTTCTCTGCGGTCCTTCACCTTCACCAATCTTCTGTACCACGTAGCGGTCATGACGTAATACTTTTGTAATGCGATAAGGGCCGAAAAATTTCGAAATGAAATTTAAGTCCTGTTCCAAACTGAGTCCTCTTTATCGCAACAAAATCGCCATCTTGATAGGTCTTTGCTTCCTTCCGACGCTTGTTAAATTGCTTCTTATTCTCGGCTTGTATTTTGGCGATATTTTCCTTTGCCTGCTGCCGCAAGTCGTCTCGTCGTTCGTTATATGCAGCAATAACCTCGGTCTCCAATAGTTCTCTAATGTGAGGATCGTCCTTGATTCTCATTCTCGTCCCCGTGAGTATGAAAAATGGAGAGACGCCTGTACTCCTACTCGGAATATTATTTAAATATTGTTTTGCTGAGGGCACATGCTTAAACCATTCTTCGGGCTTAGGAGCCGATAGTTTCGTAAGAAGAGGGATCAACACCCTGTTAACTCTTTCGACTTGTCCGTTCCCTCGTGGTACGCCGGTGATTATGGCAGTATGTTGTATACCTTCTTCGTTGGAATAGTCCTTAAAACCATGGGAAGTGAACGCGGCGCCCCGGTCAGAAATTATTCTCCTTGGATTGCCGAATATTACCGACTGTTTCTTGAGCCTATCGATAACCTCTGCTGTACCCGTCGATTTGGTTGGATAAAACCACGAAAACTTAGAAAATGCATCTACAACTACGAAAATAATCGAAAAATATCGCCAAAACTTCGAATTCGTAACTCGTATACCGCTCTGCAGCCGACGTGGTTTTACCACTTGCGTAATAAATAGGGTGGAACGAACAATCTTCGTTATCTTTTTGCATAAGTATCGCTCCGTAACCGTACATAGACGCGTCAGTATGTAGCTCTGTCTCTGCATTAGCCCTATACAACTTTAAAACGGGCCCACTTATTAACATTGACTTTAACTGATCGAACGCTCGTGTTTAATCCTCGCCGAAAGTGAACTTGACACCACTTTTCAATAAGTCAGTCAACGGTCGAGCTATCAGCGCATAACGCGGTATAAATCTCCTAAAATAACCTGTTAATCCTAAAAAACTACGCACACATTTAACGCTATCAGGCTGCGGGAATCTTTCTACGGCAATTGTTTTTTCGTTCGACGGCATAATAGTTCCATTCTCTACTATATAGCCTAAATACAATATTCTTGCTTGCAAGAATTTACATTTCTTTATATTTAATAATAATCCATGTTCGCTCGCCGTGTGTAAAACACTTTTCAGTCTGCTCAAACCATCTTCATGATTCATCGACGGTATAATTAAGTTATCCAAATAAGTCAACACGGTACCATCTTTAATATGTTCTCTGAATACGGCGTTAATAAATTTTTGAAATACCGAGGGTGCGTTGCACAACCCGAAAGGCATGCGTTGGAATTCATATTGGCCATTTGGACTTCTTCTAACATAATATGGAGAAATCCGTTTTGCAAATCTATGAGACTATAAACTTTGGCACCTTGTAATTTGTCTATCTGGTCTTCGATCACGGGTAATGGGTACCGGTCTTTAATAATTCTCTCGTTTAGTTTGCGGTAATCTATACAAAGTCTCGTCGCCCCGTCCTTTTTCTGTACAAGCACTACTGGACTAGCATAATCTGAATTTGATGGTCGTATTATACCGTCGTCGAGCCATGTTTGTATATGTTTGTCTATTTCGGCTGTTTCTTTTAGTGAGAGTCTCCGTGGTCTTTGATGCACCGGTATATCGTCTTTTAAAGTAATACGCATTTTAACACCTACTTCACGGACTTTATTCGGCTGATAACTATTTACGATATCTTTTATCGCGGTTTTATTTTCGGGTTCCTTTATATGTGTTAGATCAATGTTTTTATATGTGTTAGATCAATCGTTTCGTTATCTTCAATGTAATCTATTTTGTAAATATCCGGCACGTTTGCTTCTAGTTTAGAAATTGTAATATTTCCCCCTTTTAAATGGACTTCTACGGTGTTTAGAAAATCGGAACCAAGTATTAGTCTTTGTTACATCAGAGAATCGGACACTACATGCAATGTTACATCGTGAGACCCACCATCTATTACAATGTTAACGTGCGTTTCGCCTAAAGTAAAATTATCGTTAGAGCCTACGCCGCGGAATTTAATTGTTCGTTTAGATAATTTAGGCGCTCCTATTTGAATATACTGTTCTGACCTGATAAGACTGAGATCACTTCCCGTATAGATGAGCGCAACTACTTTTTGATCTTCTATCTCGACTTCTTTATGGTACCTCTTCTCGCCTGCTTGCGTCGCGTTACAGCTTCTCTTCTTCGTGCCGTCGTTTTCAGGACAGAATTTGGTGCCTTTATTTTTGAAAGGGCAGCTTACACCTACGTGATCCTTTGCACCGCAATTAAAGCATCGTTTTCCATCCGTTGAAGTTTGTGGTGTTGATTGCTTTTTTGCTCTTTCGTCTGGTAGGTCACGAGCCTGGCGTGGCTCTGAGGACCCGCACACGCTCACGTTCTGCATTACGAAATTCTCGTCTATCTTCTGCATTAAGATCTGCAGGGTCAACGGCTTGGTGTACAGGTGCATTATTTGGTATGATAAACATTTCACCACCAATTTCTCGAATGAAACCTTCAGCATCGGGCGTCGCCAACTTATAAAAATCAATTATGTTTACGTCAGCATTTATTTTGTCTTGCGAAATGTCGAACATTATTTGCCCCAGCTGACGTAAGTCGGCAGCATTGAGGACACACATCGTGCCCGCCTGTCCTCTGTAACCGACGAAGGCCTGATCCCTAAGCAACTCACGCTTGACATAAGTTCAAAGGAATGCAAGATCCGCGTATTGCCTGATGTTCACGGTGGGGCGGACGAGTGAGCAAAAGGTATTCCTAAGAAGATCCCGGGCTTGAACTAAGAAGTCCACGTCTAAGCAAGAGATCTATGTCAAAATACTGCAACTTTGTGACCACATCAGCAATTGTCGTAAGACAGGTGACATTGTTATTTGTGGTCTGTTCTATGATCCACGTCAACGAGACACCCTCTTGTATTTGTAGCATATTCCATATAAACACGAACTGTCAATAGATATCCTCCCATGTTGCGTCCGTTTGGGTATACAGCCTGCTGAATTGTTTTACAATTGGCTCCGTTATATAGGAGTCAAAATTCACGCCTGGCACTCGGTCAGCAAATTGCACTTTACGCCGGTGCACTCATCCCTGTGTGACGTTCGACTGACTCCCTCGTTAATGAAGCTAGGTTAGCTGAATAACGCCCATCCGACCATGCCCCGCGCATTTTTCTAGGTTTTGCACGGCTTTGGCCTCAAAGTAACCGCAGACCACACATGCGCATAGTTTGGAGCTATTTCAAAATCAACACCCACTATTCAACTTTTTGGGAGATGTGCCCACTCTCTTCGTATCGCCATCGTCGTCGCCTCTATCCCGGACGAGCCCCCAAATGTAGGAGCGTTGGAAAAATGAGAGGGCCCAAGCGGGATTCGAATTCACGACCCCCGGCACCGAAAGCAGAGCTCTACCCATTATTCCACGGAACCCTCCTATTTTCCCAAGATGTTATTTGCTCCATTGTTGGGTATGGAGTTCCCGATCCCACACAGATACACCACTTTTTAAGATTTGTTGTCGGAATTAGACTGCATTTTTCTCTTTTTTTTTCCCTCCCTGCGATACAATATGACGGTGGTTTGCAATCAGAGCGTCGACGATCCCAGCATTTATGTCCAAATAATGATCATTATTAGATCTATTTCTTTCTGGAATACACACATTCTCGCCGTTCGATACGCGTAATTCGTGAAGAAAAAATTAAAAAAAAAAAAAAAAGAAAAAAATAATCGACCGCGGTGTTTCGAGAACGAAACAAAAATGGAGGAGTGGAAACCGTTTTCTCTTTATCGAGTTGGCGAATTTGATAAGTCGAATCATGTGTATCCGATAGTGTTATGCGTAATCTCGTTGTTTTATCTTACTCTCGAAAGTAATGACCTGATCCCGCTGCGGAGAATTTAATTAATATTAATTTCAAAATAATATTCTTTGTACGTGGGAATTTATAGCGACAATTAGTGTAATATTTAATGGGTATTTGTGGTATTAACTTACGTGTTTTGCTCGTTACCTTTTTATTATAGAAAACGAACAAAAACAAACAATAATAATAATAATACGTGAAACGATCATTTAACCCGCGGGTGGTTATTGTGTAGTGAAACGAATAATCGTCGATCAATATTCCAATCTTTTAATCCGCAATCTTACATACACATGCACACACACACACACACACAAACACACCTATACACATGCGATATTGTACTTCAACTTTATTAATTTATTTTTCTCATGTGTATTAATTATAAAAAGAAAGAAACAAAAAGAAAATTCAGTCGAAACAATGGAAAAGCAAATCGAATTTACGAATCATGTATGATATCGTCAGTATTATTTCTCACGTAACGGACTACATTATAATCGTTTTTAATTCATCGTAGACATTAAAGCTGATATAACAAGAAAATATCTTTTATCTTTATCAATAAAAATTTTGTTCCTAGGATTTATCATCGTTACGATTTTGTGTCTTGTCATTGCTTTATTCTCTCGGTGTTCACCGCCGCAGTCACCTTTGATAAGGAGAGGCGGCGGTGAATCGATCGAAAATTCTTCTTTACTTCATTGAGAAGACTGCACGAAGCGCTGTATTTGTAATGAAATTTTGTAAGTCAATAGACGAGTAACTAATATTATACCTATCTTCTGAAATATAACACGAATTACTTAACTTAACTAAAAATTAAAAGAATAACGCTATTTCTTTTTGCAATGTTTACGTACCAAGTTTTGAAAATGAACCTTTAGTTCTTTTTTTTTTTCAATGAAAAACCCACATATTTTGTACGGAAACAAGTATTATACACTGAGTAACCAAAGTATTAAGTTTACAGTGGAGTTTTTAAAATGTTCCAACTATCCGTTTTATAAGTGACCAGAGTATAGAACTACGCCGATTCATATTTCGTAGGCTACTTTACGAAAAGGAATATACCGGGAAGTTCATTTACATACAAAAATGATTCACTCTGTATGCATATTGTACACCTCGAAATATTGGCGCTTCGTGTGGCCTCGATAAGATGTGTATATGGGCCTCCTGACACTTTCGGAAACATCTGTCTCCTCCTCACCTTACCCTATCTCACGTTCGTTATTACTTAACTTCATTTTACCTTGTAAAATGTCAGTATGCATCTAATCACTTCGTATTATCCTCTAGTTTTTTTTTCTTCTAAATTAGAATTGTTACAAGTATAAATAACATAATATATATAATTATAAAGGACGTATACGTGTCCTCTTTTACTAGTATAAGAGAATTCAGTTTATTATTATCGAAGTAACACTTCGTTGTACGTGCAAGCTGTCTTCGTGTACAGGGTGAATCATTAAAAACTGCCAAGGTATATGTATAGAATTTCCTGTTGATATTTTAGGAGAAAAAAGATATGAAAACAGACATACGAAACGTTTCGACGATTTTACATTTGATCATTGCTTCAGAGTCATGATAGGTGAGAAACGACCTCGGGATTGTGACTCTGAAGTGACACATCCGTTTTGAGAACACGAGAACAGGTAATCGGTCGCTATCTGCGATACTTATTGTTACGGCGCGATAATGTTCGGTACAGTAAGTGGTGACGTTTCGCTTCGAACAATTTTCTTTCTGACGTCCAAGTCAGATTTAGATATCATCGATTTCAATTTTCTATTAACGAATAAATTTTAACTAAGAAAACATACGAAATCTATTAACAAAAAAATTAACTAAATGCAATATTGTTACAGTAAAGGAAAATATTAAAAATACAAGTTTTAAGAACAATCGAACTTTGTATCCAATACGACTTTTCGAACTTAAAGTATATACATACATCCTAAAATTGTTGTTCGAAGTTATCCGGAACTGTTATTTCAGGCAGCAGTTATTAATGAGTCACCCGATATATACGTGTACACGTCAACGACGATCGGTTAAATATAAATTAATGTAATATCATTGGAAGCATTCGATCGTTTGCAACGTAAATCGAGGACCATGTATTTGAACACCTACCCAAAATCGACATTCGGACCGCTGTGTACACAATACTTTCTAAACGAAGTAGGAATATTATACAGCATGGTCGTAAAATAGATCCTTGACAAGCTGGATCCTACGAAACGGATTTTGGCGCTTTAAAAGAGTTTATTATTGATAAAACGTCACACATGCGTTTCGACTGTACCACAAAACATTGTTTGGTAATAGACGTGAATGCTGCTCTTTCGATAGGTAAAAATAAGAGGTGAACAACTATTTTGTTCAACCGTGTATGTATGTATACATAACAACGACGCGTTATTAAATTGCTCGTCGATGTCTATAATTTTATATAATCTAGATAATACGAAACAAAAGGAGCATGGCCGAAACACGATGCACGTAGTGTATGTAGTTAGAGAGCTTCGTCTAATCTGGCTTACAGATGATTTACAATCGAGGAATTTGCATCCGTCGATGACGGATCAATCGTCCGTTAAAAGTGTCGTTTTTCACTTTAAGCAGCACGACGAAAACAATGCGCCGAACGTTTATCGTTCCCATTTGCGCGATAAGGAAGCAATTCAACGACTATTCTCCGACGATAGTTTCATGAGTTCTGATTTCGGAACTACGCGTGATGCACGACCTGTTTCGCGAGACGTGAGTCACGACGCCTTTTTATAAATTTTCATTATACACAACGCGTTTTACGAGGAATTAATCGAGAGACTCGATTCAACTTTTACGCACACAGCCACGCACGCCTTGGATAATTTGATCTAAGAGAACCGACCTCGAGGAGCCGCATAATTCCGGTGGATAGAAAATAATAATCGCAGAACCTACTTTTTCTTTTTAAGAATATACTTACCCTTTTCTTCTCGACGATAAGCAACGAGCATCCGAACAGACGAGCAAATGGAATTCATTTTTTCCAACGTCGATTCGTTCGTTAGTATAAGATAAACAAAATGTTACTCATGAAGTTCTATAAATGCAATAAACAAAAACACTACCAAAATTTCACGATCTATATGAAAAATTGAAAATATTCTGAGATTACTCGAAAATTGATAAGTTCGTTTTAAATGAATAATAACAAACAAACGATCACGTTATGGAAGTTGAGAGCTAAGGCAAAAATGTTTAGCGCAGTATTTAACTGTGTCGCGATAATTACACGTGTCTGGCTCTAATAAACAGTGTTTATTTAGCGTACGTATAGAGCCTTTTTTAAAAACACAACTGCGTACATGTGGACAAAGTATATAGTCAACTAATATAATTCTAAATACGCGAGCGTATTTCAGCGAATCTCTCTGTCTCTCACTCTCTCTCTACGAACATTTTTCTTCTGCTCTTACTATACATATATAACATTTCACATTGATAGATGTAATACATTACCAACTGCCATTAGTGTTTATCTAAATAAGCGATATACATAATTACTCTCTCTCTTCGTATCGTAAAAAGTTTCTCCGTATACGCGAAATGTTTATAATCTTACCTTCTTATTCGTTTTCGTTACTGATCCCATTCTACGACAGACTTTCACCGTGAGAACAGAAAAAAAATGAACGATGCGTACCTATGGGAGGCGCCCGAAACGGTATCGCGTTGCCAGATATTTCGTCTCTTGTGTGTGCGAGAGTCCCCCCGTTATGTTGATCGAGGGCATCGTAATACAGCTTCAACCGACTCGTGAAATGATAACTCCGACCGTTAAGTGTGTTACAGCGAATGTAATATAATTTAAGTACTCTCAACGGAAACGATATAGCCTGATCGTTTAACTTCCAAAATTTTTTGCGAGCTCGCAAATCGAACATCAATTCATTAAATTTCACACAAACTTATTTTACAAATTCGTACATGTTACAAACGCATAAAATCCGGAGGCTAGTAACTATAAAGTTATTGGGTTGATGGAATAATCATCCTGTAGGTGTTAAGACAGTAAGATCAACGGAGAGACGTAAGGGGACAAAATGGCGTATTTCAAGTGCCTCACCACCGATTCAGGGCCGTGACTGACGGATTTGAAAATGTTTCCTGGCGCTTTACAATATTTCTTAAGACAATTATTTTATTCGTACAAAGTGACATACTGTTATTTTAATGATTCGAGTTGTTACCTTTATTGGCGATACAACGGACAAAAGGTTTGTCAGCTTTTATTCGTTACGTCGTGACAGTATTCAGAGAAACAAAAATTTTACCTATCTCTGATTTCACCGAGAATGTACAGCCCTAGAGTCCTGCTGCATCTGTAGACGTTGGAGGGGAGGGCTTTGAGTGACTGATTTAAATCTAGTTTACCATCATGTTATATGTTTGCCGACGAGAATACCAGCGCTTTCCAAACCGTGCCCTACACACGATGCAAATACGCAGCCAGACGAAAGATAATCGAGATATGTGTGTTTTCAAACAACGCCGTACGCGATAACGAGCGAGTCTTCTTGCGCGCCATCGACTGTTGTTACGTCGTTTTTCGTCTATGTACTAAACTACTCACGGTTCGGAAAACGTTGCGACTATATATGTATTATAATACACGAATAACACGATTATATTATATTTATATGTGTACGTATATGTTTTTTATAATCTCTGACTCATATCTACAAGAAGAAAAGAAAAAAACAAGAAGCTGACCAGCAGTCTAACGTATTAAACTAATTTTATAATCGAACCTTGCGATTTGTAATAACTGAACACTGATCATCGCTGAAATACAAATATAAAATAAACTAATCACAGACCATCTTGATATTATATATGTATATATTTCCCCAAGTATTTACAGACCACGTAAGATCGTGATAATTCGAAATAATTGCTAGTCGACCGATACACGCCACGTCACCTAATGCTTCTTGAATCGTCCACAAGTAACCCGACTGACAATGATAATGTATCTTCGAAATCGTAACGTAAGGGACATAATGTGATTTCCTCTTTGAAGCACAAGTTAGAGTTTCCATCTGACACGTACCGCGTGTGTAACTTTTCCGTACAATGAGTCGATTACATAACGGAGCGTGCATTTCCGTTACGTGCAATCATTTAAAAAAAAAGAAAAAATCGCGTCGTTAGAATGCAAATTCGATCATCAATGTTGTCCGAAAACGTTACGCAAACAATAACCGTACATTCACAGGCGAGGAACGAGTGATTCGTAATCGAACAGATGATACTGATATCTTGCTTTTGAAAGTCGAGGGGCGAATCGATGGAAGTTCGAGTTCTCTTTAAGGTTGTTACTGGCTCTGTTTCAGCTATTTCTGTATCTAAATCTCTAATGCTGATGATGTGTATAGAAAGCATATGGTTTTTTTCTCATTAAATTGAATGGCAGTGATAAAAATTAATGAACTTCATGCGTTTCATGGGGCCTTCCTAATTTAGTACATACTTAAAACGTTCACGTTCAATTTGTTTCTTAAATTTTCCCATATTTTAAGACTGGACCTTACCAGTTTCAATATCGAAACTTCATCGAATTTTTTTAACATATCCTGGAAATGTTATACCTTAAAAGGATGCAATAAAAAGCTGGATTCCTTTTTTCAATTCTTTTACAGTAGGACTACCCCTTATGTATTCTTACCGCTACCTGTACGTGTGTGTGTATATATGTGTATGCGTGTAATACAGCTAGGTTGACGTCGATGATAAAAGTGAGTACTGATACTTCGTTTGTCCAAATTAAATTTTTATTAAACACGGTTCTTTTCTGTAACATCGAGGACGAATTATAACATAAATAATCATTCTTATTATTGATCAGTATCACTTTTTTGCGCTCAACAATGAGTCTATTTTTTTCTTTTTAGTAACACTGGAAGATAGTACGTGGGGGCGGCGGTGGCGGTAACAGCGATCTCTATATCTGCCAGTGCTTCTGTGTTCCCGTTTTTTGTCTTTCATTCATATGTGTACTCGTTCTCCGCATACAAATTTCTCTTGCTCTCTCTTCTTTGACACACATACATACACACACCACACGCGCACATCTTCTGCACATTGTGTGATTATACTTTCTTTCAGCTACACAAGGTTTTGGTACGCAATAATACCTTACCTAATCTAGCCTAAACATTTTTTTAATCGTACAAGTGTAAAGCATGGCGGGTGATATATACATTACACGCGCTCAATTCATGATTAGATAGCAGATGTTTAATTATCGTTATTACTGATCGGAAGGTGGGGTGGTTGTGGAGGGAGGTAAGGAAGATAGGCAATTGGCATATAGTATATTCGTGTTTTTGCGTCTTGTCGAATATGGCTTTCAAGTGAACATCGTTCACACCCTCTCTCTCTCTCTCTCTCTCTCTCTCTCTCTCTCTCTCTTTTTCATTGCAGAAAGCCACCACCACCGCTCCCCGGCTCGATTTTCGCGTTTCGCTGGTCACGCTAGGTTACGAGAGTTCTTTATTTCCCCCTCAAAAAGCTCTTGACTTCTCTTCCATTTCCGTTACGCCATTGGTTATATAGCATTTATTTCATTTCGGTTTTTACTTTTTAAATTGTCGTTGTTCAGAATTCGAATGGGCATTTTCAAGCGAGGTCTACCGGCGATCAACAAACAGAGGGGGTACCAAGAAAGCTGTTCTTTGTTATTTCTTTCTGTTTTCACGGATGTTGGTATCGAAACAGCGTACCCACCTGCTGATGCGCGTTATTTTGCACTGAACGTTGTTTTGTAACATATATATGTCCCAGTGTACGTGTTTCATATTATGTTTCTCTCTCCCGGAAATGCGCCTACACGTTGAGCTTTGTTGTTTTCTTTAGATAGAAAATACTGCGCAGTCAATAAACTCTGGCAAGCGGACGCAACCGATCCTTGTGTCCTCGATCGTGACGATTTGTTCTGATACGGGGAGTGGTGGTGGCCGATGGAAAGGCCATTTAACAGGTTCGCTATCAGCTCCCATGATAGCAAACCCTTCAAGAAGATTGCGTATGCAACTTTTTCCATAGCTATCCCCTTTAATGAATCATTGAATACGTCACGCAGAATACGAACTGGCGAACGAACCTGAATTTTATCTCTTTAAAGAAAAAAAAATCCGGTTTATTCTTCTCGCGTCGTTACAAGCGCCCGCTCGCCTGCACTGAACAAACTTATTATGGAATGTACAAATTATTTTTTTTTTTACCACATTATCTCGTAACTCCTTTTCTTAGGTAGTCATACACATCTGCTGGAACGCACGGAATCGGTTTTCACTGCCTCGCATACTTGTCGCTTCATTTTTTTTTATATATATATATATCTCCAATGACACGCGGAACCCAGTATGTTCAGCACAGAGAGAAGAATCACCGCCGGCCTTTGCGGTCATCCAAAATGGTTCGCGTGAACCATGTACACTGTTGCTCATTGTAACGATTTCTCGATACGTCCAGCAGCCACTGAATTGACTTAATACTATCATGTATCTGTCCATTGTCTACTCACATTCATTTTTTTTTTTTATTCTTTTCTAAAACTTCATCCCACATACTATACTTTGTGTCTTGTATATGTAGCTTCGATCGTACAATATCTGTGGTTTTCCTTTTTTTCCATTTTTTGTTACTGTTTAAAGTTACAGTTTTTGTACAATCCTCGCGTATTATGCTTGTATATTCCACACGCACGCAACCTGCGTGTCCCTCTTCGCCATTTTTCCCAACTCGGATTATCTCTAATTCCATTTCCTTGGACTTCGTCGTGGAGACATTCATCTGCAATCTGTATACTGCTGATTCAATTGCATTTTAATACATAATTGTGCTAAATATTCTTTTATCAATAACATTTTTTTTTCCTTTATACACTCTGTAGAGCCGATTATCTTAATTGATAATTCAATGTCAAACTACGCTACAAATGATTACTATACAGTGAAAGAGAAATGTTCGGCATGGGATAACGGGGGTCTTTCTCCTCAGTGTAAACTCCCTGTCGCCTGTCGCTTTTCATTATCTTCTGTACACACACCCTCTTCCTGCAAGACTGAATTGGTTTGTTTTTTGTCTCTCTTGACTTTCAAAGATTTGATCGAACGATTTTAAGGGTCTCAGCACACTCTTGTTATTAACTCGCTTGCAGTGATTTCAGACGGTTTGTATTGTTTTATGCAATGAAGATGTGGTTTTTTAAATGCTCGGACTCTAATAATATCTCAACCTCAATACAGAATTACAGAAGGATGCTTAGATGACTCGATGTGAGTATGCATGGAAAAAATGTGTTTTAAGTAAAATGTCGAAACAAGTCGTCATTCCTGCCACTAACATTCGTGTTTACTTGGCGTACAAGTAGATGGCAACGATGAGACCGTAGAGACCCAATACTTCCGCGAAGATTAGAATCAAGATCATACCGACAAACAGGCGAGGTTGCTGAGCGGTACCTCTTACACCTGCATCACCAACAATACCAATGGCAAATCCAGCAGCTAGACCAGAAAAACCTACGGCTAAGCCTGCACCCAGATGAACAAAACCCCTAGTAAAAAGACCAAAAAATTTCCTTGTTAACGCTATGTGAGAAGAAAGTAATAGTCGATTATATACAAATGTAACGTTAAATAAAGCAATAGAAATTAGAACTAGTTAAGCCCCAAGTCTAATGAAGGAGAACATTAATAAAAAAGCGTTGCTAGACTGTTTACGGCACATAAGTTACATTTATAACAGTCTACGTAAGTATTTTTTAATTTGTGAAACCTGAACGAATATACAATGCAACAGAGTCATTATTCAAAGTATCTTTGAAGTTATCCATGTTTTCAGTGTTAACGCAAATGTTTAAAAGGCCTGGTGCTACTTAGACAAAATACCTTATCTTATATATTCTACAATGTTAAGATAAAAGTAATTGCAGATTCTTCTCTATTAGACTGTATTGTAATATTATTAAAATAAATTATGTTTAAGTTACACCAATTAAGAAAATTGTAACATACTTGAAAAGACTATATTTAGCAGGTTCGTCTAAATCACCAGCGATGAGGACTGCTACTACAAGACCATAAATGGCAATGATACCCGCCATAACAACAGGAATGATGGATTTCATGATAAGTTCTGGCCTCATCACAGACATGGCTGCAATTCCTGTGCCTGATTTTGCCGTGCCATATGCTGCGCCCAGAGCTGTAAGTAAAATAGGCATGACATTGTATTTGTTTTATTCGTGGTTGTCATGCGACAAAATATTTACTACATAGTGTTACAATTAGATTGGCAACAGCTGGAACAATAATATCCACCTTATATAATGACTCACAAACTTGTTCCCATAAGGCTACAGTGTTTATTCATCTACATTCTATGAATAGTTCTACTTTTTTATTATTACTGATTAAGATATTAAATAACAGTTAACTATTAAAAGCAATGATTATATAGAAATATACCAGAGACACTATTTGTGAGATATTGTATACATTTGCTGTCTCATGTATTATAGAATGTACCTTATTTATTCACTATAGTATTCTTAGTAATATATTGTAATACATGTTAAAACAATAAAAGCATATTTCTTTTTCTATAGGTGTTTATTAAAGTAAGTAAAAACATCAATAACAGTATATATTAATATTAGATCTTCTTTAAATTATTATCAACAAATATTATCTTGTACAAAATTAAACATGCCCTTAATAATTTACCAGAAACAATAGGAAGGTGTTCCTTAATTGAGATGCAACTGTCTTAAACCATTCATAACATTTAAAATAAATCTAAAAATTACAAATTGCCTGCTGTTATTTTATAGAATTACAAATACACATTTGTGCATAATCATCAAGAAAGTAAAATAAACCTTGATCTACATAATACTATCTATACCAGTGTACAACACAAGGCTCCAGTTTCATAAGAAGAAACGTCACTCTACAATAATTTTTCTTGTATTGCAAAACTATTTAAAGATAAAGTTTTGAAGCTATCTGCTCAATTATATTCAAGGCTTAAAACCAGTCTTAATTCATTCTCGAGATACGGCGACTACGTAAAACACCTGTCAATTCGTTTAAGTCCGTCATTTTACAAATCCATTTTCGAAATAGTGTATTCCAAGAGGATCACTGAATTTTAATGAACAGGAGAACCTTTTTTTTAACAGTCTAACCGGGAATACCCCCCCAAATAGCGGCCCGTTAAGAGCTATCGATCTCGTTTAATATTGATCCCAACAGCGAGGTCGCGGACCCGATTTCGCCGTTGGTATTTAGCTCTGTAACCATTTTCGTTAGTATTTCCCATTGTATCTCGGACTGGATCTAGAGAAACAAATGTATCCATGATCTAGTCATGGCAAATTATCCCGGCTGGGCTGGAAATCGCAGTCACATGATTCTCACGTTGGCAGTCACATGATAATCATGTAAGTCCCATCCCGTGAGTAGGGGGGCGTGGCACAAGCACGGGACGATGGTGCTTTATGTCTTTCCATTTTCCATTTCATTCATCCACTATCAAGAAATTATGCAAGACGTGATAGGATTAAGGAAAAAAAAAACCTTTCGAATATTTTACAGGCGGGTAAGCCGCGTGGATGATCAGTGCCAGATTAGATTTCTGGACAAGATCATTCAGTTGGCCCAGGATCAAGATCTTCGATGCATTCCGGGAATCCTCATGCCGTTGGGTCAATCTTCCTCGTGTGCCTCCGTCCATTCAAGACTGGCGCACACGGGAAAAGGGAGATTCGTATTGATTTCCTTGATAGGGACAGAGATGCTTGAAAACTTTAACTACGCGCGTTCTCGGAATTCCATTCTTTTCCCTTTTTTTCCCCTTCGAGCCGACTGTTTCCGTGAATCAATTAAACCAACAGCGCGACCGATACACATCGGTTATCCATCGGAATCTTCCACTGGCGGCCTGTTTAATCCTGCGATTGTTCTCTCCGGGCGGCGATACCGCGAGGAACCCTTTCATTGAAAAGCAGTCAACGAGGTCAGCATTACGAAATAACGGTGGCCAGGCCGAATCGCCGCGAACGCGTTTCTCTCGTAATGTAAAATTAAGCTCGGTTGGTTGGACCGCGTTTACGGAACATTACGAAATCCCAGATCTACGTGCCTAGAAAAATGGCGCTTCGAAATTGAATCCGTATCCTTGACACCTTCGACAATTCGTTCGTATTAGAACGTGCCCCGTAACGCCGCGTCGACATTACGTATATATTAATGCCTGACAGAAGACATGACAACGACAATAGAGTACAAGAGAGGCAAGAAAAAGAACAAGATCATATTATATACAGTCGTCGAAGGTAGTAGTTTATTATTGTCGATTGATCCTCACACCGCTTATCGGCGATCAGACAAAAGCATAACAATAATATCTCCTAACCGAACCGACTTGGTTTTCTACGCGTACAATATCACGGGACAAATAGTCGATTTAATCTCCGTGGTTCACCAAGTTTTCGACACTTTAAAGTCGCCCTTAGCGAAGAAAATGGCGTGCTCGTACAGAAGAGTCATTAATGTTACACGCGTTTCAAGAATCATGATTCCCTATTTATGATCGTATGAATTTTATTATTTTTCTTTCTCTCTATCGGGTATAAGAATCGTCACGCTCGTAGCAGGCTACAGTCGAACAACTGAAACTCACCAGAAAATATGATGGCCGAGGCGGCGCCCATCACACCGAAGAAGGGCGCGTAAACAGGCTTTTCTTCTGATAGTTCGCTCATTGTTACGTGTTTATTCGAGATCTCACGCCGTCGAACGAATTGTACACGAGTATTTACAGGTTGTCGAAATACGACGACGGTCCGGAACAGGAGCGATCTTCACTCACGCTCACTTCGCTAAACTAGTGCCACTGTCAAATATGGCCTACCGTACAGTAGTGCGGGTCATGTGACGAGTGACGAGCGAGAGAAGAAGAGACTGCCGTGCCTCGGGTATGTCTATTCGCTTGCTATTGGTTCGCGACTGCGGGCTACACCGACGAAAGCGAATCCTGTCGAGCGTCTCATCTTTTATATCTGACGTCAAGCCTCACTATAGGCTCCCTAGGGGTGCGTCGCGCATACGAGCCGCGCAGCCTCTTGTACCTCGAAGCGCGTGACACGCGTTTCCTGTTCTTTTTCCTGTTTCACCGAAATTTTTATTCCTTCAGCTTCACTATGATTATAGTAAATATTCCTATGAAAATGATATTTATTGCTTGAAAGTTTTATATCACGGCGGTATCATACTTTGAGGTTATTTCCGTGGAACGTGTGAGAACACGTGACTGGATTCAAATCTACCCGAGGGAAAATATTCCTGATAGAAAGAATTAATTTGTATTTGATTCTTCCTTAATAAAATTGTCTATTATTTATAAATTTCAATGTTTTTATGATCCTTGTTATGGATTGTATAATCAAGGATGTTTTCTATTCATACAAGACACTTATTCTGTTATTGTTTTGCTTTAAATTATATTGTACAGCTTAGGCTGTAACTGTAATGCCAATAAATACCGAATTATTTATTACTTGATGCGTTGCATTTAAATTGAATGCAGAACAATTACTTTTACCATAATTTTTTAGATAGTTAGATGTGTTATGAAATCAATGATTGCCCTACATAAATGTACACGCCCCTCTTAGATGTTTTGTGATAGTATTTAATGTTTGTTGTTTTAGAAATGATGCTGTTATCTTAAATTATGTTAAACAAATTCAATTTAGAGTTTTCAGTAGTTTGAGCCAACACCTTCATTTCAAACACGTGATCGGGCACGCGGATAACCGGAAACTGCAACACAGCGGCTGCAGCATGCTCGATTTAAATGTCATGTTAAACGTGTTCACTGATATCAAGAAATATTGTTAGGAAAAATTGTGTGTATATATATATATATATATATTAAGAAACCATGAGGTTCGCGTATAAGGTAGATATTCCCAATAAAGAATTTTCGAAGTAAACCATTCTAAGTTTTATTTTGATAATACACATTTTGTTTGCATTATATTTCTAACCTAATCCTACAATGTACTGTGTATTTATATTTAATACATTATGATTGTTAACGTATAAATTCGATACAAATGATATCATCAAAAATAAATCACGTATTCTAATACAATTACAAAAGTTATTGTAAAAGTTATTTTAAGCACTATGTATTTGAATGTTTACTTTTACAAATGTATGTTATATGTTTTTCGTAGTTCTCTAACTTGCTTGGCACAGTTTATCATAAGGGAGATATAATATTTTCTCCGGATGGATCAACTGTTATCTGCCCTGTGGGAAATCGAATAACTATATATGATCTAAAGAAGTAAGTACTACAAAAATGATGTTATATTTGTAAAGGTGCGCTTAAATGTTGAACTGACTCATATAATACTCAATTTTAGTAATAAATCAAGTACATTACCTGTGGAGAGTAGATACAATTATACATCTATCGATCTATCCCCTAATGGAGCTTTGTTAATTGCAGTCAATGAAGGTACATTTATTTGTATTGTTATGCACATTAACTTATGTTCAAGATCTTATTGTAATTCTCCAACTTTTTCTGTAGAGGGTGATGCTCATGTTATCAGCATGGTCAGTAAAATGATAATACATACATATAAATTCAAAAGACGTATTAGATGTGTAAAGTTTTCTCCAGATGGTAAACACTTTGCAGTGTGCAAAGAAAACAATGGTAATGTTCCAGTCTAATTACATAATTGAATAATCTGGAATATTTGTACAAATGTTTTATGTTCAATCATTTCTTTAGTGTTCATTTTTAATGCACCTGGTTTACAAACTGGAGAATATAATCCATTTGTTATGGAACGTATATTTCATGGTGCTATGGATGAAACGACGTTTATTAATTGGTCTTATGATTCAAAAATAATTGCTGTTGGCTCTAAAGATAATGCTACCAAAATATACAGCTTACAGAAATATGCAAATTTTAGGTATATTAATCTAGGTAGTCATTCTGATGCTATCGTAGCATGTTTCTTTGAGAAAAAGAATTACGATTTAACTACAATTAGCAGGTAAGTACTTCGAATATAACATATTTGAAAATGTTTTACTATAACTTAAAAGAATTCATATTCATTTCTCAGAAACGGACAACTCTGTATTTGGGAATGTACAATTGATGCTAATGATTTAGTACCATGGGAACCTTCTCTTAAAAAGAAGAAGAAACAAAAAGATAGTGACACAGAAGATGATGTCGATCTGGAGAAAGCTATAGAGAAAACGGATAAGCAGGCTAAAGCTTACGAGCGCAACATGCAACAATCACGTAATTTTGTTTCCTGAACTAGATGTACTGAAAGGAGCTGAAAGGTTTATTTCTGAAAGCATGATAGTTTTTATCAATCGTCGAGGATTTACCTCTTTTTGCAATCATTTAAGTTTAAACTTTTCAGCTTTCTGAGATCCTGGCTATGATGTATATGTAATACATGTAAATACATAGTACGGTATATATTTTAGGAGATCTCCCCGACACAGATGCGGACGACGACACCGAAGTGAATTCTAAAATCAAGAAGTTTCGTTATGCGAAATTATGTCGCCATTATTTAAATAATAACGTTGAAAAGAAACAAAACGAACAAATCAGACTCACTGCAGCTGCATATCACCAGGGGACCTGTATTTTAGTAGTAGGATTTAGTAATGGTTCATTTTATTTATATGAAATGCCTGATGTCAATATGATTCATTCTCTTAGGTATTAATCACTTTCATCGTTAACAATATTATAAAATATTCGTTAACACGTTGACTGCCGTGAAGGTCATTGATGACTGCCACATGACTTATCCTTCCTTTTTAGTATATCAAATCAGTACATTTCATCGATTGCGATCAATTCAACTGGAGATTGGATAGCCCTAGGATGTTCTACGGCTGGACAGTTATTAGTATGGGAGTGGCAGAGTGAAACTTATGCAATGAAACAACAGGGTCATAGTAATAACATGAACAGTCTGGCATACAGCCCAGACGGTCAGTATATTGTTACCGGTGGTGATGATGGAAAAGTGAAATTATGGAATACGATCAACGGATTTTGTTCCGTTACATTTCACGAACACACGAGCACGGTAAGAAGTGTCTTGTTCAGTCATAATAGGAAATTTATCGTTTCTGCCTCGCTCGATGGAACGGTCAGAGCTTATGATTTAGCAAGGTACAGGAATTTTCGAACTCTTACTTCACCACGGCCGGTGCAGTTTTCCTGCGTGGCGTTAGACTCAAGCGACGAGTTTCTTGCAGCGGGGGGCCAAGATTTCTTCGAGATTTATCTGTGGAGCGTTAAACTGGGCACCCTTTTAGAGGTATATGTTCGTATAATGATTTTAAGATTGCTTTAAAATTCTAATAACTGTCACACGCACGTTTACTAAATAGATAATGAGTGGACACGAAGGTCCAGTAGTCGGTTTAGCATTTAATCCAAATCCTGCTAGCACAGAAATGGTATCCGTATCATGGGATAAAACGTTGAAAATATGGAATGCAATTGAAAGCGGTTCCAGCCATGAAACGTTGCAGTTAACCGCGGATGGCTTGTATGTTACTTATAAACCGAACGGCGAAGACGTAGCAGTTGCTACCCTGGATGGGCAGATTTCATTTTTTAATTGTAAAACGGCGGTACAAATCGGGAGCATCGAAGGAAGGAACGATTTGGGTAGTGGAAGATCTGAGACTGATTTGATAACGGCGAAGAAGAGTCTGCAGGGCAAGTTAGTATTCATATAAAGATAAAATATAAGCAGCAGTTTATGCGCGAATTAAGAAATTTCCAATTGAATGTATAATCAATCTAACACAATGGGTGCTTTCAGAGCTTTTACCACTTTATGTTATTCAGCTGATGGAACATCTATACTAGCTGGTGGAATGTCCAAAAATATATGTATTTATAACGTTCAAGAATGTTTGCTCATTAAAAAATTTGTTGTGACTCAAAACAGGTCGTTAGATGCAGTTGATGTGAGTAGCAATACTATTTTAAACGATTAATGATTCGAATGAAATAATTTTAAGGTAGAAACGTATTAATGACCCTAACTTAAAAAATATACATGTCGGGCAATTAGTATTATATTGCAAATTTGTTTTCGTGCAGGACATTATAAGCAGGCGGAATTTATCGGAATTCGGAAATTTAGCGTTAGTAGAAGAACGCGAAGAAAATGAAGGGGGAAACGTGATGTTGCGATTGCCAGGTGTTAGAAGTGGTGATATGGCAAGTAGACGTATGAAACCGGAAGTGAGGGTGTACAGTCTGCAGTTCTCCCCAACAGGTAAAATTTGTAACGTCTGTATAGAATTTTTAAGGAATAATTTCCAATAAGGTTATATGTTCCACCTATTATTATTATTACCTAGGACAAGCATGGGCTGCAGCTACCACCGAAGGTCTACTAATATACGCCTTGGATGTTGGCATGGTATTTGATCCATTTGAATTGGAAATAGGGATTACACCAGAAACAGTTAAAACGACTTTAAACGAAACAGAGTACACCAAAGGTGTGTAACGCGTTATTCCTTTCACTCTGAGCAAATGATTAATTAATATTAATTTCTACTAATGACAAATATGTTTAGCATTGCTGATGTCTTTGAAATTGAATGAAAAGCTGCTAATAAAACGCGTCATAGAAAATATTCCGTGTGCAAACAGTAAGTTGATAATAATCTGTAGATGGTTATCATTTATTCAGTTTGTATGTATTCACGGTGAAATTTCTTTCAGTCGATTTAATTGTCTCGAGTTTACCTGACATCTATGTGGAAAAGGTATTGCAATTCATCGCATCGGAATTAGAATTAACCAGGCACATACATTTTTATCTCCTTTGGATAGAATCTATATTGACTACGCATGGACCGAAAATAAATTCTGCGTTGCAAATGCCGATATTACTAATGCTACAGAAAAATATGCAAAAGAAATACGACGACTTGAGTAAAATGTTCGTTTCTATGTGATTTTATGTAGTAGTTAGTTATCTAATAAGGAGCAACAAATTAATACTCTTATAATTGCAGATGCGATTTTAATCAGTACACGATGAGTTACTTCAAGAAGGTGGGAGAATACAAAGCTCGAACATCTGATTCTAATAAGGAAGAAGCAGAAACGGTAGAGGAGGAATCTGATCAATCATCTTTAGCCGACGAAATGGAAATTGACTAAACTATAAACACGTATGATTTCATTGTTAAGCATCGAATGATGATGTTTCACATATTTGTATAAAGTATATATAAGTCTTTTGTACTAAGTGAAAATTTGTAATAAATTTATCAACTATTCTATAAGAAGATAAATTTCATTACTGTGAAGAGGTTTCTTGCTCACACAATTATGTCATCGCTTACGATCTTGAATTAACGTTTTAACATTTATTAATTATTTGATTCAACTATGCAATATTTTTGTACATTAGGTTTCGTCAAAGTATACGATTTACGAAATACTGCTTAAAACAGATAATAATAATGTATACCATGCAATGAACGGATTTCAATTGAGGTCATAGATTTTCGTGGTGGTAATTTCCAGCGCCTACCTATCATTATGTGTTAGTATTAGGCAAGATCTTACGTGGCTTTCTTAAGCAACAATATCGGCCAGTACAAAATCATAAATAACATAAACAGTGTGGGAAAACCTATTCTACTGTAAGTATCAATTTGTTGGGACCTCGATTTGCATACTCGTATCATTTGATACTCGGGATCAAGCCACGAGGTCTGCAGAAGATGTTTACTACCGGCTCTTTTGTTTCTCGTTTTCGACACGTAAGGTGTGTCATAGTCCCAAATCCTTTGGCATTTACCCATGGCAATCATTCGCTGAAAGCAACATAGTAACATCAAATATTATCTAAATACAATATATATTATATTATAATGCTAAATATAATTAGAACCAGAACCTAAGGATGCACAGATGACTGTCGGTGACACATACTTATTCGAATAGCTAGCAAACTGATACACGCGTTTATGATGGTAATCGATGAACAGGCACGTTCTGATATCGGTACTCGGTGCATGGGACGCGATTCGTTGCTAATAGTTAAACAACTATTATACAAACTATTGGGTAATGCCGGGACATTACTGATGTCTGTAGATCGTACTCCAGCTGGTACTGTAAGTCGAGCACTTTGACCACCACGAATTCACCGAGGGCGGCGAACACGAACATCATACAGCCTGCCATCCAAACGTCCAGAGCCTAAGCAACAAAATGACTAAGACCATTAAAGGCATCGACAGTAACATATATCCAATATTTCTACTAGTGTATTTCTATGATAATCCGGTAAATTTTCGACAAACAATTCCAGAATGTCTTGCACACGAAGTAATACCAAGCGCCAGGAGCCAACATTAACGCTAGAATCGCTGAATTTAATTAGCGATATCCGGAAACAGCCGTGAACCCTCAATGTAAAGGCCACGCAGTGAAAACGTACTTTCACGTAAGCGACTGGAGGAATGTCGCTTTTCAAACCGGTGAACATCGTGACCAGGGTGAGCATGCTGGTGACCAACAGAGCGACCCTTCCAGGGATAGCGTCCAGGCCCAACCAGAAGCTGAACCACGAGAGCATCACCACCAACATCGACGGCGCGAACGTCTGTATCAGATGGTGTCCGATTTGCCTTTCGAACCGGAAGTAGACCACCAATCGCGAGTAATTCCCTGTAGTATCAGAAGAGAACTGCTTTTCATAGGGTTCCTGAGCTATCGGAATTCAGAACGATGGTTATACCGCTTTTCTCGAGCATGTAGTCGACGGTTTCCTCGGACACAATCGGTTTCCCAATGTCGTATTGCAACAGCTTCAGCTCCGGGTTCACCGTGACACTTCCTGGTCCCCATCTCAAGCGTAGCTTCTGCTCGTGATAGGAAACTATCGGGATCGAGGCGTTATTCCGCATTAACGTGGAGAGTCTGGTATACTTGGTTCTTGTTTGATGCAGGCATGAATGGAAGCCGATGGTGGTAAACTATACGTAACGTCTATCGTGGATGAACGTGCATATCCGTTGGTCGTTCGACTTACAACTTTCTATGTAGATCGGGCATATCTGAATGTCCATCGGGTAGAGCTGAAATTCCATTTGGCAGGCGATGATCGCGTGCATTCGCGCCGAATACTTGACCGTTTTGTTTCTGTAGAGGGTCACCGAGGAGAATTTATGGTTCAACGCCGCAATCTCTGGGAAAGGAGAATGTTAATGTTTGGGGGATCTGTCGCGGTGGACAGGTGAAGTTGCAACGCGTCGAAGAAGAAAGTACCTCTGAACTAACAGGAGACGATGATCAAGAACTGAGCGTGTTGACGATAAAAGGAAATGAAGGACATGGGCGTAGCTGGGGAGCATTTGCCCCTCTAGGGAGACAAAGTGGCCTTTGCCATACTCTAGATCCCCCCAGAGGAAAAAATATTACATTATATTAACTAATATTTTGTATGTAAATGTAAATCTAAAATCCATTTACAGTAATATTATAAAAATTTATTTTAAGATAAATGTTTGCATCCCCCCCCCGAATGATAACCTGGTTATACCCATGATAAAGGACGATCAATGTTTCTTCTGTTTTGTGAGAATTAGTATGGGAATCGAATATTTACCGTAAAACTTACCGGAGACTTTGGCGTTCAAAAAGTAAAGATCCGGCTGCCAGAGACTGTCGAAGAAATCGGGAGGTAGGGTCACATAGTCGTCACCCTCCTCGAAAATATCGTCTGGCATGTCTAATCGAGACTCTATCCAACTCTCGCGGACGAACATGTCCACACTATATCGACGAACAATTTCCGTCAGAAAGATTGACTAATATAATTGGTACAAAGAATGTGTAAATTTAACTGTTCATCATTTCATTAAACTAATTTTTTATCATTCTGTCAATTTGACACCGCGGGAAAAATTCAGTTGGCAAACGGAGGGATGGACGAGGGTCAAATCGCGGATAGATCTCGTTCGAGACTCACCGGAAGTCCATGTCCTCGACGTTTATCGAATTGATGTCCGCGACGAAGATGTTGAAGTCCACCAACACTGGCATACCTTGCTTCGACGGTGGTCTGATTTCTGCTCGAAACATTTATTTGCATATTAACCCTCGTACAGCGAACACAGTGCCATTTTGACCCATCTGAAGCTATTGCCTTTATTTTTTGTAATTATATGTAAATGTAGTATATGAACTTGAAAATAGATATACACAAAATTTGATGAATCATTTCTTCTTGAAATCTGCGCCTAATTTTACTACGAGTCAAAATGACTCTGCATCCGTCTGCCGTGTCCCGCCCAGATCATTCGCCTTCCAAGGGTTAACCTGGTTGCGTATGTGTGTATGTGTGTGAAACGTTACTCTAAGAATTTCGCGATGGAGATCGCAGCAACGACGCCCTGGATTAAAACTAGACCGGATCGTAAATCTCCACTGCGTCGTTCATCGCGAACGCCACGGCGTTTTGCAGGAAAACCTTACGGAACTCTGTTATCGTTACGACTAGCTTCTCCCCGCGGTTTTTCATGATTTACAGATGTAGCCACGTTAAAAGTCGATCTGGGCTGCGAACATTGTCGAGGAGTTTCGTCCGAATTTAGAAAGTCGAATGATTTGTGGACGTTTTGAAGACTCGGTTTCTAGATCGAAAACATTCACGTTTTTTTTTTTTTGGAGAGGCAAGTAGATAAATTAACATCGCTTAGAAGAGGATAGTCTATCCATGGCTAGATTAGAAATAAAACCGGGTTGCAAATGTGGTAAAGAATGTTTTGGTCCAACCGAAACGGCCCAGATGTACCGGAGAATACCCAATAGACATTGTTTCTAGTGGCATAAGCTTATTTTCGTAAGAATAAGTGTTAAAACCTGATCAGAAGAATTTGGG
The DNA here is from genome assembly GCF_001272555.1 of Dufourea novaeangliae. Lineage (NCBI taxonomy): Eukaryota > Metazoa > Arthropoda > Insecta > Hymenoptera > Halictidae > Dufourea > Dufourea novaeangliae. The sequence continues at coordinate 677,575 of NW_015373885.1, read as the reverse complement.
GATTGCTGAGCGGAATAAAAAACGAATCAAGGTTTTTATAGGCTACACTACTGTTCATACATATTAGCACATCTGGTCTGTTTGAAGAAAATGTGATATTTTGGAAGAATTACATTTTTTAGGTGAAGTTTATTACTTCCTAGTAGAATAAGCGTTATCCATCGAACTTTCATATCCCCTAAACAACATTGGTTTCAGACTCTCAGCAATTTCATAATGCCTGATAAGATTTACTGCATATTCAATAAGTGTCCTAATACTTGTGAACTGGAATGTATACGTTTGCTAAATAGATATCGTTTCTGTACAAGATTAACACTATTAATGTTAATTATATTTTGCCTGTTCACTCCGTTTTGAGCGGTGCATTAAATTCATACAAAATGGCCGATCAGATATCAACACGTCGAATAATCAGACCGTGGTTGTTTGTTCGTTTAATTGATCATAGGTTGTATTAAGTTCGAATTAAGATAAGAATATCTACACAGGCATGAAATCCGTGATCTGCAAATAATGATTACCTCGTGGAGCGATAGAAGTCGCAAACGAGGAAAATCGGGCGTTTAGAGATCCCCTGATCAGCGAACCTGCTGTGCAAGTAGATAGATCAGCCACATTATCAATCAACTTCACGTCTTAATCTTAATCCTCACAAGTTAATCCCGATACCGTCGATCCCACCTCTTACACTGTTACAATTGATAACTACTGTCTTGTATGTGCAATAGAAAATGCAGTTTATTCCCTTGAAGGTATTACATAATAGGGTTTAACCTTCATCAGGATAGAATGGAGAAGAGCCTCAGAGACTCTCAGTACAGAACAGCTAAAATTAATAATTCTAAAATATTTGACTTCTTTTAATTTAGTTTATTTACTTAGTAAATACATTGACATTAATTTTTTTATTATTGATTATAATACATATTGTTTGTAGATATTATTATATTATTCATTATGAAGTAATAAAGGAGCCTCAAAGGCTCTTCTATCCGGATGAAGGTTAAGAATTTCGTTGGATCAGATTGTACAAACCTTTCACGTAATGTTCCGGCAGGACAATCCCGGTCTTTATCGTGGAATTCTTCGCATCATCGTGCAACGAACTGCAAGAAGACAGAAAGGATCCAGATAAAATCTTCCGCGATCTTTTGTTCGAGTAAATATTCGATAATCCGAAATGTATTATAAGTAGGCGATAAACTCTACGCGAATCAATTCGGTATTGTCCCTCCCCAGTATCATGTCGAATATTACGTTTCTTTCGAAACTGTACTTATAATGACTACCTTCTGTTATATTTTAGAATTGCCTAAAGAAATTACTTCATCTTTCAAATGATTTCTCAGAAATATCAGAGAATCTGTATTTGTCTGGAAAATAGAAGGGAACTTACTTTTAGCCATTCACAGGCCAAAGTGACTAACTCCATTTTCTGAATGTTTTTCAAATTACAACGCTAAAGCACACGATTCGCACAACAACGCATGCATTTTAAATACGAAGAGTTACGCACCAATCAAGTGCTCTACCGCTATAATTAAAAAACATTCAAGAAAGTACAGTTAGTTTTTAAAATTAGGTTCCCTTCTATCTCTTTTGCTATTAACTTGATACTTTTAGCGGAGTTAATCACTTTGGTAAATAAACGACTCTATGCCAACTTTCAGAATCGGAAGGCACTATTGGTGACTGGCGCTAGCAATAAAAAAAAGTCGTTATATTTGTTTTAGTAAGCACGTACAGATGATCAACGTTAATTTAAAGTATCAAGTGGTTGGAGCAATCGTAAAGGTTTACCTCGCGTTGGAACGCACACCGGTGAAAAGGTTTAGCAACGAGTAACAAAGCGCCACCGGGATCGCGTTCTTCATCATCAAGATTTCGACAACTGCACGATCCGTTCGGTGCAACCTTACTGCCGGGTTCGGCCGGTGCCAATTAATCTATTACGTGGCAGTTACACGCAATCTATTTCAATTGCAAATATCGTCGAATATCTTCGGGCCCGGTTGTTGCGTGGATAATTCTGACGGTCGAAGGTGCACCGTGACGAGCGAAACTTTTTTGGAATTTCGACCAAGAGAAACGTGAAAAATCATAGAAGAGAAGAATTTGTAAAAAAATGTTATAATATACATGAAACTTTGACTCTCCTGGATCAATTATCCGACCAGAAGTCTCCATATTGGTTTGGACAATCGCATTTCAAGTTTAAGTAACAAAACCTTTCTAATAAAGGGATCGATAGGATCCTGAAATGAAGAATAGAATACCAAATAAACGATTAAATTTCTGTAAACGTGGAATTATATGTAAGAAGAAGAGAATTAGGAAAGTTTCTACTCAACTTAATACATATGCGAACATCGTTAATAATGTAGAAAAGGAAAATGCCTTTTTACGTGCATACTTTGTAAGTGATTGAGTCTATCAGTGTAAAATAATGTAAAAACAAGAATGTCTGTTTTCCTAGATCGTGAGAGGAGAAACGGATCGAAACGGAGTCGATTCATTCATCGAAAGATTCTTGGACTCGATAACGACACCGTTCTTCCGGTTAATGTCATGTAACAGTGACTAAGTATCGAAAGGAGGAAGAGAAAAATTAGAGAGAGAGAGTGAGGGCCTTATCCTTCTCGGCTGGAAGAAGCGTCTCTAAGCAGTTGTACCCGACCGTGAGTCTCAGATTCTGAGCTTGACATGCAGGCATCGTGTTTACACAAGACAACTGTTGTTTTCATAGACAAATAGTTTCTTAAACGTAGCCTTTATTTCTTGGAAAAGTCGAGTATTCAAACCTTGTCTTCGGTTCGAAGGTATGAGAGGGAAATTTGAAGCATATGGGCTTTAACTTTGAAATTTAATCACTGTTATTGAAAATATAGATTAATTGCAGGGTTACCTCGTTAGTTGTCGCAGGCTTGGAATAGCAATAAGTATCGAGTCAGAAATGCTTAATTCTAAATACATTCCTCAATAAAGGAAGATATAAGGGTGACATTTGGTCCAATTTTGACCAATTACGGTATTACCTCGCTAAATGTCGTTGGTCCAGGATCGAATCACGACAACTAACGAGGTATGGGGTTTAAATATTAAAACTAACTCATTGTCGCCGAAGGCTGTTAATATTAATCCTTCTTTCTACGGCCATGTTTCACAGTATTGTTTTCTTTTTCTTCTATTACAATTTGATCGTTTCACTTTGTGACACTCTGTATATGCAGATACGCTTTTCTGCTTCGTGCCCCTTCCCCATGATTTGACCCTTATGAGAGGACAACGGTACCAGCATCACTGACATGCACCGCGATTAGACGTCACACTAGTCTAAAAGTTGACCCCGATCGGCGACCTCGATGAGTCCTTCTCCCGTACCACGTTCCATTTGTGTCCTCTTAGGCGAGATGGCTGCAAATCGGTCACGGTCACACACAGACAGACGCGCGAACAAACGTGTGAACGTTCGATGGAATCCATAAAAACCCACAAGGAGTCCAGCTGTTGTCGAAATTGAAAGATCTATTTGTAGGTTCATATGTTTCAGTTAGACATTCGACGATTGTAAAAGTCCGTTTCGATCCAATGAATATCATAATGGTGCGTAATGTCAGGTGAGATTCTATGTTTCTCAAATTGGCACAAGCTAGGAAATTGTTAGCACGCCTCTAACAGCCGATTCCCCGTCGATCTCGTTAAGATGATTTGCGGCGAAGCCAAGTTTAATGGATACTTGGGAATTTTTATCAATTCGAAAATAGTGATTGATACTTACGTGTTGTGACGTTCGTGATGGTGATTATGATTGGTGAGTGGTGTCGTTTACTCGATGCTTTCAGTCAAATCATCGTGCAAGTACCGATTAATAAATTTTTACCAAAAATAATTTGAACCAGCAGTTAACCTGTTTCGTGAAACAAAATTGAGGTTACAGAATTCTGAAGTTTCTACTTTTGTAGTTACTATGAAAACATAATTACTATGAATTCCTACATATACGCTAGTACAAACGGTGGCTCGACTACATCGATATATTATCCATTCTACGCTTCTGATTTTTGCACGTATAATGTGTATTTTTCGTAGTCTCCACGTTCGGTTCTACCATGATTATCATCACACATCTTGTCCATCCTAAATGGAATGTGTAAACATTACATCGTAAATGGAACATCCTAAATGGCAACAGTTTCACACTCCGTGACGGCCAAGCCGACAAAATAACGCAGAGACTAACGGTCTAATCCTGCGAGCAATAGTAAAATCGGCTACTAACACCGTAACATTTACGCGATCGCGTAGGTGGAAGAATAAACCGTACTCGACCGGTTCAACGAAAAAAGCTCGGCTGACGGATAGAAAGTCACCTGTATGTAGCCGCCTCGGTCTGTCCTATTTAACCTCTTCCCGCGGCGGACGTAAAAGGCGAGTGGTTTGAACGTGCACACGCCTCTTTTTTTTTTTTTTTTTGCCTTATGGAAATAACGCCGCTGGCTGGTAGTATCCAGACTTTTAGTGTGACGCGTAGAAACCGGAAATGTTATTGGTTTATCGGTAACACGGTGAAATCGGTTCCTCCGCAAGAATTTCTTGCCGGTTGCAATCCACCCGGAGGTTCCGTGGCCACTTTGTTACCACGGCGTTCCTGGCGAGTTTGTTTTTCAGCGACATCGTGCTGCGGTTTCTACAATGTTCGACAGGCTATAATACTGCTTCATCGATAAGGGAAACCGTCCGGCTGAGGGAGACGTTAAGCCGCGTTCCCACGTGCCTGGATCGTCTTTACGAAGTTGCTTGATCACTTTATGTTCGGATTTTATTTTTGTTTCAACAGGATTTCGTAAGAACTTAAGCAGGTAATAATTGAATATTGGTTATTGTTATTTTCTGTAAATGGAAGGTGAGGGTTAATTCCATGTGATAAAGTAAATTATCGATGAGTGTTCGAAGAATACCCACCAGGTGGTGTCCCCTGTGGAACCAGTTCAGCGTCCAGTGGTGGGGATGACGTCTGAACACTGAGTGTCGGGAAGCCTTCGAACATTCATCGATGATTCACTGTACTGTAATGGAAGAATTGAACTTAATTTCTAATTATAATATGTTTTCGTGCTATTGTAGTTTGACATATAAATAGATGTGTATTCTACGAAGTATATTTTATGGAGAAGTGATTTCTGTCTTCTAAGTGACACGAGTTGTATATGTGGGAACGCGGCTTAAGGTTACGATATTCACATGCCACTGGACGCGGGGAAAAGCAAGTAACGGTGTCATTAACGAACTTTCTTCGTAATGTAACAGTCAGTGCTGATTTCTGGTGCTGTGCAAATGTGTACATTTCAATAACATCGGTCTTCGCTTCGTAATTCGGCCCTGCCGACCGGAAGTCATACTCGAAGGCGTATTTTCACTTGCGTAACGCGTTCGTAAGAACGTAATTACAGCACGAAGATATCAATGGAAACGAACATAACCAGCGATGTAACTTCGTGATTCGGTCGAATCAATATCCATAGAATAACTTACGAAACTTGAAACGAAATCTTTTCAAGAAAATCCAGATCCCGTACAAAATATGTACATAATTCCTGAAACATTCTCTAAGGTGGAAAAACGAATTCAATCTTGGGATCTATTTGTAACCCTTAGTTTACTTTCACTATCAAAGATTCACTCGAGATAATGAAATCATAACCACATTCGATTTACTGGAATAATTGTTACGAATACCACGAGTCGAATCGAACCCGTTTATATTAGTAGACGCCAACCAACCCTCCGATACTCGAACTGGTTTCCCATGTGTTGGTCCGGCGATAATGAATCGCCTCGAGAATTCGATCGTTCGCTGGGAAACTTTCACCCAAATTCCGAGTGACGTCGACCATAGCTTTCCACGATACATCTCGATTTCTCAGATAGCACTGTCCCAAGTTCTTTAACCCATTCGCTCTACCTTAGCGTCCACCCCTCCAATCGGAATCACTTTAAATACTGCTCCCAAGTAGGGGATGAGACAGTCAGAGTCAGAAGATCAGTAACGTCGCTGTATGTAAATGGTAAAATTATCGCAATTGTAAATATTTTTATGAATAAAAGAGCACAGGCAAAACTCGATTCGAAGTTACCTCAACGACAATATACGTTCCGTGGTGGAACGGATCGGTTTTCAGGACACCGATCTCGGTTTTCTTACGCACAGCTGGCCTACCTATGTGTATATGTATACCGTTAATTATAGTGCCTCGTAAAAAGTGGCGCGACTCGGGGCTTTTCTCGGTGCACATCGCACACCTCGGCAAGAAACGACGCGATCGTGAAAATCAGTGAAACTCGCCAGGCTGCGACCAGACGGCTACGGTGGCGAATGTTTCGACGCTTGCTTCTCGCGGAACTTATCGACGAGGTGTACATTTTATCCCTTTGCACTTCGAGATTTCTTTTACCTACGAGTACAGCAACTCCAACACATTTTTGATATAAAGCAAAAAAAAAAAAACAGAAAATTGAACTTCTCTTTTACTGGAAAAAAGATGTTAATTTAATTATAGATTCGTATAATTCATTAATATATTTTCTGGTTTAATTAACCTTCGAATAATCAGGTGGAAGTCTTTTGTTAGTTATTACGTAAATCTGTAAACGAATTTTTATAGATTCTGTAAATGCGAATAAGGAGCCGATACGAAGTACATGTAACTTTGAAATTCAATCGTGTCCAGCCGTAAAAATGGCGAAAATCTCGTTGTGGATCCTCGGCGTGGCTGCATACAATGCACACAAGCCCCCCCAAGAATGTATGACTCGAGAAAGCGTAACGTAATCCGGTATTTTTTCTATTCTAAAACATCGCTGCTACCGTTACATGTAAATCTGTATTCGAACCAGTGGCGCGCGAACTCTTGGCGGCTCAAAGTGTATGCCTGTCGAACGTGTGAAACGTTTAAAAAATGGTACCTTTTAATTAGAAAATACTTTTCAAGGATTCCTTCACGTAAAATTACCGACAAATTACAATGTCCGTGACGACTTTTAATTCAATTTCATTTATTTATACATACCTTGATACCTACGGAAAAATGGTACCTTTTAGCCAGAAAACACTTTTCACGCATTCTTTTATTTAAAATTACTGACAAATTAGAATGTCCGTTAGATTTACTTATATATCGTTTGGGTATTTACTAAACAGTATAAAAAAAACATGGAATCAATGACCAACAGAAATTACAAGAAAAAAAAGAATGGAAAATAGAACGCAAGATATCAGGGTATGTATATAAAAAGTCTAAAGACCAAAAGGACAGGAAGAAACATGTGACACAACAAGTAGTAATGTGAGTTCCAAGGAATTCCGAGGAAAAAAAATTTATCCCGTAACATCGAATCAGTTTTCCTCTTCCTGGACTCGCGCCGTGATTTTTGTCCCATCCCGTAGTTCCCTATTTCACCGTCGACAGACAGATTTCTTGTTCCTCTTAGGTTTCCCGTGCGACAAAAACCGTTCTGGGGGCTCTCTTAACCGTCCAATTATAGTAGAAATCATGTCGAGAGCCGAAACGGCCCAGGAACTCGCGGAAAGGATGACCATAACCAGGGTCCAGACGTGGACGCCGCGGCTCTGCTGGCGATGGAGCGATCATAAATCCAACGCGAGCCGTAAACGCTTACTTCAGTTGTTGCTCTCTCAAAATTGCCCCCCTGTCTGCGGGAACTTGAACGTCCGTTTGATTTATAAGTTTCTCAACGATAAAAATTACAGGGAATTCCGATGCACCTTGCGAGTGAAGTTTCTCGACTTCATTCGGAACATTAGTTTATAGAATTTTGAAAAAAAAAAAAAAAAAGAACTTTCTAGTAGACAACGTAATTTTAACTACCTGACAGCTTACGGGTCCTTTTCGACTCAATAGCGTTTTTATCTTTTCAATTGTGATCCTTTTATTTGTTTGGGTTCACAGCTGTTAACAATATATTGTTGTTAATTCATCATTCGTGGTTTTTATGTATTTGTAGCATAATCTATTCAAATTTCAGTACGGTAAAAAAGATCGAGTTCAACACGATTCTTCTTTACTTTGGAAGCTGTGGAAGCCTTTGATGTTTATTTGATCATAGTTTTCGTAAACTGATTCATGAAAATTTATAATTGCATAAACATCCACAGTCTATATGTTGCAATCAAGACCACATTATATCTACGTAAATGTTATATCTCCGAAAACTCTAAATTCGATACATAGGTAAAGAGGTTAGGCCTGAGTTAGACATAACACTTTCTACTAACTACTAATAAAACAATGTTTTTCGTTCCCACTCGGCGTTACATTTAACTACCGCGAAGTTCAAAGTTCAGACAATCTATATCGACATTCCCACTTCATTTTCTCCCCGATGTACATTTGCAAATAAGAAGTTAGACTACCCATAAAGCTGTGCTTCTGGAGTGACAGAAAAGCATTTAAAAAAAAATCGTTCATTTGTTTAACTAATTCTAAGTCTTTGAAAGAGTAGCCCATTTATACACATTTCTGGCAACAGTTTACCGTCCGTGTTTGATCAAATCCCATACGAAGTAAGGCTCCCCCGAAGGGTCGTATTGATTTCTATGATGGCGGTCGGCCGGCGCGCCTGCACCCTCTGCGCTGGTTGAACCTCGAAAGAGGATCTCGCTGCTCCCGTGTGTTTATCCGCGAGATACAACGATGACATCGTCCGTATTGCCGTGACCATCTGTGAAAATTAAACGGTGTGATATCATACGATCTTCGTGGCTGGTGAAACGGTAGACGGTTCGACGATCGATCGTCGAGAACTCGTGGAACAGCAGTTTTTGAGGCTGGGAGAGCTCTCTGGTCGACGATGCGCGTGTCCGCGAGGTCCTTCACGTAGACACAAGTGTCAATGTTCTTGGCGATGACTTCCGTTTCGTCTTAGACAGAACCGTGAGTACTTAACGAATTAATCGAATCCGATAGTAATACCACAGTAGCTCGACGCGGACGTTTCTCGCCGGTTCCGTTTGTAGATCGCATCGGAACGCCGAAGGGCGTCGATCCCTCCTGGCGGCTTCTGTGTGTGTGCGCGTTTCCTTTCTCTTTCTACGAACGTGAAAATTTATATTGCAACTACCGGTGAAGCTACCGACGACGGAATTAGACGGGTGTGTGCGGCTAGACCAGGAACAAAAGGAGTTCTGACTGGCTCGTGGCACAAATGACGACAAAGGACAAAACCCCCGGGTTCTTGACCCTATTGGTGTTGGCCACTTCCGTATGTACGTGTGTAGAGAATATGCTGCTGGAAACGAATCGCTAGAGTGCCGATGTTTATGCAGTTTTAACTCATACTAATCGGTAAAAAATAGTGGTGGTTTTGTGGAAGCTTTTGAAATTAATTTTATACTCATAGATTGTGTTATAAGGATTTTCATTGCATGATTTTATCCGTGAGCTTTCAAGGAATTGACGTTTTTTAGTGTCGTCTGTTACTCGTTCGGTTTAACCTCTTCAGGGACGAATTCCTTAAGACCGGAAAGAAATATTATTTTTTAGTTGTATTTATGTATGTACCGTACGCGGCTGCTCAACTTAGTTGCCGAACTCTTCCGCGTATCTCAAACGTCGGGTTAATGATATTTGAGTGTATTGAAAAGTGGACTGTATAAATTTATTTATTAAACAATCAACTAGTCTGAACTATGGTTGTGAGTTACAGTATAACAAATCTGGTACAAGAATCTCTACGACTATCGGAGGTACTGTTTACTTGTTGACGGACAGTGTTGTTCTGCTTAGCAAACTAACAAATTAAAAGTCTCTCGGTGTACGTGGCGCTGGTGGTGTGTTGACGCGTAGGTGGGAAGCGCAGTGAATATTTTCATTGGCTAATACAAGCTACAAGCCCTATGACTGGTGGAAAGTCCTTTTCTATTGTACTCGACGGCAAGGTAACGTCGGTCCGCGCGGAGACCGGACTTCCGTCGCAGGTAATATTCGCCCACATGGCGAACACTCTTTGCCTGACTCGAGGCATAAAGGGTCATAAAGCAATTAAAGAAAGCCCGAGTTTCGCAGTATGAAATTAATGAAAAAGTCACGTAGCAAATCCTACTCTTGGTCTTAGCAGCTGCTAGAAAACCCCATAACGGTAAAATGACCATAACGGTATTTCTAAAAAACTGTATACGCGACGCGACAATGTAAAATATATTTTATAAATACGAATGATTAGCAATTGGTATATATGTTTGTTTTGTGGAGGAATTTCCTTGTGAATATTTATATTAATGTTTTCCTTTGGAATCATGCTTAAGTGAAAGAGAAACTATACTGATATGTGTGTCTGTTTCTTAAGAGGTTAATGCAGTTATAACTGTTTGATTTTCTGATAATTCTATCGGTATTTCGCTAATTCCACTGATAATGGATCTTCTTGACGCGGGCCAAGGTCCTGCTTAAACTTTGATAATTGTAATTAACGTGATATCAACGAACGTGATGATAAATACATTACCCTGTTTCGATGGTTGAAACCGCGTGAATTATACAATCACCGGAAGTCGATGTATTTCGATGCCATTTTGTTTTTCTTTCATTGGGAGCGATGTGGGTGTGAAAGTCATGATCAAGTTTAACGCGTTTGATCAACTTCCCTCTGTTCCTTTTTTTTTTTAATTAGCCGTGACCATTCAAAAGTTTCACTGCTTTTTATTCCTGCTTTCCGTTTTCTATCTCGTCGCACGGTGTTATTACGAATCGAAACTTTCTCCTGCGAGTTTGGAGACTCGTTAAGGTCGATATATGTAACAATTCGCGGGGTTGTTTGAATTCGCGAGTAATCGATAGTGGTATCGTAACAGAAAGGGCATGAGAATTAATTTTTAATAGTAGCTTTAACGTCGTAATATAGTTATAACGATATTCCAGTATCTTGTATTGGTGTTAATTGTATAATATGTCTAATATGTAATAGAAAATAACAGAACATAGTATAACGTAAAATATATAATAAATTAAAAGTCAATGTAAATTTCGACAAAAAGCACTTCTTGTAAAACTAAGAAATATGAAATCCGTCATTTTAACGACTTTGGTTATGACATTGAAGAAACCTGCGAATACATAGCTTAAGTAGGTTTGCTCGACCAATAATTTTTTCTTCCACCAGACAATAGGAGAGTGTTTTGTAATGATATTAGACGAAATTTTTATAGTAATATGCACAGTATATATGACGTTGGGGTTTCTCGTGTCTCGTTTATTCTAAAACAGACGCGATAACAATGGCGTAAAAGTCGACAAAACCGAATGAAAAATAATAGGGAAATTTGTCGAAGGAAAGAATGAATATTTTTAAATATTTAACGGTTATTAAATCTACCAATAAGTAATTTGATATTTGTTTCGATGAACTGATTTTCGAACATCTTGTCGGCTTTAAAAATGGCGAAGGTTGTTGGAAAACGAGGGCAAACATAATTGGAACAGCGCAAGCTTTCGATTGCCTTACAAAGTATTGACACTTACCGATATATCTAACGTATATTACTTATTGATACACGAAATAATCCTAGCATTCCAACAGCCACTACTAAACTAAGGCTCTATCGCTCTCAATTAACCCCAACTTTCTTCGCTAGAATCGAAGCTGTCGCTTGCAAACCTCCGTACATTCTGTTACTAATATATTTGTTAGATGTTAATTCTCAAAGGATCGTTTTCCTTCTAAGTAACTTTCGTTGTCCAGTCGCTCGTCTGGAACGCCACAGTTGGGTCAGGTTATTTAAACTAAACGAATTACGTTAAACGATTAGATGCACGACGGATCTCTCCGCGGTCACTCGTGTCCAGGAGATTTCACTTTCGCTGATTCTTGGATCGTCCGGCTCTGCTGGAACCAGAGAAATTCTCTGCCTGTACGATGATGAACGATCGCAAGAATCACGTAGAATAATAGTCGAATTACGGGATCACTGGCGGCGACCAGGAAGGATCGAAAGTTGTGATTACTTTTTTTTTTTTAACTGGTAATGGGAATTTAATTGGAGGGTGTTAGAAAGCTTGCTTTGTCGAACGTATTTATTTTTCGTCACTGATCACCACAGCGCAGATTTTTATGTAAAATCACATTTTCTGAAGTAATTCATGAAGACGAGAGCAAATGTAGGAATGTCTTCACTTAAAACTCGTTGTATCGGATGAAAGTTTTTTCTTTTATTGTATTTCATAGAGCTCTATAGGCTGAGAAGTTTTTTTTACCTTTGGTCACGATGAGAAAATATATGATTTATTTGTTTCTATTTATGTAACTTGTATTTGGGAGGACCAACAAATAAACGTAAACGGCACAGTTCATGGGTAAAATCAGGTATACCAGAGATTTTACAATAATTGACAAAGTGGTTTTCTTCTCTGCTGAGAAATTAAATTACTTGCAGTTTCGCAACTTTATCGCTGGAATGACTATAGGTACTAGAAACATCTGTTATGTATTTGCACGGCTGAAAGTGACTTTTGCACGGTTTAACGCTACCACACTCACTTTCATTACCTACAAAGTGTGCATTAACGCTAGAACTACAAGCCTCGAATGTACAGGAAAGTAAATTGTATAACATGTTAATATGGTTAATGCATGCAACAAAAAAAAAGGTAAATTGAAAGTCAAAATAAAATTTTTGTTTCAAAATCTACGATTTTGACAAATTTAGTAATTCCAGTATTAACTCTGTACAGAATAGATTCTCATCGTAACCATTTTCAAGATAATTGCACAAACATCATTTGTACCAATACGTAATCCACTATTACTCGACGAACTTAGTATTAATCTTTCCGAAAAGTTTATCCACATCCTACACCATTTTTACTCAGAAAATTCTTTTTAAGGTAAAATGTATCGTCTTATAATTTAAAAACCACCTTGAATATTAGCTTCCGGAATTCTCTCAAACGGTGATGTCTGGATCTATTTCGATCGAAGATTTCAGAACTGTCAAGCACCTTATTCCAGTATACAAATTCTACCTACAGCGTACAATTACTTCCATTTAATCAAGAAAAGAATTTGTATTTAATTTGGTCTATCTGAACCCAGCGAATCCTCTGCCTATTCCTTCATTTTCCAAGGGTTCTGAGGTGTACTCTGCTACGATTGTTCGTGGACAGATATACTGACAGTGATAGTGTATAATAGCGGAGGGGTGATCGACGTAATTGATCGACGATCAAGGAAAGTCGGCAAAACCTGTATATTCCCGTGTGTTTCTCTCCTGGGCCTAGACATTGACCTCGAAAGCGACGTCGATCGCGCGCAGAGAAGAAAGTGCGTCGGGGCCAGCCTCCTCGCGATCGTTGTGTATCGCTCGTTTAATTGCGGTAGGTAGGTAGAATCGAAGTGAATCGCTCGACCGGCACATGCTATACACGACTAACATTGGATGCAGACGATTAGAACGGAGGTGGCTTCGGTGTACATAAATGGTTTAGGAACCATTAACACGATCGTGTGTCTCGCGATCTTGCACTTACGATTCACTCGTTCGATCGAAGCTGAGCATTTCAGGTCTTATCGACTTTCTCTTTTGCGGACAGGGCTTATTCAGACATTTTAGGGGCAGCATTGGACAGTGATGGAGGGTCTTAATAAAGGTTTCAAGGAAAATTCTTGTGTGTATGTATTATTCGAAGATAATATTCTACTCGTGTGAATGTACTTTAATTAATCGAAGAATAGAATTCTATTCGTGCGAAGATATTCTACTCATTGCAGAGTGGTATTTTACTAAAAAAAAGTCGAAACTTCTACTCTTGTAGTAGAGTAACATATGTACGTTTACAGAAATAGAATTCTACTCTGCAGTGTCTAGAAGAAATGTGAGTAGAATTCTGCCTTCAATGTATGCATGATGTTCATATCATGAAAACGTTATTCTACGAACAGTGAAATACACTTTTATGAGCAGAATTCTACGCTCTTTATTGCAGATATTCCCCACCAGGCGAAACACTTTGTGAGAGTTTGAAAAAGTAGGCCTAAAAGTAGACAGTCAAAGGTGATCTAGATAGAAGTTGCTCTTTTTTTATGCCAAAAAAAGAACATGATGATCGAGTAGAATGAAAAGAGTTTCCCTTAATAATCCAATAATTCGAGTCAATATCAAAGTTCGACTTCCTCTGTAGATCCTAATCGATTCGACAAGAACGTCTGAAGGCGTAAAACATACGCCGTACAGAAATCTTATCGAATCAGCGATATTCTTCAAACGTTCACGTAACGTCTGAAGAAATGCGACTGGTGAAATAACAACAATTTCGCGAACAACATTGTCCGAATGGAAAACAACGGGCTCCACTTTTACTTTTCCAATAACACGAACGCCACGTGAAACCACACCGAATCGATTTTTGCTGATCGTCAATAACGTCCAGTTTGAAATGCAACGATAACGAGATATGCCGCGGGTTCCGCGCAATGTATCGCTTTCAGTTCACGTAGAAAGCGAAATTTAATAGTCTCGGATGTCCCACGTAAGCGGATCAGAGGATGTTAGTAGTGAAATCCGTCTCCGGCCAGACACCGTGGTCTTTCATGTTTTTTTCCCCCAAGAAAATCACCAGAGAAAATGGCAGTGATTACTTTTTCAGTTATTTCAAATTTGATCTACAAAAGTCAAAGGATGACGTCCTGTCCCTATTTTCGATTCTAGCCTAAGCATACTTTGTCCATCGTATGGAACGATTTACGTATTTCAGATCAGATTTTTTTTTCTTTGTAAAAATTACGGATTTATCCAGCCCTGATTTAGCTAACTGGTATATAACAAGATTTAATCCTACATCTTAACTCTGGCAATTCATATCTATACGTACACGATCCACTTGACGCATACCTGACCCAGAATTAACACGATTCTAATCGCACGTCCTACAATCTAGGTTTTATTATATTTAATTAATAATCAATGGAACATAACTCAGACTTACTTACGCTTAATTTAATAATCTAGAGTGTTTAGCATATATTTAACATTTTAAGATACTCAGTAGTGTCTTTATAGAGCCAACTAGCGACCAACAGAGTCTAACCCCAAGGCTGCAGCGTAGCTCAATGGAACCTGACCAGATCTAATCGACACTTGACCAAGATCTACCGGTCCTTCTCGACTTTTTTCATTAGCCTATGTGTTTTCACTCTGTAAACAGCCCGGACCTGACTCACCTGACACGTATGCAAACAAACATGACTCTTATTAAAGTAGCTAATACGTATGCAACTTATCCACTGCATACCTAAACCATAACTCCAGGTCTCGTATAATCCAGGTTTTATTATACTTAACCATTTAACTCTGAGTGTTGCACCGATGCAACAGTTGTTTTAAAAGTGTGTCAAATTCTGTCGCTGGTTAATATCTAACATTTGTCAGCAAGGTTCCGTAATGTCACTGATGTGACGTAGATCTCAACGTTTTCAGTTGAGAAATTCAAATATTCCTCGAAAAATAAATTTTTAAAAATCGGTCGGTTTAATATCGACATTTTCGACTTAAAAATAACAAGATACGATCTATATATCAGTCTCATAATTTTGAAATAATAATTTAAGGGTCTGGGCGTTAGTTATCCATAAAACCTGACTCTCAGATTTACCTAAGCCCAATTAAAAATTCTAGCATGTACTATGTAATCTACTTAAAAATACTAAAAGTATTCGACATCTGATTACCACCCAATGAAATCCATCACTCGTTTGATCGACTCCCACCACATTCAATAAAGTCTAACCTGATCTGATAGGATACCTCACCGAGATCTACCGGTCCTGCTAGACTTTTTTCATTCGCCTACGTGTTTTCACTCTGGAAAACAGTGTTGTCAAGATTTTTACTTCGACCCGTCAGCTGTACGTTTCGCATCGCTTCCGATGTTTTTTGCCTCTTGCTAATTGATTTTGTTGTCTGACAGTCGATTTCATTGACTGACAATTAATTGCCGTGAACTATGAAGAGGCGATCGTGAGCGGAATGTTTCCGATATCTCCTTATCGACACGGGTACGTTTGTCCGTTGAACGATAACGGTTTCACAGCTAACCCGACGAAATTCCGATGATTACGATAGATACGGGCCTGACACGTCGATGCGGGAGAAAGGAAGTGCAAGCCACTCTCTACATCCGACAACTTTTCCCTTCGTTTCAGGCGAGTCTTTGCGCCGCGCATCGTAAGAGTGGGTTTCACTCGTTCCACGGCTTTGGATCGAATTCCACGCACATATGTACTGATTAAGAGATGATAAGGAGCTATGATCGCAAAGATTTGATCGACGTGATCTGATAAAGTGGAGAAGACTTCCCGCTGATTGCTTGTACATACCTTGAACTGGAAATGTACGATTCGAAATTTCAGAAAAAATCTTTCGAGATGTGTAAAGAATTGTCAAATGGCACTGGTTCAACGTTTAAAGTATCAAGAATCGTGCATCAAGTTTGTAGGGGTCTATTGGTGTGAGGATCTATGGACTAGAAAGTCCTCTAGACTTTTGGACCTGTGGATCTATGCAACTATTGGATCTATGGACTTTTGAATTTATGGACCTGTGGATCTACAGATCTATAGAACTATGGTTTCACAGACCCATGGATCAATCATTTCCTGTACATATCGTGAATGCATGAACGTCCATGCCAGTAGTTACACGCGTTTGCACAGAGATATGCGCGATTTCAATAACGACAAAAGGGTGACGAGTTTCAAACAGGGAAATATTTACGCTTAGCGGCATGATCGATTCTCGGAACACTCGGTAACGCTCGGTAAACGTTTGTCGAACACGTTAAATATTATTTCATAGATGTACCGCGCTCTCGGCCAACGTTCCGTAACACACGTTTCCGTGATACGTGATGACGATTTCAGCTGAATGTGTGCCGTCGACTATGATATTAAAAGGAATGTCACCGAGAGAAATGCTATAACCAATCGTTCATCCACGATTATGATCGATCATGGTCACGAAGGTGCGAATCTTTTACTGTTCACTGACTCGTTTACACGCCTGCACACGCACTTGAAAACGAGTTTCGATGCCTCCTCGAAAAATGCATCTCTCGCCGAATAAACAACCAGGCTTTCGCTTGCATCGCGAATTATACGACGCGTATAATTCGCGTGCACACGCAAAAACGAGCGTTCGCGAGCAGATACGAGTGAATCTTCGGCAACGGTAAATCACGTTATCGCGTTATTTGTAGGTACAAATGTGCCTCTTATCGTGTGCACTTTTTATTTCACAATAAAACGATCTTCAGAATCAACAGATCATCACTGTAATTGCAATTATAATTACGGTTCCACTTAGAAAGTTAAGACATTCGGTTTGTGCCTTGATCTTAGAAATATCATAAATATTAATTAATAGAGGAATAAATGTTGTGGTCGACTGGTATGAAATATAATGTTCCGATCGATGCAAAAGTTGTATAAATATGTCTGAACGTTCTCTTTACACACGAAATGTAGAGATGTTTCACGTTAAGGTCGTAAACGTAACAAGAAAATGGTGGATTACCGAAGACCCAAGCTAACGAGATCGTCGTAAAATAAGTGACTCGTCGAATGGTTTGGCTGAAAATCAGAGAATGTTAAGCCTCTATTTCCTCCGACGCGACGAACGAGGTCGTATAACGAGTGGCGTTATACGATCCTCTATATGCACGTCCTCTGAGAACAGACAACAGATTGGTGTAATCTTAACGAGATTTTCTTTGCACGTAAATTGACTCGTTACCACAATAGAATCTTCTGCTGAACAGGATACGGGAATTGCAGTGACATTATCGAATGTATTGTCATTTCTTGGTAGAGCACGATGGCGTTCAAACAAACTTTATTCGAGGAATGATAATGTTAGTGCTGTGATAGAATTTTGATTTTCAGGATATGTTTTATAACTCATTTACCACGATTAAAGCTTGACCTTGAAGTTTTGTTTAATCTAAGAGACATTGTATAGAAAGTTGATAGTTTCCAGCGACCGTGATCCTTTCAAAAAATAGAAGGAAATTTCGAAAACTATATTGAACTACATACTTAAAAAGATCATTGCACGGATCCGTTAAGGTTTTACGCCACCAGTTGTTTTTAGTGGATCACGCGTCGTTTTACATCAAGTATTGTCAGCAAATTTTAGAGTGGTCTACATAAAGGAATGCGCCGAGTGTGTAAAAGTTATGCCAACAAGAATGAGTACGACACGTTACCACACATGTGTCGAACAACGTTGTTTATAAGATCTAAAAAAATCCTCTTTTCGTTTCTAACCATTTCAGATCTAAAAAAAGTCCAGCGACTTCAATTCCGCCCAATCATCGTCTTCCCAAAAGTGTTAAAATTCCACCTTGTTGCTAATTTCCACTTTATCAGCGATAATTATTACAACCGCAACGACAATTGTTACATTATCAGAAGTCGCGGCACTCGCTTCACGACTTCGCCGTGTCAGAGAAAAGAAGCGAACTTCAGATGAAAGTTCGCCGCGGGCGCTCACGAGTCCTATTGAGCTTCTTTCTTGGGAATGTCCATTAATCCATTCGCACACGTCAATCGAGACATAATACTAACAATTAGACTGCCGAGTGTATGCTATCCATAGTCTGTAAGGGTCTATAAAATACAATAAAAGGAAAAACTTTCATCACATGCAACGAGTTTTCTAATTTGATATTCTTAACCCAATGCAGTACTTAACCTTTAAAAGCTACTACAAAAATAACACCAAACTAACTTGATTGGTTACCTTTATTGAAAAATACGAGAGGAATCATAAACATGAATAAATACCTAAAACATTAGTGTTACCAGTTATTACGTTTTTTTGATAGTACTGAAATAATATACCAATGGGGTTGAAATTTCACCTACTTTTAAGTTTTAAGGAAAGCTAGAAATACCTTATTTTCGTTCTTGTTTTTACGCATCGCTCTGTAAAATGTGATATTGCACAAAAATCCGTGGTCTGGCAATCATCCACCTAGTTGGTTATGCAATGAAACATTCCACACCGACTTGTGGAGGAAAACAATCATTAAATTACTAACATAAAAATCCATGAATTCTTAATTGTACGAAAATTTGGTACGATATCTTACCTCTTGTACAAACATTCTGTATGTCTTTGCACATAACAATAAAAGGAATAGTAAAGAAACATAGTAATAATCCACCAAATTCCACCGAAGGAACGTGAATCGCGATCGAAACGAACAGAACGAAGGTAAGGTTAAAAAGGTCTCGATCGTAGATTTTCGTGGTCGTGAGGTTTACCTTCGTGAAGTCGAAATGTGCAAAGAATGACGAAGGAGGAGAAGCCAAGCACCGATGGGTGCGTCGACGAAAGTAACCGGGTGTTCGCTTTCTCCATCCGCGGCCAGATTCCTTCGATTCTTCCGCCCCTCTGTTCCCGCCATGGACACAATCGGAAAGGGTGAATCCGACGAAACGGTGATCATGGACACTGATCATCGGACAACATACGTCCCCCCTCTCGCGAAAATCTTCGACCAGTTGGCCCACTAACCGACCCAGTAGGACAAACGGGTTTCCGGCACTTCCGCCTGGAGGCTTCTGGAAAGGACGCGTGTGTTATGTCGACTCGCCGGGAACTAAATGAACCGTTTCCGATCTCTTGTTTCTGCAAGAAGGTTCACCTTCACGAAAGGACGCGTAACGGACTCGTACCTGTCAGTACTGTCTTCTGAGTAATCGATTCGCAAGTCGAAGGGTCTCGATTGAACGTGAAAGGACCGCAAGAATCGATTTACAAAGTCACGTGCCCGATGACATAACCTATATAATTTGTGTAGCCTTCGTTACCGATTTTTAGTTTTACGGAAGAGGCAATAACTTTTTGCGTGATGTGAAGTTATCTGGAGAATAGAGGTTGATAATAGTTGTATTGAACAATAATGACTGTATAATACAATGGTTATGGTTTTGAATGTGTTGTATCGCTTTACTTACAATCTATTATTTTCTGCACGATTCATCGAGGACTAAAGTGAATTGAGGCTCACATGAACACATTAAGTGCATTAGCATCGAGACACTAGGTACTATATTCGTATTTAAGGGTTTTTTTTTAAAGATAAGGCAATAATTAGCATGTTGACACCAAAAGTTTCGTGGATACTGATCTACAGATTATGTATCTCATGAATAGTAATAGCCCACTAGTTCAAGGCTTGAAACAGGCACAACGTGTGGCTGCTGACCGTTCGTTTGTGAATGGAACTATTTCCGTTAACTTAATGTTATTCAAACGTACATCAGGTTACATTTTTTCCTCGTTTGGACCGCGGGTGTCCGAACGTTCCATGTATCTTTCTAATTTTAAAGACGTAGGAAATTCAGGAAGCTCGAGAGGAATGTAGCGGTAATATCGAATTCTTCGATAGTTTCGTTTACCATATTGAGTTACAAAGTAGCAAACCTGATCAATAGATTACGGATTTGCCATTTTTATTGATCATACACATGTATAAAATACGAAGCAAAACCATATGCTCTTAATGATGAAGCAACAAAAAGAATAAAGATTTTCCATTTTCTATCTCAATAAGTCTCTTAATTGGTGACGTGTCATATCATAAAATAGCCTATGAAAGTATGAATTTACATAAACGTTTACGGTCTACTAATTAAATATTTTCTCCAATATCTACAGACAATCCCCGTAGAATCTGTTAGAGTATCACACAATGTGGCTAAGAACACTTAAAAAAATTCTCCAACGTGTAGCGAATAGTGACAACAGGTATCTATATTGTAAGAAATAAATTTCGCGCCTAATTGTAGCTGGCACATTCCACGATATAGCGGGATTATCAGGATACTTACGGATATACCGTTGTAGGCTAAAAATCACAGGAACTCGACCATCCGAAAAAAGCTATCTTTAGAACAAAGAACTGTTTTCAGCACTTCGAAAATATGACGTCTAGGACGAAACGCAAAAGAAGACTAATTCAGGAAATGCTTTGGGCAGAACTTGGTGAGAGGTGTTAGCTCCCTACTGGCTTTCCTGTAGACCCTGTTGCGATGTTTCCGTTTTGTTGACTGTCCTAACCTTTCCTTATGGTTCCTCCAGGTTTATTACCCGGCTGTGTCGTTACCTTGAAGTATAATACGTCGACAGCTGGCTGTCACCGTTCTGGCACCGTGTCCACAGAAACACTGGGCTCCGGCACCATCAATTTCTATCGGTCCATTTAATGGCCTGAACGAGAGTATGGGTAAAAGGTGATGACGGACTAGGTGGCAAGGAAATCGGTGAACGGATTCGAGTAATTTGGAAACGCGTTTCACGGTTAAAAGACCACTGACCCGTTTTAATCTGTCTCTCTGTGGAGGCAGAGTTTTACGCCTTGCATCGCTTTCTCTTGGATTCATATTTACATCATCCGGTTCCGCGGATCCTCTCTTAAAACAGCCGTGCTTTACAGCAAGATTTTGAACGCGTATTCTACATAAATCTCGAATGAGGTGTGAATAATTTCAAACGATCGGGAATTATTTATTACGTGTACCAATACGTATTTCACCGTTTCTCGGCGAAGTCGGTACTCATTTCTATAGAAGCCAGGATCTATACGATTTCATTTATGTTAATCATGATTTTCCAGGATTCGACGCTGCTTTTGATCGGTGAAAGATCGGGAACACACATTTAGTTTGAAATACATAGCGTTATTATTAAATGACAATAGTCGATTATGTCTAATATTATTCAACCACAGGTTGTTTTGGAAACTTGCATTTACAACTCCGTTTTGCTTTTTTTTAATGGATCTTTATTGTACCATTTTGATTTATCGTTTCTAAGTGTGACTGGCTCTTTCTCGTATTACGTTAGTATGAAAGGGGAAGACGTTATCGCTACCTGTTCTTAATCTTTCAGTCGAATATCTATCGAGTTATTTGTCCACTTTATTATCGATTCTTCCTGAACAAAGGACTAGACCAGATTTAAGCCTTCAACCCTATTCACCTCGATTTCTAATGTGGGTCAAGGTCGCCGTACGAAACTCGTCGTCCGTTCCCGAACACTGGATAGATCGGCTCTCCACGAGGTGACGTCTGCTGGGCTTCTCAAGACCTGCTCCGGTGTTCCGTTAAAGTACCGTTTTGCTTTCTATTAGGTCATTTCATAAATATCATCGTTTCTCATCCCGTTTCTATGAACGGAGTCGGTAGCACAATGTATCGGTTCATGAACATTTATGAATTTCAATTCCCTGGACCACCAGGTTGGCATCAGCTTCTTCGATAAATTAGAATTAAACTCAAAAGAAGGTACTTGAAGCTCGTCCGAGAAGCGTTCCATCGATTCAATCTAATTATTGGCGATAAATTCGAGCATGGCAAATGGTGTCCAAGAAAGTTATCAATAGTAAACTGCGTCCAATAAATTCACAATCGTATCGTATCGCGAGAAAAACAGATTAGTCGGTCGTTTGTAGAACGGATTGTCGGATAGAGATGAAAAATGGATATTGCAGGACAATGAGGGGACCAGCAGACAATGGGTTAGGTGGAGGAACACCATCGGCGTGTTTAAGATCGAGATCTCGTGCTGGGCATGACTCTATTGTGTTCGTTGGAGCGCGGACAGAATAATCCACTTACGACGTTGAGAATATCGTAGACCTACGAGGACAGAAACTTACAATGATACTACCAGCATTACTATAAAAATTGATTTGTTAGCTGCTAGGGAAAATCGATAACTTAATAAATATGAATGGTTTACACCTGCCATTACGCAAGACTCTCGACGACATTTTGGAAAAAACTTGAAGTCACGAAAAATTCAAAGAATAATTCTACCAAGTTACATAAGTATCACCGCACAACAACAATTTTATTATTTACAGAAATAAACGTTCGACCAAGTGAACTCAATCTAAAAGTGATTAATTCAAGCTAAGGATCATACAGTACCTCCGTGACACTGAATATCTCGGATACGTAAAAATTCAAAGATACGCAGTCTCTCGAGTAACCCAGAAGACTACATAGCACTCTCACGCTTTCTCCGCCGTATCAATTTTTTCATTTCGAACAAGATCGATAACCCAAAGAGCACGACTCTTCTGAAAAGTACCAGCTCGACTTACCCGTTTCGTCTAAGACACGATTCACGGTTTCAAAGATAAAGAGTACAATCTACTGGACAATCCCAATTAAGATCGAGTTCGATGATCCAGCGAGCAGCATCACACGGTCCAGCTACCAAAATCCGAAAAACCCGTTGCCGGTTCGAGACGACGGCCACCGGTGTTACACAAACGGTCGTCGTTTCTAGCAAAGGTGGTGGCAACGTACAGCAGGTCCGCGATGGGGATCCATCGTCCCCATAGGCGGAACAGCGTCAGCCGTCCCCAGGAGGGGCGGAGGGAGGGTGGAAGGAGGGAGAGAGCTCGATCGTTTCGTCCTGACCGATTCGGGACGATCTATCCCCACGGATCGATCCCACCACGCCGGTCGGTTTCGGCCTCGTTCGACAACGTGAACGTGTCCGAACACATATCGTGCCCACCACCACACCACCATCGTCGGGACCAACCGTCTCTCTCTCACGACACAACCACCTGGAGGAGCGCCTGCTGGATAGCGCGACTGGAAAGGTGTGGAGGATACACCGAATACAACGGAGCGCGCGGGGACCAAAAGTTATAAAGCGGACCGTCGAAGCTGGGCACAAACCGCTGCCACTTTGCTCATCGACCTCGCCGTATCAGGGTCCGCAGCTTCAACCCGGAGCCGAACGCGAGCTGCCCCTTTGGGAGGATCTCGGCCACCTCCGGCCTGGTGTGTCACCTGAACGCCAACAACCACCGCCGACTCCGAAACAACAACGAGATCGTGGTGTTCCTTCGTCGCCGTCGTTACGACACCTGTGTCTCTTAGGCGATATATCGTCGTTAGTCCAGTTTTATCCGTGAATTTTTTTACTTCGTTCGCGAGAATAAACGGAGAGAAGATCCGTGGTTGGGTACCTTGCGGAGTCTGAGTCCTGTCCAGGTGTCACTGAGGTAAGAGCTTGTTGGATTGGTCTGTTGTATTTATTTAGGTCCTTGGGGACCCGTTTTAGGGATTTTCGATCGTTGGATGTGTTTCACGCGTTCTGTTACTGGTTTTTGGAGTAATAATGGTTAATAGAATGTCCTTGTTTCACTGACAATAATGAGGATGTTTAGTTAGACACCGATAGAAAAGAGATAATTGAAAGTGTTGAGTTTGAATTTAATCCTCGGACGATTTTGCGAAATTATTCGTAAACGATTATGGAGAGAGAAACGGTGTGCTACTCTGTCGCTGACAAAGGCTTGAAAAGTCAGGTTTAATAGTCGTTCAAGTGTCGTTTAAAGTACGAGAAGTCTCATTCTCGCACGAGCCCCTGATGGATCTCCCGCTTCACCGTCTTTAGCTCTTGAGAGACCTTTCACGAGGGACACTCAGCGTCCGACAACTCATTCTCAGGATACATTCACGCGTCTTCCGTAATTTTTCTTTTTCATCGATTTACAGTTCTCATGATGGAAAATATGAGAATATGTACAGAGTATCAGTCGCCAGAAGCTATGTGTCACCTATCATTTCATAGATTATTCATTTTGATTATTTTCTTTTTTCATAGCAACATCTAGTTCTTCGAACGTCCTTGAAATCCATAGGATAATGAATCGCGAGATAGCCAAATGTGTTTATCATTTCTTGGGCTGTTAACCAGACACTTCAAAGTAAAAGCAATTTTTGTATTGATCCCTCTCGGAATAATTACACTAATAATTAACTGTTAAGATTAGATTATTTTCAAGTACTAAGGAAAACACTATAACGCGTTCAAAGTGTGTACGAATTATTGCACGAAATGGCGATATTTGTTATAGAACTATTAAAATTTATGGATTGAAAACCCTCGAAGACCATACTCACAGTAAACCTATGCTGAATCTTTGTATAGGGAGTACCAAAATGGCCGACACTTATCGGTATTCGCGTAACCACCAAAACCATTCATAAAAGAAACGATTTATATAGGTACTAAAATATGCACAATAAAAAGAATAAATAATAGTAAAAGTCGAATAATTCTGAAGGAACAATTTACATATTGGGATAATAGTAATATTGAACACAAAAGTACCGTTCTCAGCACTTCCGCTATTTTCCTTCATCAGCTGCACGAGGATCAAACATAAAATCATTTATCACTTTCTATATTGATTACTCGTTGCAACAATGTTGCTGTATATATTATAAAACTTATTGGATATCACGATTAGTATACATATAATCTGATAATGAATGATAATTTGTGCAAACACGAATGGTTTTATTTCGTGCGGATGAAACGTTAAATGGTGGAAAGCAGAGGATTGGCATGCACCAGGTAAATTCATTGTATGATCCTTAATTCTGTAATCATCGACTATATTCCACTAACGAAGGCCTCGCTTTCGACTATCGATCACAAAAGTGCATTTATGTATAATGTTTCCTCGTGATCACAGGAACGAGAAAAGAAGAAAAAAAAAACGTTCGATCCGCGAAGTGATTTCACTCAGCTTCCAGAGATCATGGATCGATTTATCGAACTTTCACCGTGAAGATCAATTCTGGCGTCGTGCTGCTCGAAGATCAATGCCATTGTACGGCCGTGATACACGATCGATCGTTACGGATCGTGTCGCACAACGATTCTTATAGTGAAAAATGGCTTAAGTATAGTGAGAAAAAAAATAGAAAGGCCATTCTGATGATTTAATAGTAGAAAATGAACTATTCCGATTAATCCGGTTTATAATTTGGATGTGCTTTCATTTATGAAAGTGCTTTTTATATTTAAACACAAAGTGTCAGATATTAATGAAATAATATTGGAAGTTCACTGACTTCGGAACTTCCCTCAAAACGTCTACAAAAATTTTTAATTTTTCTTTATTTAAGAAAGAACTCCGTAACATTTCATACAACCTCCTAGGGAGTAAAGTATTCATTGAAATTTCATTGAAATGCAATTTTCTTCTGTGGGAAAACACGTTTCACGGTACTTAATCGGTGATTTCTAAGGAATCGTTACGGTACACCCAAGTAAAATGGTCACACCGTCACTATAAGGATAGAGAAATGTGTCATCAGCGTCTGCAGTTAACGGGAGTTTAAAATATTTGTGAGAAGATTGTGGCACACGGGTACAACACTTGTCTGTCTGAATAAGTGTCGATTATTCAAGATTTGCCTGTGCCTGCATAGAAACGGCAACTATAAAACTTTATAACGCGTAGAGATCTAACGGCGTCCCGTATTGTGAATAATCAGAAAATGTCTCCGAAATGTATGGGCTACACCAGGTAGACATGTAAATAGTCTTTGTTACACGATTTCCGACCCAATAGATAGCATTTATTTCTGTATCTATCTCTGTATAATCGCTAATGGCTTTCTAAACTGTTTTACGTCAGCTCATGTGAAATTATTCGCGATTCTGACCATTTTCCCGTTACTTCTGAATAGTTTGTACACCGACAGCGGAATGTCCATTAATTGATACTCGGTATCTTTTACGGCCATATATTCTGATATATATTCTGACTATCCTCGGCATTAGTGTAACTTATAAGCTTGCACTAATAACCTGTAGAGTTTACGTCATTAACGAAACTCCAGTGAAAAAACTGTTCGTTTGACCAATTCGGTTTCGCGGACCAATGGCTTCGAGCTTGAATAACGGGGACTGGCGAATCACATAATTGGATACGACAATATTATATCAGCTGTGCTAATCAGTAATTCACGATTTCTTGGCGAAATCGGTATTTCTGTAGATGTCAAGGATCTATACTGTTCCATTCATATTAAAACCGATTTCCCGACTTCATACACCAGTCTTACTTAGTGAAAAGTTGAATAGACTTTTGTACCGCTACAATAATTGAAGAACAATAATTAATTACCTAATAATTAAATTGTTTGTTGTAGTCCTATGATGACTTATCAACCAGTCAAATTCGAGATCGTACCCTTTATATACCGCAACCATTTCATCTCGACCAGCCCGAAGTACAAATATACTCCTCGAGTGGTCAGCGACGCGTGTCAATTGAAACCTAGACGAAAGTCAAGTGTACGCGCGAATGGGGGGAAGGTGAACTTGCACTTGCTACAAGATCACGGCGAAGCCAGACCGCAAATGAAAGTATACATTCCAGACGATGCACACCGGGGGGGGGGGGCATCGAACGGGCGGCGTTTGATATCCAAGCCGGGCTCGAAAAGATCACACGAAACATGTTTTTCCCCCGTGGATACGAGGAGATAGCCACACGAGGCTCGCCCGTTAATGTGAAAGTTACATATGACGTTTTCCATCCAGTGGAACGACCGGATAACGTTCGTCGATCAACTGGCCAGTTAAGCGCCCCGACTAATAACAGTGCATCGGCGCCACCGCGAAAGAAAGCTCAATGGAAATACGTAATCTCATTGGAAAGCTTTATTAATTCCAGCGGATGTACTTTCAGTTTTGTCGACCGTTCACCGTATCGTCGAAATGATTGTCAACTGACTGGACAAATAGACAATGAATAGATATACGTTGAATGGTTTTCGCCCGAGGGCGGCGTTCTTCGAATCTTTATGCGAAAATCAATTAATGCAGAAATGAGAAATATTGTTCGTGAAGATCAATTCTGGAATCTATCGAACTGAGTTCTATTTTGGAGCTATAAAAGTGAAGAACAAACGGGTAATAGATGCTTTGAAGAGTTCGTCCGGACGCGGAGTCCTTGAATTTATTCGGTAGATTCCAAGATGGCGTCGATTGCTCGTTTGGTTTCTTTTCTTTGTCTTTTTTTCAATGAATACTCACTGCAAACGTCTTAGATAGTGATACTGTAACGTATGAATATGATACGTATACATATTGTAATGCTTCTTCACTTCCGGAAAGATTACTGAAATAGTCTGGAATATAATAGTCACGAGATATCTAAAGCACGTAGATAAACAGATGGGTGTACTTTAAAGTGAACTTCCGTGTGAATTTTTCAGTCTCCTATGCGTTTCGAAATGCGTAATGTGACTAAAAACCGGTCAAGGTAATTTTGATTGTGGAAGATATGGAAAATTACTTTCGAGTTAATTTTTGCTATCGTACATCCACTTTCGTCAGTTCGCGTGCAAATTTCCCTCGAGGTGAATTCCAAGTACAGTAAACCATTTTTACGAAATTGTCTGTCATTGCATTCGTACGATTCGCTACTGATTTTACACGACCATTTTATAAACGTACTCCACGTATTTGTTTCAGGCAATGGCGAACATAATTAATTCCACGGCGACTTTAATAAACGATGCCTACGATTACTACCTCTGGACTCTGTCCCTTGCCGGTAAGACATCCTCGCAGAATATACATGTAAATTAATATTAAATTGCTCGTAATAAAAAAAAAAAACGGCGAAACCTTTGCTTTGGCTGCTTTCTCTTTTTAAGCTAAACTTTCACAGTGGCGTGAAAGCTTGCAGCCGATTAATACGATGACGTTGAAATTTGTACAGACGAAAGATCGAGAGGATGGCTGCTGGTCGATTCTCCGAAGCCCACTTTGATATACACGATGCTGTATTTACTGATCGTATGGGCCGGGCCAAAGATTATGAGAAATCGGAAAGCCTTCAAGCTGACGTGGGCTCTCGTCCCCTATAATCTCGCGATGGCCTGCCTGAACGCGTACATTGCCATTCAGGTACTTTCCTGATTTTCACCAGTCATCTTTCTTGTCCTCGATTTACATGTTGATTTCTTCTACTTCTCGTTTCGCGTTAATTTGTACGGAGACTCATTAAAAGATGTCTCGACAGATACACACTGTACTGATACACACTTAACTTCTATTGACTGTTTGCACGACCTACACCACCGATCATGAGTATTAGGACACCTGATCTGTACGAAGACAATGCACTGTTTTGTAAAAATGATATATTTCAGGCCATTTTTATTACTTCATAGTAGCACAAGCGTTGTCCGTCGAGCTTTGATACCCCTTAAACATTATTTCTTTCAAACTTTCCGCAATTTCGTAACTGTATATTCGATAACTGTTCTAATACTTATGAGTCTTTTGAAGCGAAAATTACGGCTATTCTTCTCTTTTTAAATTAATAAAACTGTTTCCTGTACTTGATGTATAATTTATCAGTATTCTTATAGAAATAATACTAAACATTTGACATTTTCAGTTGTTCGTTGCGTCTACCAGATTAAGCTACAGCTACGTTTGCCAGCCAATCAGGCACGTGACGCGTCCAGATGAGTTACAGGTGCGTTAATTTAAAGTCGATACAAACGTTAAAGTCATCAATGTCAATTGAAATGCACCGTTACTTTCGTTTCAGATCGCACACGCGGTATGGTGGTACTACTTCAGCAAGCTTCTCGAGTTCTGTGATACGTTCTTCTTCATCTTACGGAAGAAGGACAATCAGTTAAGCTTCCTTCACGTTTACCACCACTCCACGATGTTCTCGTTGTGGTGGATCGGCATCAAATGGGTCCCGAGCGGATCGAGTAAGTAGCTCACAATCGATCGTACAAATTTTTCCTCTACTTCAGTCAGAATCCGTTTCTTTTCAATAGATTCGTACTTCGAATCTAAAACTTTAATATTGATAACATTTTCATTTCTATACAGGCGACATTAAATAAAAATCACATTAAAGAAATTCTGCTCGAATATTGATTCCGTATCATTCTGGTTGATCCATAATAAATTTTTGTAGAAAGTTCCACGTGGTCACGATACATATAAGTTTCTGGCTGTTTCGGAGTCGTTAAGGGAGAAATCGCGATGGCACGCGTGTTTTCACTGAAGCAGAACTTATTAATGCCGCCAGATAAAGTCGTATCCATAAACATCGCGATTTGTGGATAAGTTGGATACACAGTGTATTTTTGCAAAGCAAATTGTAATCCATTCGTTCGAACTGAATTTGATCGCTTCATTACAGTAAATAATAAATATTGCAAATCACAAAAGTGCCTGTGGTGACGAAAGTATTCGAACAACAGGATTATAATTTGTGTTTTATTTAAAGCATATACGATATTTGTATAATAAATCAGTGACCATCGTATGCATACCTTGGTCGCATAGTGTCCAGTAATGGCTGTCTTATTACTCGAATACTTTCGTTATTCGCTGTACTTTTACTCTCGTGTAATCTTTTGTGCATTAAGTACATCGAAGAAATGAAAGTTGGAAGCAGCGTGAATGAAATGTTCTTTTTCCTGCCAATGAAGAGCAACTTCTGTATCGTGAGTCGAGATTGAAGTGAAACACATTTGTATTTTTCAGCTTTCCTACCAGCAATGGTGAACAGCTTCATCCACGTGCTCATGTACTCGTATTACGGATTGGCCGCGCTCGGCCCGACCGTTGCCAGATACCTTTGGTGGAAGAAATACCTGACGATCCTCCAATTGATACAGTTCACCACCGCCTTGATCCTTGGCATCAACGGTATTCGATCCGGCTGCGACTTCCCGCTCTGGATGCAATACGCTCTCGTCATTTACATGGTCTCCTTCATCGTGCTATTCGGAAACTTCTACGCTAAAGCGTACATCGCCAAGGTACATGAATCTTGAGATAGCACATTACGGTTCCCAAGACACAGCATCGAAAAAGATATTCTTTCAAGTTTTGCTCGGACGATTAAACTACCTTGATATTTGAGTTATTCGATTCGATTCGACTAGACTTAACTCGAATTACGAGTTGTTTTCAAAGGTTACGAACGAGATTTTTCTATACCTTGAATCGAAGAGTTTTAAAAGCCTCAAGATTCAGGAGACTTTACGAAATTGTTTAACATGAAACGTTGATTGTGCAGGGCAAGCAAGCGTACGCAGAGCGGCAATTAGAGAAAATGAAGGCGAAAGGTGCAGCAGCCAAGGAAGCGACATGCAACGGAAAAGTCACGAACGGTCACGCCAACGGATACGCGAACGGAGTGTCGAAAAAGACTCAATAAATATCATACTTCCTAAGGTTTTCGTTAAAGCACTGCTGTCGTTCGAGTTGTGCGAGCCACAAGTAGGATAAAGAAAGATTAAAGAGGAAATATCATTCAAGAGTTCGTTTCAAGTAACGAGAACGTCGGAATCGGAAACCCATTCGGCCAGAATTTCAGTTCTTGCTAGCGAGTCACAACTTTGTACGTGATTGGGACGACATTCGAATACCCTCTTGTGTCCTGGAAAAATCGGCGATTCACCGGAGAATCCGATGTTTCCAGGGCCGAATTTAACACAACGCGATTGTTAACTTACCGGCCTGCGATTTTGTTTTTCTCTTGGATCAATAGCACAAACTTTAGATCGCTGGTCCAGGATGTTGTAAATACAAATTAGTCAAATATACAAGGTGTTCTGAATAGTCGTTATCCGTTTGAACGTGGTAAAATGGATTTCAGCGAATGTCTTTGCCATACGCGAGTTCACTATATTTCATCAGAACACAGGGCGATTTGTTATTGATGGTGCAATCGCCGAGAGAGTCTCATTCTTTATGAAAGATTAGTCGAAAGTGTGGAATAAAAGTTGTTCGTGTTGTCCATGTTTTCATGAAAATTGCTCTTGAATATTTATGTGATACGCATGCATTCGACGGTCGCAATAAGTATATAGAAACAACCAGTAGTTGAAACAAGTAGAAACAATAAATTTTCAAAGTAATTTTTTTTCATCAAAAATAAAGCCCCCGTGTCCAAGAGTTTTATTCGAGAGTGTCGATCGATTTTTCATGTAGAATCAAAGCTTCGTCGGTTTTGTACCATCAATAACGAACCACGCTCTGTAGAAGACTTCCGGAACATCCTGTATAAAAGTTTAGTCTTCAATAGGAGTTACGAGATCGTGTATTCGATCGAGTACGATAGCGTTGCGTAATGTAAGCTTAAAGTAAGCGATCTTTTTGTGGCCGACGGTTGAAATCTGCCTTGTAAAAAGATAATGAAAACGGATCGTCGAGTCAGGGACTGCCTTTAGGTTTTCGTTTCCCGTCGTAGATCTAACGTTTAGAATGCAAGCATGGCGGTCACAATATGGTTGTACCTAATATGCAGTAGCACACTGGTCGTTTTAGTTAAACGCAGATACGGTTGTTCACAAAACATCTAAGATTTCGAGAAATTATGTAGATTATATTTCGAAATATTCCATGAATAATATATTTGGTTCTTCAAGATCGAACTTCTTGGCATAGAACGATCACTTTCAGATTTTATTTATTTTTTTTAATATCCTCTGGGGGACAATATTTTTGTGAACGCCTGTATTCTGCGAACGATCGTTTTGAATAAATTGGAAATGAAACACCTTCTGACACGATGAAAAAGAAAACTATTAACGGAGGTGTACGCGTTTTGCAAACGAAAGGATTATTTGCATTTTGCAGACACATGCCTAACACTGTATTTATAGGGGGGTCTTATTTAATGAATCTTGTTTGCTAGGCATTTCTAGAATAATGAAACACGCTCGTTGTTAATTTTTTCTGAGAAATTTGTTTATTTATGATACGAGAGTATTTATGAGTTTACGGTAATGTTTTGGTTGAATTTTTGTAAGTTAGATGAACATTTATATACACGAACATTTTTCTACGATAAATATTTTACATACGTGGTAATTTCAATTCAACAAATTGCAACACTCAGAATCTTCTAGAATCTAGATAGTTGAAAATGTCGCACAAATGGAGATTCCATGGAAACCATTCACCTGTTTTTTTTAATGGAAACGCAAAAATTTTTATATCCGGTTTGCAGTCAAAATGCAACAGATAGAATGTACGATCATAATTATTGATTAGTACAAATCAATCTCGTTCATTTTGCACAGGTTTGTTTTCTGTTTGAACTATTTCTAAAACCTTTAGGCAATACGATATTGTTAATACGTTTTATTATTGTCACAGTATGTAAGGAAAATTACAATTGTTATAAAAAGGGCATTGCTGCGCAATGCAAAAAACATAAAGATGTATTACGTTTATACCCACCATTTTTGTTCATTAAACCTTTCTAGTGCAACTGTAAAAATATAAAAAGAATCGATATCGAAAGAATGTTATTTAGATATATATTAGTCTCTATATGGTTTCATTGTTGTATGTGTGTGTACTGAAATCGGACTAAAAATTTTTACAACACAGGTACACTTTTTCTTTAAATTTCATTCTTCATCGTAGGGTCAATATGAAACTACAATGCTGCAGAGTACAAGACACAATATTTACACGAAATTAATATTGAATGTACACATGAGTCAATACCGTGAAAGATTTTCTACAAATATTTCATGACACATTAGCATCATAAATTTTCGATTCCATATACAAACAATATGCATTATTAATAATTCGACATTACGAAAACTACACTCATAAAAAATTTTAGTCTTGACTAGATTTATTACCAAAACTTTGTACTTTTTTTATTAAAAATGTCACTTCAAAAACTACATGTTTAATGAAGTATTACTGACAAAAAATCGTAGGATTTCACTATTTTTTAAACGACTCCGATTAATCTCTTCTTCATGCGATTTTTTGTCATAATATCTTTTTATATACGAAATTTTAAGGAAAGTGTATATTTAGTGATTTATATTTGAAGCTGTATTTTTTGCAAAAAATTTTTGTGATAAATACTAGTTATTTATACTCCTTTGTACGCATTGTAACATTACTTTTAATGGAGTATACAAATATATATGTAATAAGCAAATACACTTACATACAAATAACTTAATCACGACTTCTTAGAATTATAACAGCCAACCACATCGAACATATTTTTCCAACATAAGGCTGTATGTGACACACCAGAGCAAATTCAATTGGACCAGTAATGTTATGAATTTTTGTTGCATTTAACTGTTCAGTTAAATCATTCTTATTGCTATCACGCTTATTCAACACAAAGCCATGTATATGGTAAGCTCTGTGCAATTGTTTCAAATCTCTTTTATCTAGCTGTGGTTCTGAAGAAGGTTCTATCTTCAAAATAAAATTTCGTAAGACAGTTGTTGCGTGTCGATTAAATATTGTTGTCAAACCAACTATACTACGCCATTCAGCCAATTTGTCTTTCAAATGTTGCTCCATCTCCACAGACACTTTTTTAAATTGCTTCACTTCTTCATCTGTAATACTTAATTCAAGTACTTGAATTGTATGATCACTTTTTGCTGAAGTTGATTCAATGGGTCGCCAGTCTTTATTTGATTTCACATCATATTTGAGATTATGAGGTAAAATAGATTTTTGTAAATTTTCCCACATCTATTGAAACAATATTGTACATTTATTCATAAGAATAAAAGTGTGTGTTACTTTAAATTAAATTGTAATAGAAATCATAATACTAACACCAAAGTGATTGATTAAACGGGAAACCTTCATTAAGGGGCAATGACTATCATCCATTTTATGATAATTTCCTGTTTCTGGGTCCCACAATGTGTATATCCCATTTTCACTAATACTTAGAACAAATGCAGTCCACTTACTGATTTGCGAGGAACCTATTGTATCAATTACATTATTAAAGCGGAAAATTAAAGAACATGTAATAGTACTACATACCTAATAAAACATATGTTTGTAAACTTAAGCCTTGTAACAATGATGCGAGTAAAGCTGCTCTTCCATAGTGATCTACCTTCTTTATATTTAATGCCTGACGTGGTGTTACTGGTCCATAATAGGTTGGCAGTGATGGTATAAGCATCGCTAGTCTTGCAACATCCTTTGCATTTTCCAAATCATTAATTTTATATGGTGTAACAAGACATCTTGGAATTCCTTTCAATAACGTATTTACAGTAGTATTTTCCATAGACTGAGTACTTGGATGTTCCATTTTAATTAAAACATAAATACGTGTATATGATTGACCAGGACTGGCTTGCACATATCCAAATAATAGCAATGGACTGAACAAAGTAGATAATGTGATCCATCGTTCCAGTTCTTGATAATTCCTATGATGCTCAATCGGAATTCTAGTTTCACCTAGCCATTGTTGACCCCAAACAGGATGCTGATCGTATAAACGAAATTTTATACAGTATTCATCATTTTGTTTTGGTAACTCAAAATGCATTGTTTGTTGCCACACAGGTGCTGGTCCTTCTGCTATAACTGTTGCGTGAACTGTGTTACCCCATTCAACTTCTACAAATGGTTGAACCAATGCAGATTCTTCTCTGATTGGTATTTCTATTCCACGTAACACATTAACAGTCAGAATAGTTTTTCCTATTGCATGGTGTCTTCGGGTACTTGTTGGTAGTTCTAATGGTCTCTTAGCTTGAAACAAATCTCCAAAAGATATGTCAAATAAAGAAAATGCTGGTTGTTCGATTACAACTATATCTGGTGATTTTTCTTCATCTACTTGAACTTTTTTAGAAATAGTGACCTCTGGATCACTATTGAAGGTCAATGCTGGATCTTCCAATAAAAAATATTTAACTTGTTTTTTGCAAATAGTTTTGGTTGGTCTGAGTAAGGATAGACTAATTTGTGGATCATTTGGATCATTACTTAATTTGTAAAAATGTGTTGTGTATGGTTCTTGTGCTTTTGTACCATAATTATTTAATGTAATGGTACATGTGACTGTGCCACCATGTATTCTACCTAGATTATCACTTATTGCAAAGTCTATGTCTACTTTATTGTTTTCAACATTTCGTTTAGGTAATGGCAATGGCAATATACTAGACTGTCCTCCTTTGGCATGCACCTGTATAAATAAATTGTTGCATTCTGAATTCTTGATCAATAGTTTATGTAATTTTCTATTGAAAGGTCTATTTGTTTTACATATAACTTTATTCTTAAACAACAAATAAACAGATGTAATTTCGATTGTATCTGATTGATCTCTTAAAGTATTAATATCGACTTTACGAAGTACAATCTTTACAAGTTTTCCAGAGAATTTATGTTTCCTCTGATATTCTAAGATTTGCATATGATCAAGTTGTGGTTCAATGTCACTGTAAATAAAAGGATTATCAGAAACATATAATCCATCTTCCCTTAATATTGATTCCTGACTTGATTTTCGATAGCTTTTTCTATTTAATACAAGTACATTGGCATCTTCTAACTTAATTATCGTAGGATAAGCATAACCGAGACTTAGATCTTGTTCCCCCTTATTTTCTGCATGTAGCGCGTATCCTTTGATGAAGTCAACATCCTCGCTGGACATATTGATACAACAAAAAACAAAGACACAACAATCAAAACTCAACAAAGCATACTTTATTATCTAATTTATTTACAGGAGCTTAATGTTTACACCCAAGGTTGCTTAGCAAAATTTTCAGATAACAGTATGAAAAGAAAGCGCATAAATTATGATAAAATATTTTTTCTAATAAAGCTAAATTACATTTTGAAATCCCGTGAATTAGTTATTAACAGCTACTGATCCAGGTGTATTCTTAATTCATAACAATGCATAATTAATTTTTTATACATAGGCCAGATACATATAAGAGTTTGTATCTTATTGGTAGGGCATTTTAAAGTGACGAAACATACTCACGGCGCTATCTACGGTAAAACTCTAAAGCTGTTAAACAATTAGTGTTATCACCGACTAGGTATAGGATAGACCTATCATCTTATGGGACTTCGTGTCTCATGTTCTGAAATACCGATAGTGTAAAAAGTCAGGGATTTTCTGCTGCCCTCTACGTTGTGAGAACGATGAATTTGTGAACTACGTTAAATCCATTCGAGTGAAGCATCGGATATTTTTATTCCCGTCAAATCATATAGATACACGCAATATGAATGGAATATATAACACTTCATTTGTGCTAATAATACTCAGAATTCATGCTTTATCGGTAACGTCGGGTATTGACACTAAAATGGTAAGGGGGCTTCTGACGCCCTCGAAGCATGGGTCAAAAACTTTACATTGCATGTTAGGTCTATTCTTATATCTCGTCTGTGGTGTTATCATTTAGCGTTAGGGATGTTTTAAGTTCTGAAATACCGGTCGTGTAAATAACTACTTAGATGACGCCACATAACTGAATTTTTTCCATGACAGTTTGGTAACAGTCGTGATTGTTGTTGCCATGGTTTACAGCATTTACATTTGTCACACTCAAATGGACGTAACAAATTAATTTTTCGTAAATAAATTCTATCTTAAGATATAATTATTTAAATGTAATGGCAGAAGACAACGTGCTTTTTGTTCGGGGGAACGGAAATGTATGAATGTGTTTTTAATATTAAGTCACGGTCATGGTTTTTATAAAGCCACCTAAAAATAAATGTTCGATTTATTTGTATACTTTAAAAAGTACTGCAATTACTGTTATTTACACTTCTTTGTACAAGTCGATAGTGTACACTATAAAAGATCAGAAATAAAATGTGTGAGTGTGTTATACAATATTCACTTTCGTTTTTAAGGGAACAAATACGGATAACGACGATGTTTGGGATGACAGCGCATTAATAAAAGCCTACGATAAAGCGGTGAATTTAGCGAAGGAGGAAGTCGCGAAGAGAATGGGCATGGATATTCAAAATACTGAAGTAAAGCAAAAGACACAAAACTCCAAGCAGTCTAAGCGTACAAGTACACCTTATAAGGTTGTAATTGTTTCAGAAATTGAATATGCAATACAATTGTGAATCTATAAATTCAGGACTTAAAACTGATCTCTTCGTGTATCTAATTATATTGATTTTTGTGTATATTCTACTCAAATAGAAGTGGAGTGTAGGATCTCCCTGTCGAGCTATATACTCAGAGGATGGAGAAATTTATGAAGCTATAATATCGAAAATCTATGAGAATAGTGGGACTTGTATTGTAAAATTTGTAGGTAATGCTTTCAAACTGATCAATTTCTAACAGACAAAAGTTAATGTTAAAGTTTAACAAAAGTTTCAATCATATCTAACATTATAGATTGTGCGTGTTTATCAAACAAGCTAATTCCAATATTTTCAGGGTATGGTAATACAGAGAAAGTGGGGTTATATTTTTTGTTAGAATCTGAAGGTTTACAAAGTCAGATAGCGCAACAAAAAGATGCTATTGCACAAAAACTTAATGAAGAAAGTGTGGAGACAGAAAAGACGTATGTTGCCAGTAGTGACCATTCTAAAAAGTATAATGGGGAAAAAATGGAATACGAAACTGAGGATGCAAAAGCATATAAGCAACACTTTATGCCTGGGCCATCTTTTACTTCAGCAGTAGACATTATGCCACCTGCTCCTCCATTGCCACCACAACTAATGGCAAAGTAAGTAGCCAATTTTTTCCTAGCAATTTTCAGTAAATATCATATTGAAAGTTTTTTAATTTTAAATCGTAATTAGAAAAGTATATGCAATTTCAGTTAAAAAATATTTCAGGCTTCCAGACAATGATGCAGATGCATTGTCAAGTATGTTAATGTCATGGTATATCAGTGGCTTTCATACAGGTAATAACTTTATATGTTTTTTGTATTACTTACATGTACAATTGATCCATTCAGTTTTCTCTGCAGGTTATTATCATGGTTTAAAACAAGTGAGAAATAATCAAGAGAAAAGGAAAAACTGCTGATTGTATAATGGTTTTTTATTTAAAATATAATTTTCGTTCATAGCTCTATTGTGTTACTTTCGTTGCTTGTTTTCCTTCTTTCCTGCTATCCAAGCTAAGTAATCATCTTTATTTTTAATCGTAGGTTTCACTAATTCGAGCGCCTTCTCTAAGTGATCGATGCTCGCTATTTCATATGGGACGTCTAATATGGATATTTCCTTATTTTCAAGACGTTCAATAGTTGGGGTCACTTGTAATATCCATGCTTGCTTGCAAAGCATTTTTATATCAGAACCAGAATAATGGTTTAAATTTACATTCATGTTGTGTAAGTCTTGTGAATTTGCTAAGTCTACGCAGGCGTAGGTATTGAGCATATCAAGTCGAGTTTGTTTATTGGGTAACGGTACGTATATATGTTTCTCCAGGCGTCTCAGTAATGCGGCGTCGATGATCCTAGTAGAAAAAAATGTATGGTCGTTAATTATGCTGCGGTTAATAGCAGGTGTATAAATAATATAGCTTCCTATCCTAATCACTAATTGGGTAAATGGCTTGTAAAAACTTAAAAATTTCATTGTCAGATTGCTTTTCATAGAAGTCTGTTCTTTTTATGTTACGTACCAAGGAGAGTTAGTCGCAGCTAATAACACGACATTTGCATTTTCATCGGATATTAATCCATCCAGTCTGGCGAGCAATTCTGCTCGAAATCTTCTAGCTGGTTCGGATAATGGACCATTTTCCGTATCTGTGGCTATCCAATCTATCTCGTCGATGAAGATAATCGCTGGCGATCGTTGGTAGGCAACATCGAAAAGAGTCTATTCGAACAATTGGAACTCTTCAGAATGAATATTTTTAAATTCATATTTTTTGCAAACACGAAAAATGATTATTCTATCCAGAAGAAATAATAAAAACGCAGAATAATGCTGAGCATCATTTACACTTTGTATAATTCAGTATACAGAGTAAATTCTCGGTAGTTTATGGGAAGTTAATGATAAAACGAACACGTCTACTTACACGAAGATATTTCTCGGAGTCCCCTCGCCATTTACTAACCAACGAACTAGCTGATATGTTGAAAAAAGTGCAATTGCATTCAGTTGCGGTCGCCTTCGCCAACATGGTCTTACCTAGACACGAGGATTCACCGTGAATGTGTTATTTATAATTTTTTAAACGCAAAAAAAAAAAAGAGATGGTCGACTATGTTTTACCTGTGCCAGGTGCTCCGTATAGTAAAATTCCTTTCCAAGCGGTAAATTTATCACGGAAGAATATCGGATATTTTATGGGATAGACGATTGCCTCCTTAATGGCGACTTTGCAATCTGCCAGTCCCTTTATGTCGTCCCAATGAACGTTCAAGTTTTTCATCACGATTTCCTGTATAGAAATGTAATCAGTGATTCTACGATTCGGTATCGACAATTCTAAACTGAGACTCGTGTATCCGCGAGAAACATTTGAACTTATATATTTATGTGTATAATTTGAAATATATGTGTCCAGAAACGCATAATGTCTGATTTATGCTACCTGCTCAGACACTTAGGTGTACCAGAACGTTACGATATTTGCACGTAGGGTACCGACGTCAAATATTGTAAGCGATGGTAGCCGAGTGGCTGCCGACTTGTATTCAATTGCCCGAATAAAAATGGCCCACTGTGCTGACAATTTGCATCTCGTCATAAATAATTTTCTCCCTTTTACCTACTTTCGAGATTGTTTCAGCTATCTTTCGAAACTCGGAATCCTCCGGATAAAGATCGTCGATGGACACGGATGTCTTTGATCCTGAAGCTGGTTCCGGTCCATCCATTATGGCTGCGGGTTGGTTCTCGGGTCCGCTGGAAAATACGGGCTTCACTGTCACTGCTAGGTTTATGTCATTAATATTTTCCCCCTTCTTCTCTTTGTCCGGTTCCCTTTTATTCGCGTTTTTATTTTCATTCTGCTTAAGCGAACGAGTTGCCTTCGCCTTCTTCTCCCTGGAAAATTGAATGTTTAGGTAATAAAATAAAGAAGACACTTAACCGTAATATCTTGATATGTACTGTAAAATTGTTCTCAGTACTGGTATTTTCGGAC
The DNA here is from genome assembly GCF_001272555.1 of Dufourea novaeangliae. NCBI lineage: Eukaryota > Metazoa > Arthropoda > Insecta > Hymenoptera > Halictidae > Dufourea > Dufourea novaeangliae. The sequence continues at coordinate 636,743 of NW_015373885.1, read as the reverse complement.
ATTGTTTGCACTGTCGCTAGTGGCACTTTGCAGACAATCGTCGTCAAATAAGGAATATCATATTTTCACTTTGACAATCGGAAGTCGCACCTACGATAGCAAGTAATTACTAGACTGCAGTTTTTGTGCATTTATAGCATACACGATTGTGTGGAGTTCATTCTAGTTGAGAGTTTGATAAAGTTTAAGGTTTTCATATTGTTTGGAATCTGGTAGAATAATACATAAAGTAAAGAAACTTTTATTCAATTACAGTTTCTATAAATTAGACTAGAGAAATCTAATTAGCAATAAATATCCGCAGTCTAGTAATTACATTTGTTGACTCTCGTATGCATACTCGTCCGAGAAGGGTTAAAAGGAGATAAAAGATAGCTAACACAGCCTAATGATTAAAAAACGGAGAATATTTTCGAATAACGGAAATAATTTCATGAAATTTTTTTTGTTATAATAAACATTTGCTTACATCGAGTTTGCGGACACAGTCGTTTCGGCCTTTTTACAAAGGATAGGATGTTTATTGAATTTCAAGTTGTAATAGTTGTCGTATTCGGTCAGAATCATTTCCAGATCCATATTGTCGCAGACTTGAATGTTGTCGGACAGCTGTGCTTCAAGTGCAAGCACATCGGAAGACTTTATGTATCTGTAAACAGTAAATTCTTCCTTAAATATATGCGTGTGTGTATATATATATATCTGATCAATATTATTACGATCGTGTTTGGTTCGAAATGCTTAGTAGTATTATTGTTATTTGTTATACTTGTTTTAGCGTTACTTATTATTTATTTAATAGCAGCATTAATGGACCAATCTTGTACTTTACGAATTCATATTTCTTTCGATCGGTAGTTTTATAGTCGGTATAAGAAAAAAGAGAACGTACGGGAGGTGGTACACACTTCCGAAAGAGGAATTAAAACTTTGGCAGGCTCACCCATTATTCTCCAGATAAGAAGATATGAGGTGAAGAAGATGTCGACGCCGATCTCGTACACGTTTCTCCTCCTTACACAGAAGTAACAAGTTGTAGTATCTTGATAGATAATTCGTTTAATTCTTACAATAAAGATGTTAATTAATTATTTCAGTATGTTCCACCAACGAAAGAGCTTACAAAAAACCGTAACTGATGATAGTTTAATTCAGTCTACGATTGAAATTAGACTTTAAGTTTTTCTGATACAATAGAAAAAATGTTACGATCGCAATAACGTAACATTTCGTTTACCTTAATATTTGTCTCTGTGTTAATTTCTTTGTTTCAATTGACCCACATCATTCGTTCGGTCATTGTTAATGTACTCAATTCGATGTATTTACATAGTCTAAGAGAGAAGAACAAGTAACATGAATTACCTTTTCAAGCAGATTATGGAGCCCGTTCATGGTGCTTAAAGTAGACTTTGCTTTCGATGAATAAACGAAATATCGTTATTTAGCGTTCGAAGTGTCGAAGAAACCGTTCCGCTGCCGACCTTGCTGGAACGCTTGTTTGAAACAAAACAGGACCGATCCGTTGCTATGGCAATATTAGGTAGCAATCGTGAATCGTGCAAAGGGAAGAGAGTTCACAGGATGTGAAAAAGAAGTGAAACGTGACACACCGTGAAAATTTACATTTCTAATTCGTTTTCAGTATCTTTGTTTCGTAGAAAGATTCTCTATGGATTTTCAGGAAATAAAAACTCTATAATTAACAGGTTGAATGCCACGCCAATTTTACCGGGATTGTCCGTGGCGCCACGATGAACTTTCTATTTAGCGATACATATAATGTTGAAATATTATCTACAATAGATAATTTACAACGTATAAACATGATTGGCATGTTAATTTCGGCGGGGGTCACCGGTGACCCCCGTGGCGCTGGAGTACGATTTCGCGCGATTGTCATTTATCTCAAATAGTGTCTTCGCATTGTACAGTAATACTGTTACGATTTTATTATTTTTGAGACTGTTAACAATCAGTCGTGATCATGAAGCTGAAGTTTCCATTTCTCCACATGAAAGGTTGCTGAAAAAACCACGACATGAATTAAAAGCAATGCCGGGAAAAGCTCGAACGGCGCGAAGATTTTGCAAAATTTGTTATCAAAAAAATTCAAAGAAGCTAGGAAGAATAATTGCAAAAAACTGTACCAAAAAAGTCGTGACATATTGTAAAGACTGTGCTGGTTCACCCTTCCTTTGTTTAGAATGTTTTAATACGACACATCGTAACGTGCGCGCATAATAAAACTATATTAAATGTATAAATAAAACTATTTTCAAATGTTTTATACTGCATTCATTTCTTCAGACCACTACATCAACGATGATAATAATAAGAAATTATAAGTGTTGTCTTTTGTCTACCTTTCTTATTTTTTCTTCAATCCGGGCACGTCGGTCACCGGTGACCCCCGTGGCATTCAACCTGTTAATGTACACATATTTGGTCAGGCCTTATATTATATATCCTTAAATTTTATTTTCAAAAAAGACACTATGATTCGACTTTGAATGGACGTGATTATTCTCCAATCCAATTTATATTTCTTTAGAAATTCATTAATGAATTTACTAGGATGTTTAAACTTCACAGGACTTCTGAAATCGTTACAATCTTCTCCAGTAGTCAGAGAAACAATACAGCTATAAGTCCACGGACAATAATCTAAATCGCAGTTTTATGTAGGAGTGCGATTTATATCTCATCGATACTCTTTCTCTGTACCTTTAACTTATTTTTAAAAAAAACCTTGTAAGTGTGGGAAATATATTCATTGAATTTTCAGATTAATATACATATATGTGTGGCGAGCGCTGCGTAATAGGGCGAATTCCGCGGAAGGGAATTAGGGAATGGCTCGAGCCGTTTCTAACTCGACCGACGCATAATAAAAACGTATCGACGACAGATTCCCGCCTTGTTGAGTGTACCCGGACCCTATCACCTCATATGTATTTGGTGCTACTACTCTAGATTTTGATCTAGTTCAATACCTTCATATGTATCGAGTATCTTGTGTATTGAAGGGTTACTTAACTCGTTGATATATGACAATGTTGACGATGTTCCAATATGTCCGCCTGTCTCTGTTTCTCTTTTTCATTTAGAGTACTTTGTCCTCGTTAGATCCTTTTTCCAGCGTTGTCTGGACGCGTCGAAATTTCCTGGATATATATTCTAACGAGTTCTCTCGATGCTTCAGAAAGCCCACTCGAATTGAATATAGGAATTGAAAGGGAGCAGTGGATTGGCAATAAACGCAATTTCGAAAGGATCGTTTTTTCTCTCCGTAATATCGTTAAATTCGAGCTATCAAGATGATTTTTTTATCAGCGAAACGACACGTTTCGTTGGAATAAAAATTAAAAGGATCGTTCAAATAACTAAAAGAGGTGGAACAGTTTTCCAGTGATTGTTCAGCGATCGTGTAATTCCCACGTTTCTTAGGAAAGTCTTGAGAAAACGTAAATCTTGATAAATATTGTCCAATGGGAGGGAGGGGGTGGGTTTTTCATATTTTTTTAGTTCGACATCAAAGCTAACGCATTCTTTCTGTTGTTTTTACGGATCCATCGTCCTTGGGTCTTTTAAACTTGTCTTTGTCGAAGCAACTAGCCCCCGGATACTCTTCACCGTTGCACGTTACGAGGCTCCCGGTTCCCCTCGGGCTTTTCTGTGAATGTACGATATCACGGAAAACGAACGCGAAGATAGATGATCTCCATACGGTATACTCAGTCAGAGAGGACGTAAGAAACGATGGGTCCATCAGAGTTCTCGTTCCATGATTCGATGGGTGAGTATTACTTTCTTTTAAGAACGCTTTTGTTACCACCAGTGGATTCGTTTGTCCGACGCCTTCGTCGTTTTCTTAGTACTTTAGCGGCAGAAACGGGCAAACTCAATGAAAAGATAAAGAAAATTTCATCATCAATTTCAATTAATTAAACGTGGAAATTCTAATTTTTATAATAAAATAACATTTCCTCTTGAATGAGTGGACACTTGACAAACAATTCCTTAATTTCATTAACTGTTATGGAGACAATCTTAGAGACTGGTGCTTTTCACTTTCAATTATTCAAATAAATTGTGCACAACTCTGGTTAGCGGAAAATTATCGTTTCCGCGTACATACATCCTCCATATGTTCACGCGAAATTTTCTTCAAATAAATCGGTACCCAAAGGCTTAACAATGTTCACGACGGTCTAGATCCGTCAGGTGTGAAACGTCCCCCAATAGGTACCATTTACCTTCTGCATTCGTGATCCCTCCAAGTTCCATTCGCCGATCCAAGTTGTTAAAGATCGATTTTCGATCGGTTCGCATGAGAACAGCTCCTCTGTTGATCGCAGGGAGGGAGCAGGTAGCGCGAAGACACGGGTGACATTTGGTGTTTCAACGGGGAAACGGTCCCGCTGCAGGTGCATCGGCTGCACCGGTTGCGTTGCGTCCGTCGAGGGTGGCTTTGACGCCGGTGCCGAGGAGAGGCGCAGAACGTGTTCGATCGACCCGCGAACGCGGCCCGAGTGGCCTCACACTGCGACAGAGTTCAGTCAGTCGCTGTTTGGCCATCGAGCCCGTCGAGTCCGAGCCGAGGTTCCTTCTCTCTTTCGTTTCCCTGTGAACACTCGCGAGTACCCTCGTGGGCAACTGGTTACCGATCACACGGAATCATATCCGATCGACCGTTGATTTTCGCGACTGGTTTCTTTCAGAAACGAAACACCTTTCGCAGACTTTTCGCTTTTCCGCGCGAAAACGCTCGTTCGTGGGACTAGTGTCTCTGGGACACATGGACTCCGAGACACGAGGTACGAAGGAGGGAACAGCGTGATGCACATTAGAGGTAATTTATTAATTTTTTTCTTTCGTTATTTTGACGCTGGAACTCTTTCGATTGATTCTGGGATCTCGAGTCTCGTGTTATTCAACTGTGAACGTATGTACTGTTTCTAATATTTATAAAGGGGGGGGGGACTGACGGAACTCCTTGGGGCTTTAGGTTAAAATGGGGTTGAGGCTGTAGTTTGTTGATCGTTAATGTTTAGTGTACGTCTATTCGATACCGTTGAAATAGGAGTGTATAATGTAAAGTTGTATGGAACTTATAGAACCGTGTGGCTAGGACGACAGTGTTGGTGAACGTGGGTCTAGAAATCAACAGTTACCAAGTTATTGGAATTTTATTATTCCTTCTTAGGATAGTTCTGTTAGTAGATGTATCTGTTCGTATATTAAATCATCCGAAAAATCAAACTTTTTATCGTAATTTCTTTAAAATTTCCAATGCTACGAGGGTGAACATTTTTCTCTTTATTTTTATGACTTTCAGTCTGACACAGTAATCATTAGAGCACCGTGTATTCTTGTAGGTATTTATCCACGTAAATTTTTCCCATTGATTTTTAAGCCGCGTTGTTGAAGATTTTTTTATGCGTTTTCGATTTTCTTTGGGTTTATCTTTATTCTATTTACAGCTAGTTCAGGTCGGTTTGAATGGTAGGCGTTGAAGCGCGTGCGACAGATTCGATGCGTTCGGGTTAATTCGCTGCATCTGCGATGAAAGTTTCTGGAGTCGGGGAGGGAGAGAGGCGACTGATATATAGAGTGATTCTAAACTATTCTCACAACATACTGCCGTATTCCGCGCTAGACAACCTAACGAAGTTCAACGAATCACTTTTACAGTGTCCTAGATTCCACACGGAAGAGTGTTGCAGCAATAGCTGTTAAAAAAGCGGGAAGTAATTCGCAACATTGATAAATCTTTAAACAGACTTTCAACTACATGTTCATAAATAATGCATTCCCCTACTGATAATCTATTTTTCAAAGCGTACAAGATTTATCTTAATCTCCTTCAGTATCTACAGACCCACACGTGTAGATTTAGTTAATTAAAAAAAACAGTATAGGTGAAGTAAATCAAAAACTCTGCCAAATTTTTTCTCTCTTAAATTGAATAATGTTACGTTTGTCAGGTTTTCAGAAGCACACTATTTTTTTAAGTTTCGGTGTTTTTAAGTTCAAGTGCAACTTTGCACGTAAAATCAAATTTTCGGAGCGTCGGCTGTTCTCGAACTGTGCTAAGGTCTTTAAACGATTGACTCTGGTCACTGAGCCACAGCCACGATTCAGTGATGTAATTTAACACTCATCAGACGCGTCGGTCGTTAGAAATTCTCACCCCTTCAAGTATCACGGATACATGTAATATAGTATGTGTTGTTCACTTGCCAACGTGTTCGAACAAAAGAAGCATAAGGCAGTCTTCATCAATTTCCATCCGAAGTCCCTCGTTAAGTTACGAAATCATTATTGGAATACGGTTTCAACGGCACTCTTCGCGGCGAGCAATTAACGTGACGTGCAAGCTAGTTAATTACTAGTATTAACGTCCCGAATTAATTAGCGTTTGTTTTTCCGGACTTCGCGCCTCCCCTGCGTGCCCGACGGTAAATTGTATACATCGAACCTGAGCGTAGCTACGATGCACGAAAGCTTAGAAACGGTAATTGGATTCGACTCGGTCTCTAAATTCCCGAACGTGCTGCGATACTCGACGAAACGTTATTAATAATCGTCGGCTCACCTTCATGTCGCGACGCTGTTACGCTTCTAATTAATTTCATTAACGAGGGGTTTCCGTCACTGCAATCATTTCGGAATAGACGCGCAACTGATAGTATCGGCATTGACGTCAGCCACTCAGAATTTCCGTATTAAGGTCGATTATTTGGGTTAAGAATTTCGTTTCCGAGGCTCTGCCGGGGGTAAGAAAAGTGTACGACGCAGCTTACCACAGGGAATGGATGTGTATACAGTTTCTGGCATCGAATATGTATCGCGCCAATGATTTTTACCGATTGTTTTATAAGACGGTCAGTTATTAGCGTCCAGAGTCACTCGATTATTACCATGAAACGATAATTTTCTAGGGATTGCAAAGGGAGCGATTTCTGATCACCTAAATCATATATCTCTCTATGAGTTATCAAACTGTATATTTGCGAGTAAACTCGGCTTCCGCTAGGGGAAAAAGTGGCGTAGAAGAAAGGCCTTCTACCACGAAATTTATTTCAAGTACTGAAATAAATGTTAAATCGAGTGTTAATTTCACATAAATTTCAGTCATTCCCGATACCAAGTGATAGGAGACCCTCCCCTACGCCACTTTTTCCCCTAGTGGAAGTCTAGTTTGCTCGCGTTAATAATTACTTAGTAATTCTTTGGAAAAAATTTATTACACGGTATCTACCAAACTGATCAGGGATTGGGTTCTGGAAACAAATCCTACTGTTATCCTCTCCCATATCAAGTATACATATCTCATCATTTCTTTTCGTAGTATATCGTCAGTTACAGGATACCACGTATTTCTCAATGCAACTTATTACGCGAGCCAGTATGATTGCGTTTCGAAGCCAGCACCGGCTGAAACGTCAGTCGATTGTGAACGCGTTTACCTGGTGAATGTGTGACGCGTGAATAATGGAGTAGTACGACGGCAATCACGCGAGCCTACCTGCAGCTCGACACACACCGTGTAGGCCGTGTGTATAGGACTTGGAATCGCCCTTGTAAGTTCAAAGGCCGGGTCGTTCCCGATGAAAACGCGTCCCCGTGGCCGCCTGTAATTCCGTTTTTTAATCAGACGATGGATCGACGGTCGTTGGCGAACTTCGAGCAAGTTTTCTATTCCGTGGGGAACTCGAGTGCTTGTTCGCGGACGTCGCCACCGACTTCGACGGGGTTGTTGTCTTTCATGTGATAGGCAGTTCGCTATATTATTGAATGATTTATTAACAATAGCAATGTAATCGCTTCGTTTGTCGTACGGTTGAAATGCAAGTCGATCGTTTTCTTTATTTCGAATGGTTGTGTCGAGCACGCTTTGGGGGGGAATATTAAGTTTTGGGGGTGAACCAGAGATTAGTGATTGGCGATACAGTATCGGTATTATGAATATCGATACTTTTCAATTTTGTATCGATATTTTATGTGATAATATATTCTAGTATCGATACTTAACCCATAAGTATTGAAATTTCGATGCAATCGGTGGATTTGAGGCAACGTAACAGGTCGTAAAGAAAATGGACCAATCACGAGCTTCCCAAAATGCTTGCGATTGGTCGATTTCATTTCCACATTATACGGATGTCGTCACATTATATGAATATCGATACTTTTCAAATTTGTATCGATATTTTATGTGATAATATATTTTAGTATCGATACTTGACTCATAAGTATGGAAATTTCGATGCAATCGGTGCATTTGAGGCAACGTAACAGGTCGTAAGGAAAATGGACCAATCACGAGCTTCCCAAAATGCTTGCGATTGGTCGATTTCTTTTCCACATTATGTCCGGAGAATCTGCCTTAGTAAATAGCTGCTTGAATAAATGATTTATTTTCATTTATGGATTTTATTACTTCTGATTTAATTGCAAGTATCGATACCCATAATATACTCTGGGTACCAATTCAAATGTATCGCCATCAATACCAGAGATGCTCCAGAAGTCCATTTTCTAGAATCGTGGATAATCGTGTCTTTCGCCATTAATATTGGAACACTTTCTACAAGAAGTGTACCCTCTACGGTGCAATTCACACGATGATAAAAATAAAACGAGGTTGCTGATCGACCATTCCGCGGGAAAGTCGATGTGTGAGCGCTGAAAATAACATATATAAATATTAGAATAGACCTTCTCGTTAATAACGCGCGCACGGTATACAGACATTCCTGTCCTCTATGTTTCGTTCAATTTAACACCGTTTTTCGTCTCGTTAAATCTATGAAAAATATGTCACTTAATTCTCGTTTCCCGGTAGCCTATCATTTCGTAGGTCAAAAGAGTCGAAATCGTTCGCAGATCTAGGAAGTTCGTCGAACAAAAATCTGTGTTAGTAGTTTATTCCAGTATATTACCATCGTGCAATCGTATTATCCGCAATTTTACAGGAATTCTCGAGGAACTAGAGGATTCATCGCGTTATGTAAACCGCCAACGTAACAGCTGCGGGACGTACATGTAAGCTCGTCGTGTTTCGGCATCCGTAGGGTATTAAAAATGGGATTTGAAACTAGTGATTCCTCCTTTTCTATAGATATTCATCTTAATTATGTAAGACCGTTGGATTGACAACAACATAACTACATAAGTTGTAGATTTACAAGCTCTAATAAAGTAACACAGTTCTAAGCTGTGCTTCATATTTACACGTTATTTTAAACAACTTAATTATTTCTTATACACATTATACTTTATTCCAATCTAGTTTCGATTATTTCTGTACTCACTTCACCGTGCAACTACGTGTAATTAATATTAATCTCCTGATTCTCTTGACGTCTGCAGTCTCTCGGATTATGTACATTGTTCTGAACAAGAATTCTGTACTCAACACAACTGCATATTTACTGTAAATGTTAAATATCAATACCAGCAACGTGGTACTTCACTTCGACTCAAAGAGAACCGAATAATATTCTTCTTTGCTGAATCGATTTTCAAATCGTCAACACGAGTTTGACTCGATGTTATAGGGGAACGGGTTAAAACAGTTAAAGCGGTTGAAAGGGTTTTACCAGAAATTATCGTGGCCATGTATACGTGGTTTCCTTGGCGAGCTGAAGAGAATGTAGAAATGTCCCGAGGCTTCCTAATGAGTTTGATTCTCGGGAACCGGTCCGTAATCGCGTCGTCGCGCAACAGAATCACCAGCAGCAGCACCCCTATTTCCGGGCGTTCTCGTTGTCGCGGAAACGGTTTTCCGCCTCGAAAAATAGCGGAACGAGAGATCTCGAGGGCACGCGTGAAATCCACCCCTTTTTCGCGGTGTGCTTGCGCGAGGACCACCTGAAAGCACTCCTTTTCAAAGTATACCACGCGTCGTAAGCTCTAAAAAAGTTTCGATCGAGATTAAGGTGACGAAATTGTTGAGCAATCAGTTTGTTATTCCTTTCTTTATTTAATGTTACTGACTCGTCCCGTTGGATGAGGTATGGGCTGGTGAAAGTCCAAGAAACGATTGCACCACAATTGAATTTCGTTTCTATTATTGTCGCGATTGAGGTAGAAAAGTAGCCGGCTGAAGATTGGAGGGAAAAGTTTAAATCCTCCCGAAGGTTGGAGGAAAATTCCCGTAATATGAACCAGCCCGTGTCGCGATCCTCGACAGGAACGCTTCGACGGGAGAAAACGAGTTCCTGCGGGCGATTTACGCCGGAAACCTTTGTGCTCGGTAACCGTAGCTGGTGGAATTTCTGTGTTTATCTCCGGACTACTCTGCATTTTGTTACTTACCGTTTCCTTCAAGTGTTTCGGGGAACGATGGAACTCTGGCGAGCTTCATTTAATTCCGTTTCGAATGTTTTTCCTCGGGGATGCTGGAGTTTTTGTTGAACGTCCCCTGAAAAATCCTCGACAAGCGGCACGAACATCGTCTTAAGTTTTTGTTTTCTTCTTTTTCTTTTCGGCAGATACACGCGGGAAACATTTCGCGATAATTAATCCGTAAAATGCTCCGTGAAGTTTTATTCACCCTTGTTGTATCGTATCATCCCTTAAATAATATTTTTTCTCCGTTATTGACTCCCAGGTGGCCTCTTGGGATTATTGTACTTGATATTTATACGTACGAATTATTCCTTCGGGCACGGCGATATATAGACTGCGGATTTTATGAATTTATAGCTTACAGGGCTCTTTGAGAAATAGTATAGAACGAGACTTTCATCAAGTGTAACGAGTTTTCTATTTTACTCCGAATCCAATAACATATTTAACGAAAGATAAAAATTCCTACGTAGGTTTTTGTGTTTATGAATTACTTTAGACAATAACATTTTACATAAAAGTTCGTAGTCTAGTGATACAACATTTGAAGAGGGTGAAACGTAATTTCTGTACCTGTCAAATCGTTTCTTAATCGGGACACTAGATGTCGTAAGATGATTCAAACATCGCCCCCTAAACGCGTGATAATGTTTTCGACGGTTTTGGGTCACTGTTTCCGTTAGATCGCGAGGAATTATGCGCAATCAAAGATGACGGGATTAATCTCGAAAGAGTCTTGGCGATAATGCGTGTCATTTTGCGGGCAATCAAGCGGTTAAGGTCGTCGGCGACGTAGGACAATTATCCCGCGTTAGGATCAATCAGAGGAGTCCCACGCGAAATTGATCCGAACGGCGTGGAAAATATACGCGATTATTCTGATTTCTGTCGGGCAGATACCATGCTCCTTGGCACACTGCGTCGACGGAGGTTGCTGGAGTAGTCAGTTCACGTCGATTCACCGCAGGCACGGCAGCGAATAAATCGCCACCTTTGGCATCGCCTAAACGACCAACCGAGGACCATGAAGAGATCTTCGAGCTTCCACTCGAGGTTCCTAGCTTGGATTTTCTGCCTGTTCGCCGTTCTACTTCTACCATCGAGGACAAGTAAGTAGGATGATTACCACGAGTACCGATCAACAGCGATTTAAACTTGCGGACCGTTTGATACGAGCTTTCGATTGGTTCTCTTCGGGCAAATAAAGATAATTTAATTTAATTCATACGGGTGAGATATTTGATTTAAAACGTTATGGAGATTTTCATTTTAAACGTATAAGAATAGAATTCAGATAGATATAAAAATACATTGGTACTTAACCTAATAATGATTATAACTATGTTACCCTATTATAGAGAACACTGTGTAATTCAGACCTTAAGATTCAGATTTCAAGAGTTTTCACCTAGTTTACCAGAACTGGCGTGTCGTCTGGTGTTTCTAGAATACTCGAGAGTAAGGATGTTTCGGATTGTTGATTTTAAAGAGGATAGTCCTGGTAGATACGAAGCGATAGTACAATTAGCAGGTATTAATTTGGTGGGGATGAATGTTGAGGAGCCGTTATAAACGTGCTTGTTCGACCTTCTGTTGAAAGCGCACAGAGACGTTCGAGGAACTGCGAGAATGCGTGGACAATGCATGCGATGCGATTCAATCTAGGCCTGAAGATCCTGCATGCCGATAAGGGGCACATCGAACACCTACCATAGCAATGTACCGAGAATACTATTACGGTTTCCGTAGGAAGCATCAGACATAAGTTGAAACAGTATATGTGTCTTGTATTTCATTCGATAATTAACTCGAACATGTGAATCGACGTGTGTTCCACAGCGGTGCGATTGGTAATCGACTTAGCGTTGATGGAAACAAGTTAATCCTCATCGATGATTAATTGATTTATCGGACTAACATTCCGTCTGATGTATCGAACAACGGGAATGTTTTACGAGGATGAAGCATGTATTACGGTGATAATTCCCGTGTCAATCATTCGTTCATATTGGAAGGTAGAAGTTCAAATCAATTTCAATGGGTTGGTGGCATTTGTAGGCTGGTTAGTTATTCCGACGTCTCGGTTGAAAATAGATTCAGATCTTCCACTGAATCTTCTCCATTTTTGGAGGATGATAACGTCGATGGGAAATTCGATTATGCGTCAACAATTTTATTACTACGTGACATTTTGAATAACGTGCAGAGGAATACGAAATCTATTGTTATATACCTTGTGTTGTCCAGAATGCAATTAAGCCACGCGCATGGTCATTGACGGTCTTAGTACAGTTGTCGACGATCGTTTCAGGCGCCTTGGAGGAGAACTGTACGGACTTTCAAGGTGGAACCGTTCGACACGGCCTCCTTTATGTACCAGGACCTGCGGTTTGCAGTCTGTGCGTCTGCTACCATTCGGAGCCAATGTGGTGTCAAGCCATCTACTGCACGCCACCCTATGTGAGTATTCCCGTCGGAATCGGTATCGGTTTGTCGACAGCGCCTTCCAAGTGTTTTTATCGGTTTCGAGCGACAACTTGACAGAAACTTTGGATTCCATTACAAACGGAACTTTAACAGTCAAACTGTTTGACACCTGGGTTAATTTTAACTCGAACTTACAACGACTTTATTTAACTAGTACGGGCCTAACGATTGTCTATTTTTTGAGGGCCAAGAGGGTTTTCATTCAATACTACTTGTTGATGCTGTTTACACGCTGACTACCGAAACTTATTTAACCAAACGAATGTCTTTGTTTGGCTCCGTAGAATCTCCACAGAATGATCGTTATGACGTTCACCAAATTTAATAGACGATAGAAATCATTGATCGAATTAACTTACGCTAGGATCAGTTCTCACGGATTCATCGAAGTTGTTCTAATTCCGCGAATCATCAATGGTACACATGTATCTCTACGTACAAAAATACCATTCAGGGAAATATTTTATAATAATTGGAGTGCCGACGTTATTAAACCGATCGATTGTACCTCCGACTAGAACTGGGTTAACCATTTATAATTTACATCCACCTTCCTATGATATTCCATTAAGTCACTGTTATCTTGCGTGTCAGCCGCGTTCTGTAAACTCGAGGATTGAATAAAAGATTTCGCGGTTTTCCATCCGATCAGAACAATTCCCGTGAAAACGCGATCGCGGGAATAAATCGATGCAACGTATTAAAAATGACGTACGAGGTCTGATCAAAAAATTCCAGGACTTATTTTTTATAAATTTATTGAAAATTCGTACAAGTTATTCAACACTGTCCCCTTCAAAGTACTCCCCATGGCAAGCTATACATTTTTCCCATCGCTGTTTCCATTGCTGGAAGCATCGGGAAAACGCTTCTTCTGAAATGCTGTTTAGTTCCATCAGCGATTTTTCTTGTATTTCGTCAATCATGTGAAATCTCTTTCCTTTCAGCGGGTACTTAAGCTTTGGAAACAGGAAAAAGTCCGCAGGGGCCAGATCGGGAGATTAGGGGGGCTGGGGTAAGACTGTCATGCTGTTTTTTGTGCAAAAATCATGAATGAGCAGGGCCGAATGAGCGGGTGCATTGTCGTGATGCAAAAGCCATTCCCTGCTTTGCCAGAGTTCAGGTCTTTTCCTCCTCACTGCCTCGCGCAAGTTTCTCAGGGTTTCGCGGTAACGAAAACGATTAATCGTCTCACCTTGCGGAAGAAATTCGTGATAGACAACACCCTTCCAGTCAAAGAAAACTGTGAGCATGACTTTCACATTCGATCTCACCTGGCGAGCTTTTTTGGGTCTCGGAGAAGATTTTGACGTCCACTGTGATGATTGGGTCTTGGTCTCGACGTCGTACCCGAAAGCCTCCCGTAACATTTGAAAAGTTTCCGTGATTATTTTTTTCAATTTCACACAAAATTGCACACAAATGCGTTGTTCTTCTTTTTCATTCATCTTAAAATCGCTGAACGCAAATATCTTGTTTCACTGAAACAGCTGTAGATTTTCACCCAAGAAGATTATCGAAATTTTGCAAACTCGGTCGTCCTCAGGAAGGTTAGGACTAACATTTAAAACAATTTCACCACGCTCCGACCTTTCGTTGGCGCGCAATTTAAACAGTCCTGGAATTTTTTGATCAGACCTCGTATCTATTACTACGATGAAAAAAAAAAATACCGTTAACATCCTCCTGTCGAATACTCTTTTAACAGATGGCCGTCGAAAAGTCCTTCGTTCGGACGGGAATTATTCGATCCTATCGTCCGATAACGAAGGGAAAAAAAAGTCATCCGATTTCGAGATTCTCTCACCGCTCCGGTCGCTTATTATCCGTTGAAATACGCCCGGAACAAATGAATGGGGCTGCATATATGGATCGGAACGAAAAAATCAGAGAGAGCGAGAGAGAAAAGGGTGGAATGTTATTCGAAGCGTGAGGGAATTGCGTCGCATCGAAGCGTGCGGAATCGATTACGCGACACGGATGCGACTGGTGTAAATGATTTTAATGAGCTCGCTTTCGCGGATGAAATTCCGAATCCTCGAGGGTCCCCCGGTTCAGAGGGGTGTGTGCGAGCACGCGCGCTGTCGTTGTCGAATTGTCGTAAAAATATCACCGTATTAACGGGTCAATTACTCGGCACTCTGTCGAGCAGGAAGAAGGGGCGGCGAGAACATCTTGCCTTTTGAATGGTTGACGTTTCTGAGCTCGCGGCCCGTGAAATTGCCAGATAATTTAATTAAACCACGAATTAGAGGGTCCACTCGACCCAACGTGTTTTCCGCCGGTGATTGCAGAACGGAGCGAGGCTTCTTTGAATTCGTCGACTCGCCGAAATCATCGCGCGAACCTCTTTTAGAGGCTTCGACACCCTTCGACGATGCTTTTGGACGAACTTTTTGATTATTAGGTCGAATTCGATTCTGTGCAGGACGTCCCAGTCGACTTTAAATCTATTCACGAAATTCCAAGATGGCGGACAGATGAAATGTCTATGCGCGTGGTTTCGAATATTAATTTTTGTTGTTGTTTAATGAGAAAGGTCTGCCTGGAGAATCGCAATTAACGGCCATTACGCGTATTATCCGTAGCTCTCCGATGTTATTAAGCGTGGGGGTTCAAAGAGTCGGGGATAAAATAATGAGTGTCATCCGTTTAACGGGGGTATTCATTGCGGGTCGATGCTTTTTTTTTTGTCTTTGCGTCATTCGTTTCCAGCGAATCTATTTTATCGGGGAAAGACTGCGAGTTGTGATTAAAGTTTGTTCCCGAAATTAATTACCGTTCGTTGGGAAGGTTGCATTTACCGCGAGAACTTTTGCCTATGTCGGATAGCGGGCAAAGTATTTCCAATGTAAGGGATTAATCCGAGGGAACGTTGGAATAATATTGTCCAGGCAGGAAGAATAATGAGTTTTCTTTCTCGATGGTTATCCAGAACCCTTATTACAGAGGCTTGTTTCTTCTGACGCTTCGGTAGTCCAAACAGTTTAGTTGCTGCCCAACGAAACAATGTGAAGTAGTATTTTATCGTTCGCCTCTCTCGTAACGGACGAAGAAAATACTCTCGTAGAGTAAGATCTTTCCCCCCTGTTTTTCGTTAAATATTTTTGTTTCTACCGCCAAGGAGTCGAAACGGTGGTTAAAGTTTCTTCCCTTGAATCAATTGTATCGTTCGCAGGAAATTCTATTATCGCAAAGAACGTCTTCGAATTACGCTGGCGACGATGATTCGACCTTTTCCGTTTCGGATAATTCCTCTTGATCGCCTAATACACCGACTTCTATCGGTACACACGCAATTTCTGCGAGAGTCCTTATGCGATATTTATGAACGGAGAACGGGGTAGTTCGTTTCCGCTAATAATTCAATAACTGAGAGCTTTCACGGGTGCAAGTGAACCGGATGTTAAACGAATACGAGCGACAAACAGAAAATTGCAACGTTGAAACGAGAGAAAAAAGTCTTCGTTAGGGGGAAAAAAACACGGTAATAATTATCGGTACTTAGAAATTAATGAAACAGTCGTTCACCGGCTTTGACGTAAAGGGGTAGCGGGCTTTTTTATGAAAATTCCTCGGCTCGCGACTGTAGTGGTTTCCTTTGAAATCAATACCTATACGTAATCTCGCAATCAATGTCTCCATCTAAAGTGGCGTTCTGACGCGTGGATTTTACATTCCAATTTTCTCGTCCGTATTTTACGCAGTCGAATCGAACTCCAATCGTTTACTATGAGAATACACGTGCAGGGTGTCCAATTAGTTTCAATTGATCGGTGAAAAAAAAAGAAAAGCGACATAGACAAATAGCAGGATTTTTATAAGGGAAGCAGACGATATTTATTTATGTGTCGTAGTATACAGGTAACAACCGCGAAATTTGATAATCCTAATGACTTAAAATCGGTTAACGAACGATTTTCGTGAAACCTTTTATTTCGTTGTAATTAAGCACTTGTAAAAACTTTACGAACTTTCTGCACGATTAATCATGATTTATTAACAAATCAAATTTGTTGGATTTCCCGACCTTTTCAACGTTGGAAGTTTTAAACTTCGTGTTCCTGCGTTCAGTGTTCAAGCTTCGCCTCTGAAAGCTTTTTGTGTTCGGAAGTTAAAACTTAGTCATAATAAATTTCATTTTTATATTCATAAATCAGAGCCAACATCGAGAAAGGAACGCGACGCCAGTAAATACGCAGACATGGTTCTCGAGATTATTGAAATTTTAGAATAGCACGAAGAACGGCGGGCTCATTTGCAAACATCCACCGTGAAACGCGTCGTTTCCATTTTCGCAGCCGGAAACACGACATTCCCGGTAATTATACGAGTTACGATCGGGGTTAGGAACCACGGTCGGCACGAAACCTTCCAGACGCTTTATCTCTGATAAACGGACCTCGCGATCGAAGATAGTTTTTAATAAACGCCGCATGCGAGGAACCCGGTCGGTCAATTTCTTTTTCAGGAAATGGTCGCCGTTTTAGCGAAACCGTGAAATGTGAGAACCGTTAAATGTCATTTTGACGAATGGAAGTTCGAGGAAACCGATACGGCGGTGCACACGATAATAGGACGATTTCTCGGACTAAAATAAGAGAATAAAATTCAGACCATAGCTTTATTGTAATCGATTTTGTTTTCGAGAAAATCAGTTTCGTATCACTGAAGACAATTTCTAGTCACCTATATAAGCACGAATAACACGTAGGAAATTTACAATACGAACACTCGATACGAATGATTAACCCTTTAATTAAATAAAGATATTCAACAGACCTATTTTTTACATTTTTCAATTTTTTTTATTCATTTCTGGAGGGAGTAGATATTTGACTTTCTCAACTGAAAACGTTAGATATTAATCGGTAACCAAATTTGATGCACTTTTATGAGTGTTGCATTGGTGCAGCTTCTATTTAATACGAGAATTAACGAATTATTTCGAGTGATAAATACATTCAGTTCTCTTATCTTTGCCCTTCAAGCTTCGTGAAATATCAGACGGTGTAGCGTGATGTGAAAAAATAAGGTTTTACTCGAACATTTGTGAACGATTAGCCGATTACAGTCACGAACTCGATCGGTTGAAAGGTGGACAGCCGTCACGGCCGACGGATTTCTCCGTTCTAGGGCCAATTAATGGTACTTCCGTGGTCGATAGGGTTGCCGTGTTTCCACCCGATGTTTCCGTAAACAGACATCTAACTTATTTACGGAATCGCGGTAACACGATTGCCGTCGGGACGGTGTAATGCTGTTAGTAATCGCTTTATTGAATTTTCACTTAATGTGACATCGTCAAGCCCTATAACGTGATTTTTCCCCTGTCGGTAGTCTGGTTGTATTTTCTGTGCTTCCGTCGGCGACCACGCGAAGCGTCACAACATTTGCATGAAATTGATCCTTCCAACCTTGTTCACCGAGCATGACAGAATCCGTCTGCCCCATCACCCGTGAAATTATTTTTGATAGAAGCGGGGAATATTTTCGGAGCTTTTTTGTCGCGTAGTTTGACGGCTGAAAGCTCGTTCGCCTGTTCGAAAGTTACTCGCAAATTCCCAACAGAATGGCCAACAAATTCTGATAAAATACAGATTAATGCATTCGAAAGTTATTCGAATTATAGCACGCTGTGCAGCATTTATCTTCTTTTTTTTTTATGAAGCACCGTATGATCGATAACGCAAATAAGTTTCGTGAAAAATGGGCGAGTCACTCGAGTAAGGTCATGGAAAATGTATTTGCCGTTGAAACGAAGGATCACGTCGGAAAATTCTACTTAATGGCTCGTACAACTCACGGGTTTTCAACTCGTGAGCCTAATCGATGAAATCTCGTTCTTGATAGGATTACACGTGTACCGAGAGACTTTACCACTTCCCTGCTCGGCGTTTCTGAACAATCGCCGTGGTTGAGCGACGACGTTAGTATGCCCAGGGTGAAAATTTCATTTCACGGCGCAATTCCCGTGTTTGCGTGGAAAACCATGCGAGATCGATATGGTAGACACGTGGGCACTTAGTGACGGCGTATACTATATGCAAACGGAATGTTTGTTCCGTACAAAGCGTAGCCTTGTTCGTTAGATAATGCATTTATCTTAAACGTTTATTTCTAAATGATTGCTACAAAACAGGAAATAGGAATCGTATGAGATTAAAAATTACAAGTTCTATTCAACTGATCCAGGATTTACTGTAATCTAAAATGTACAATAAATAAAAAGTCAACAAGTGAGGACCTTTACCATTTCAGTAATTGTAAAACAAGGAATTTAAAATCCGTCATTTTGACGATTTCTGTGATTCTAATGTTAAAAATCAGTGTATTAAAAATATTAAGATAAAACGTAGAATCGATCGGTTTGGTTCTCGGAGAGGCTCGTGTGCACGCTATATAGCTGTTTTCTCTGATAGACCTTTAGGCATTCTTCTCAGCGTGCCAGTGGTATTTCTCAACGGGGATTTTCGCCGTTGAGCAGGAAGCAGGATCAGCGTGGCGTCAGTTCGTATCTCGGTAGCTAGGAATAGTTAACATCCGCCTAAACGCCTCGAATCACGTAGTCGTTCCCGTTCCCCCGATATTCAGGCCAACCAGACCCGCCTGTGTTCTCGCATGCGACGACTTTTATGCTAATCCCGCCGCCGCGCAGTTACAATATCTTTCACCCGTTTACAAGAAAACGACTAAACTGGCAGTTGCGTGCCCGCCGACGACGCAGTCTACTCGCGATACCTGCACGATATACGTACCCACGCCGCGGTTGATTTCGCTGAACCATATTCTTACATCTTCGTGCCAGTTTCGAACCGAAAATAGAACGCGGTATTGCGCCCCGTATCCGATATAAATCCTCGTTGCTCGCGGAACGCGCGCTCTGCGGCACTTCTGAACGCGTTGTTGATCAATTAGGAAAATCTTGCGTCGATCGTTCCCGTTCATTCTACTAATTGCCAGTTATATTTTCAACAGTCTTCGAATCCCTATATCGATCGAGTGATTCTAGCTTTCCTTTGACTCTCGAACGACGACGATTGGGGTGTAATTTTGACACCGAGTTTTCGAGAATCTCATTCAACTTAACAGCTTCTGATAATTAATTTAAGTTAGTAGTTTATATTAAAAAAAAAAAGAAAAACAATAGGTGTGGGATCGGGAACTACATACCCAACAAAGGAGCAAATAACATCTTTTGAAAATGGAGGGTTCCGTGGAGCAGTGTAGTATCCTACATAGGTCTGTTTAGTATCCGTTTAGTATCCATATTTTCGACTACAAAATAACGAGATACAACATACATATCGAACCTCTTAAAGAATGAATTGAAGGTCGGGGTGTTTAAAGGATGGATTTTAAGGATGTTCTGCAATAATGCGGTAATTCGAGTTTCTTCTCTTGGATATCTTCCATTTCTTCAATCAAACATGTTGATTTGAATGATTCTTATTCTTCACCGTCTTACCGTTACACGAAGCGGAACGTTTCAAGCTACATTTCATTCGTGATCCATTAAGTCTGATACACCGTGCCCGTTCCTTCGAGCGATGGATAACTCGAATCTGCTCGAGACTTCCTGGCAGCGAAGTATGTACATATTTCGGGACAATACATCGGGCTATTCATACTTTTATTTTGTATACCCGTGCTCGTAGACGTCTCGGTCGTAAATAATTTCGCGCAGTTGCCCGCCGATTAAGCGTGCAATAAGATACGAGGCCACTGCGGGCGAATCGCCGCGTCGGACTGCAGCATCAAGAGAGGAGGAGTCTTTTTTTTTGGGGGGCAGGAAACAGGGACATGCATTGTTGAAAATAGGAAGCACACAACAGAAACGACGGTTTGACTATGTTCTGTTCATTTTTATTTCTTCATGTTGCACACGGATAAACCAGCAGATCCGTCTGAATACGGCGGTAGCGTAAAGCGAAGCGCAGGCTTCGAGCCAAGTGTATGCACCCTTAGGTGTCGGTGTGTGTATATGGTCTTTTTACTCGAGCTTCTCTCTTGAGGAAAAGCAACGTTCCTTTAACCATTCGGCCCGTCAAAAACACGTATAACCATTTAAGAAACAAATCTCCCAGATAACCGCTCGGTCTACCATACCCAATTTACAAAACTAAAGGAACTACCTATCCGTTAAATACCTAACTCAGACTCTAATGTCAAGAGCAGCCGCAGGTTTACCATCTTGGAGGCCCTTAATAGCCGCCACGGAATTCTCCGAGGAACCTATTAAAAACGATTCAACCCAATTCCCTTCCCAGACATTACCATTCCGTCAGCGGGGGCTGGTTTCCAGATGAAAAAGAAATCTAACCAGCCGTCATCGGTGGTTCCCGCCATCCAGATCCGTTTCATCCGTCCCCCAACCCCTCCCGTTTGCCGATGGTATCTTCCATCATCTTTCCAACCGTTCTATTCTATTCCACGCGGCCTGGATTCCCGGCGTTGAAGCCCCGTTGAATGGCAATTGACCGGTCAATCGATCCTTCTGTCACAGAAATGCAAGAGGTTTCGGGTCGGCGAGCGTTGCTGCGAGTTCGAGTGCCTGGACGGGACGGACGCGGACTGGACCGGGCCGGATCTGATAATCGCCGCGGGATCGTCGAGGATCGCGGAACAGGGCGCGGTCTGGCTGATCGGGATGATCGCCCTGCTGAAGGCGCTCTAGTTCCCGCGGTTTTCATCCACGTTGTACGGCGACGCAACGTCGAACGGACACGACGCGTCGACGAGATTCGGCCTTTGGAAACGTGACGACACGGCGACGAGCATCGAGCAACCAGGGATGCTGGGAGGAAGGTACGGGGCGTAGCGTGTTGTCCGATGAAACGTCTCACGTTCAATCGGGTGATTACGGTTTCCGCGAGGGGAATGTTACCGAGTCACATGGGATTGTCCTCTGACCATTTTATATATCATGAAAGCTTTTTAGTAAATTGATCTTTCCTCACCCCGTCAACCCTTGTACGCTTCTTGAGCCATTATTACTTTGTTAATTCACGTCCGGTTGAACAGAGTATAATTGTTAATTTTTTATCGTTCTGTTCGGTAGCATTTTGCTACCCTGTCTTCCGACCGTTTAGCTCCTCCTATTTGATATCGTTTCTGCGTCTACACTTTATCTTTATGTGATATTTTTGGCCGCGAGAAATTTTACGAACCACGATGTCAGAGGATGCACAGCTCGTGATTACGAGGTGTTGCTACAGAGAGAATATGTTACCACATCCTCTTCGATGAACGTCCCTGGATAACGATGTTATCCTCGGAAACGAGGCGTCTCATGGCTAACGGACGATGACGTGCGCGCGTCGCCCTCGAAGGCGAGCAATTAACCCTTCGGAGGGGGCGAGCTCCGTGCACGGAGTTACGTTTACGAAAAAGAAAGTTTTATTTTTTCATCCTCCGTGATAAGAAAGATGTGATAACTATGTCGTGGAACGTGCCGCGCACGAAGACGGCGATCGTTCGTCGACGATGAATATTGCGGAACTAGTGATGGGAGTTTTACTGTCGTAAAAAATCAACTGTTTCGAATACCTACTTTCGATTTTATCCGATGATCTCTGTTACAATCGAGGCAAACATAACGGGTTATTCAAGATTGCCGGTTTCCAGTTTCTGAACACTTTCACTGCTGGCGACGCATACGTTGCGTTCAGTTAGTTATTTCAATAATGGCTACTGACGCAACGGTTCCATTTTTGTTTGCACTCACCACGACGAATATGGATAAACAACACAGCGACCAATGATGTAAAAACAAATAAAACAAAGCGATATCCGATAAAAAAAAAACAAGTCAACCGCCCCTGGGAAGGGAAATGAAATTTCAGCCAGCAGAAAAAGTGGCGCGAGAATACTCTTAATCGGTTATATTTCTACATTCGAAATCTGATCAGATATTGCCCCATCATTATACCAAGACGCGTATTCTTCCGTCGCAAGACTCGATCGAGGCGGGGTCGTATCTCGATCGAGATCGTCGGAAGGAAAGGGCAAAGGTTCGTCGACTACCTAGTTTGACGCTCTACCAAGCAGTCCCTTTTAAAAATTAGCCCTGATATCCATGGTCGAACGAGTTACCCTTATCGATGTCCCTTTTCGGGCAGTCCCGTTCAACAGGCTGATGCTTGAAAGTATACTTATCGCTCCTTTCCTCCGATTATCTGGATCCAGATTCCATAGAGTTCGATTTCGTGGCCCTCTGTGTGATAAACAAAGTGCACGGGACCTACAGTTGTGGGCGGCGTTGAATGGTATCTGACGTATAATAATATAGAACGCCCGATTCACTTTGCGATGTGTCGTGAATTATTCCTTTTTGTGACAAGGAGAGCGAAGATAAACGCACCGGGTCGCGAAGTGACGGGGTAATCCTCGGCTGTTCCGAGCAAATGAAACACTTTAATCCCCGACGTGTCTGCAGGATGTTGCCGACGGCGACGGTTGGAACGTCAGTTTGCATTTGAATTTTCTAACTCGGACACGACATTCGATTTAACAATGTCCGATAGAGGCCTGTTTCTGTACGAATTAAAAATTGTTTCTGGAATTTATGGTTTTTCTTTTCTTTGCGTTTCTTTCCGTTACCTTCGCGTGTCGCGTTTACGGGGAATACATCCAGGTCACGACGATGTTTTCCTTTTATTTATTTTTTTTGTTTTCTAAATCGCATAGTCGACTCGGTGGCGGTTTTCCTTTTCATTGCGATTTACGTAAGCGGGCGCACACAGTGTGCACACCAGCTTTTCCCGCTCCCACGGATTCATTTAAAACTTGTCCCGAAATTATCCGTATCCACGCAATTAAACGGGAGCTCCACCCCGAGGCAGCGATTCTCAATCCTCGAGATCTCCACTTGTCGCGGGAACACGGGGCCTTTAATAAGATCGCGTGACACTTCGAATGCTTTCCGCGCTCTCGTTTCGTCCGAGATCCGAAACGGAAAATTTACGTAAGATTTCGCGAACTTTGCATTATTCGCGAGGGAAAGTCTTGCTCGAGACACGGAACCAGGGATCGATTAATTAATACCGACCAATATATCCGTTCGTTCGACGGCCTACACGTTTCCGATGGCCGAACATATCATTTCTGGGTGGAGAAAACGCCGCGGGGAAGGAAAAAGTGGAGTTGAAATGCAGGGGACACGAGAATATTTTCAAACGATAACAATAAACTTTTAGGACCCAATGAAAACGATAATATAGATAATACGAACGCTTTGAAGAGAATTTCGACGGAATCGGGAAAACAGATCTCAAGATCGAGGTGTGAACGCTCAGTATTTCGAGGGTTAGGGGGAAAACGTCTGGATTTTGACATTTCCGTTGAAACACGCTAAACTTACGAGACTGTGAACAGTTAATTAAACGATTATAATCTCTTTAATGAATTTAGTTTGCACCAGTTTGGTCGTTGTATTTTATATAACCGATTGAACACGTTCCCCGCCATGTTGGTGATTGAAGAAAGTTTACTCCGTCGTATTCTCAATGTTTGTTGTTGAATAAATATCATTATTTTTAAAGGAAAGAAGTGTAAACCACGAAATAGATCTGTGAATAATAGAATATTTTGTTGTTAGGAGGAATTATGTGGTAAGGTAACGTGGCGGTGAACGCGTTCAGAAGCAATAGCTGACTTTATCTCCCCACAAACCCTCCCCTTGTAATGTAATCGACAATGGTGCAGGATTCTTCCACGCTCTCGTGGAAGACCCCTATACGCTCGTTTTAATCGGAACTCTCGGCCTGTAAAATACAGGCACAAGTGTATGGAGTGCTGATTGGAACTTCACTCCGTCAGAACCACCGTAAACGAGTAACACGTATTTTCTAAATGTACAAAGGTGTATATTACATATAACTTATAATTCATATGATGCATGTACATATTTGTGACGCCCGAGGACTAATCCTCCCCGGGACAAAGAGACACATATTTAGTTACGAAGAATCGAGGGAACGGTTAGATGTTTACCATTCACGCTCCATTATTTATGTACCCAAGGCATTTAATCTATAGTCGGTCGGGCATCGAGTGAAATTATTCCATTGAGTATATAGGCACGTGCTCAATTAAACCTAGTGATACTTTATTCGGATATAATAAATAGAGTTTTAAGAACAGAGAGGGTTGCAGCGGACTCAATTTTAACAATATTCTTGTATGATTACCTAATATACGTTGAAAATTGCGGTTGACGAATCTTTCTTTGTCGCGTTCCCGATGTTGTGTTATTATCCAAGTAACAATCGCGGAAGACGATTGCTTGGCGGCGCGAGGTGATGTGATATCACGTAAATATGAAGCTGGAACTGTGCTTTTACTTGCTATAATCTGCACGTGCTTCTTTTCAGGAACTATTAGGCTTCATTCACGGTAATGGTCGTTAGCGCAATCATAGCCAATCATGACGTGGACGATGGTACACGCATAACATATATCTGTTCGCTAACAAAGCTCGTTTATCTTTAACGGTATCAGATTCTTTGCAACTGTTTGCGTTACGTCATCGATACAATGGATTTCGGAATCGGGATTATCGAGATCTGCTGATGCATTCTGAAATGGAAGACGGATTTTAGCATTTGCACTGACTCGCGTGGAAAGTGCTTGCCTCAGGATCTTCTATTTACCTTTCTAATCTACTTCATACTAATCTCCTCGGTCCACGCTAATGACTGTGATAATATGTCTGTACGGTTTCGTTTGTTTTCTCCAAACCACTCTTTCAAATATACTCTCCGTGCCTTTGTTTCGTTCAACCTTTTCGAACGTTCTCACCGCTGTTCGATCATTGACGATGATATTATTTCCAATTCTGATTTAATAATGGTGTTATTATTCTTTAACATATTGAAGTTCTAATATTTAATATATAATAGCATAATTATCGTGCGGCTACCATAAATGGAGCGTTGTTATTCTGTCACTAGGCATTGTTTTTCAGAGAGATACGTTGCACACGCAGTTCACAGTAATACTTCCGTGTTACTTGTATATTATTTTTTTTTTCAGCGTGCTCACGTGTGGCTTAATTGCGCTGAAAGGGTCCAGAATAGGCGGTAAACTCGGGATTTCCGCCGGCGGAATTAAAACGTCAAATTGTTGTGAAACCGAGGGAAAAAGCTGCGCGTTGCTTTTCGGTTTTATTCGAGACGGAGCACATTTAACTCGAGATTCGTTTCGTTGAGTTTTCAGCGGTTAAGAAAAGAATGTTACCGCCAACACGAACAACGAATTTCCTTGACCAGCACTGTATGTATATCGAAACCAGGTCGAAATTCACTAAATTCCCATGTCTTTCGCGAAAAGCGTGCTTCGAACGTATATTAATCGAGCACGAATTTTCTTTTGTCGCGAGATGAACATTCTGGGGACGTATAACTCTTAAGCAATCCATTTTCGAGACATACAATAACGTCAGATTCGGATTATTGCAACGAAATGGGGAACCGTTGTGGATCGTTAAACGGGGGTGTAACTGCGTTTTTATTCTAGGAATTGGTCGAATTCTACACGATACCCAGGTGTTGAGATGATTAATCCTTTCCCCCCCGAGAAAAGCTGCACAATTTTCACAAGCTCATAATGCACATTATGAAGGGTAAAATCTAATTGCAAGTAAACAAAAATAAGACAGAGTAAATTCGTTAATACTAATCCAGGATAATATCGTTTTGCTAAGCTTGATCTTATTGTGTATTTATGTATAAGTATGCTGTTTAGGTGTAGAGGTGTAATTGACGTATGGAGAATCATTCTGCATTCTGCAAACGGTAATGAATAAATTGTGCGCGTGTATAATTTCAGCCGATTTTTGCTGGTCGCGGTCTTTTTTCCGTTTTTCTGCTTCGCAAAGACTTTTCACACCTACATTCGTCGAGCACCCTTCCGCTCGGTTCACAGCGATTCTAATTCGTTCGCGCTTCGAATAAAAGTAGGTGGCAAGGTCGGCAGTCGACCGCCCGGAGAGGCATTTCCACGTAATCGTTTCCTGGAACGTTTATACATCCTTGGAAACATGTAATTCTAAATTACTCGATAAATGGGACGTTCTGTGGTAAACGCAGAAATATAGGAGATTAAACGAATTTTAATTGAAAACACCAGTTACCACCGATGAGATCTAAAGAAAGACTGCTGTGAATTTTCGTGAATATGTACGTGACATTTAAATGATTCATATAACTACGAAAGAAATAGACTTTCTAACGAATCGTTCTCAACGCTTGTTCTCTCGATATCTTTAATAACATTTCATTTTCACGGTTATTCGTAGAGATTCGCGGAAGAAATTTACTCTTTACCGGTAAGCTTCGATTACCTTTCTAATATTTATGACGATTTTACATGCAACTTTCTTACACGTTCATTTTCATCGATGGAAATTTAATGTATACTTGAGTTTCCTCCGGAAACGATCAGACTTTAACAATGCAACTTTACCGGCGACCTTTTAATACGACGAACATTGTCGAAACTTTTTAATTAGCGGCGTTATTAAGTCGAAGTTTCGAAGTCCTCTCGAACGACGAGCGCTTGTGCTAATTTACGCGACACAAACTGGCAATTTGTTGCTCAACGACTTGCGGATTCTATGTTCAAGCTTTCTCAGTCGCTCGGTTCTTTTCTATACGGGAACACGTTCGTGTCGAGCAGGTGATTCAGTAAGAAAGCTATCAATTGATTAATGCAAGGTTACTCGACATCGAATTAATCAGGAATTATTTGCTCGTTGTACAGGGTATTAAGTGATCATTCGCGACGAAGGCGTGTCCGAATCCAGTTCGAGCTTAAAGTCTAACGTGTATTATGTCGCGACAATAGACAATTTTTATTTTTTCGCTTAACATTTATAGACATGGAGCATTCGTTGAACGAAGAAGGAATAGATTTTTCTTTGTGATGACACGTAGTTTTGTTAAACAGAACTACAAAAGTGTGAAATCAATTGTAAAGGTTATTACACCTTGGCGATCTTGGTTACGAATAAAGTTCCGATAATTATTAATTTTCCCCAAAATATCCTGATGACTTGCTGAAACGATTAATATACGTAATGCTTATTCCAGCGTGAACGTCACAGTCGACGACGATGTACCCGCATTGATTACGCATTTATAAAGGGCTGACGATTCAACGGATGCTCGTGGTAAATTTAAATTGTAAATAGACGCATTGCAGATTTAAAGTAAAACCAACGATAACGGAATAGGGTACGCTGGCTTCGTAAAGAAATGAAGGAGAGATTCGCGCGAGCGCGAAGTCGTCCGATGTGTATTTAATTTTTTATTTAAAAAGTACAATTTAAAGGTCGCGTGGATCTGTAATAGTCGGTATTTAAGCTCTTTTCCAAACTAAGATTACCGTAATCAATAAGAAATCCCGAAAGTCAGGCGATTCTCTGTAAATCCAGATTAAAACTGTTCCGTCGATACAAGGAAGCATTAAATTGCGAACCGTTTGACTTTCAGGGCATGTATGTCCCGTTCGACGAAGTTGTTACTCGAATCGATCGCCTATGGCACTCGTTACGTATATTTCTGGCAAAGATACGTAACGGACGTCACGGAAACGGTAGACAAAAGCCTCGAAGAAATGTAATTTCTCCCAAGTTTGGCGCCGACTCGGCGTTCAGATCATTTCTGACCCAATTCGGTCGAAGCGTGGAGCTAAGGGGACGATTTTGTGTTTGTTTTACCTTACACGGTGGAAAAAACATAAACTCTATCCAGCTGGCGAACAGCCGAGTCGAGGCGTTTTCCGGTTCTTCAGCGCCGTCGAATTTTTGCTCTTTGACCTTTCGTCGAGAACAGTGTATATTAATCGACATTAATTGACCAATTTCTCTAAGCTTATACTTCGATCTAACGTTTACATGTAAAAGAAAATTATTCATCTATTTGAATGTAAATAATTTAGACGATAGATTTAATATTGCTACGATGCGTAACTACCTTTGATTGTGATTACATCGTTTTATCATCGAGGGGCCTTTTATGTATGAGTAATCATTCTGTAACGATTACAGATTATAATAATTCATTCGATCGATATTAAAGATATTTAAAATGGTATGTATTAGTATGTATTATTCCATCCTTAATAATATCCATTATGTTCACTTTTATAATTCTAGTCTTAAGTAATAATTGCATCATGATTTATTCAATGTTATACAAATTGTAAAAAATCTTAAAAACACATATAGCACCTTTAATCCTTCTTCCAAATAGTATCGTATAAATCAGTACGTCTCTGAGAGAACGTTGGTATCTGAGATCTTACCTCGTCTACGATTTTCAGATCTGAAAGCACACGAACCACAAGTTAGAAGCAATGACTATGACATATTCTCTAATTTTTCAATGTCGACAAATTAGACGACGGGTTTCTGGTATCGGTATAAAGTGGCAATTACCTATGTCAGCGACCACCATGTCTTCGGTGGCATCTAGTTCATGAAGAATTTCTCCCCAGGGATTGGTTAACTGGGTATGTCCCCATGCAACGTAACCAGGTGGAGAACCACGAGCCGGTGATACGCAAGCGACGTATAATTGATTGTCGTTTGCTCTGGAACGCTGTAGCAACGACCAGTGCAGTGGTCCGGTGGTCATATTGAATGCCGCTGGATATATCAGCATTTGGCAACCTGGCGAAGAGAAACGGGAAGTATGAAGACACCGAATGTTCCGGTTACTCAGTAATTTCTTGGGTTCCTCAATTTACTTCCACCCCTTCCTACGGCTTCAATATTGAAGCAATCTCATCTCCATCATATACCCTGTACTTTATTTTAAGCTCGACTCGACGTGAAACTACTTCAATATCTTTTCCTTTTTTCCCTTATATC
Source organism: Dufourea novaeangliae (assembly GCF_001272555.1). Taxonomy (NCBI): domain Eukaryota; kingdom Metazoa; phylum Arthropoda; class Insecta; order Hymenoptera; family Halictidae; genus Dufourea; species Dufourea novaeangliae. Next base: position 607,018 of record NW_015373885.1, on the reverse strand, counting down.
CGTTCTAGGAGTATTTTATCGATAATAAACATATTTCGCGATATTAAAAATCCTTAGAGACTGACTGCTTAGAAAATTAAATATCATGTCCTGCTATATACCTTTCTGTATCCAATTAATCTTACAGTTACGTATTTAATTTTCTACATATGCCTACCTTTGTTTCGATATAAGCGTGCCATTTCTTCGAATCTGATATCGTAGCAAATGCCAACGCCTATTTTACAGTCCATCGCCTCAAACATGGTCAACGAGGTCCCAGGACTTAACGAATCACTCTCGCGAAAAGTCATTTTTCCCTTAATATCAATGTCGAATAAATGCATCTGATGACAGAAAAAAACGTGAAGGTATATTGAATTCACTTGCAGAATATAAATTCCCCATGCAATAATGCAGCTATGTTTTCAAAAGCAAGAATTGCTTACCTTCCTGTGCTTTGCAATGAGAGTTCCATCGGGCGCCCAAACGGTGCACGTATTGTACAATTTATCGGCTTCCTTTTCGGGTATCGTACCACCGATCACGTAAACGTTATTCTTTTTGGCCGCTTCCGATAGTGCCACACTCGTTTCACCGCCCGGAATGCTCTCCGCATACTTTGCAAAATATGCTGCGTTGAAAAATATGAAAATCAAGAGTTACCTGTTTGTCTATGAATTTGTTATGTGATATGTGTGAGTTTATTCCCTTTTTAGAAAATAGATATTTTTAAATCAAAGTTAGGCACATGTTCGTCTTCTACAAAAAGCAACATATTTAGATTCTTCAAGTGCTTTTTATACATATAAAAGCTTTAAAGAATTCAGTTTTCTTTATTTTTTATGAAAACTTCTGTAATACTTATTGAGATCGAGATTCAAATTCAAATTGAATTACCCATAGTCATGTCAGTTGTCATAAACAAAGATTAAATTTAAAATATTTTACCCTAATATAGTTATAATTCTTTAGAAAAAAACTATATTTTTTTAGTAATAATCTTGGAAGAAAATTCTTTGTACATGAAGAATTATTATCTTATAGTTAATATTCTGAAGAGAAATTCACTATTCAATTGACTTCGTCAGTAGTTTTCGAAAGACGAACGGAGATGTTCTTCGTTGACGGTTGCTCTGCAAGAAAGTGCTTTAAATAGTGGTAAAAATATTGTTTACGCGTGTTAGCAGTATTGAAAATGTTGCTCTAGCTATGACGAAGTTGTTAATTTAGTGAAAAGTAATTGTACGATTGGAAAAATAATGAAAAGAAGAACATCGTCGCTCATCGTCTCCGTTCATTGTACCATCCCCAACTTGGCGCGCGCGAGAGTTCAACGGACGGGGTGAGTAATTTAGATAAGAAATCCTTTTTTTTTAAAGTAGAAGTAGTATAAAGTGTGGTCATGAAGATGTATTACATGTTCCGTACGGTGAATTGAAGCATTCAGGAAGTACAACAATGTTAGCTTGTTGTTGTTTTGCGCGTTCGATGAACGAAACTGCTCGCGCTACATTCGTTGATTTATTTTCGCCAACGGCGAGTTGCACTAGCGCCATACGAAACGCTGAAAAAATGTTGGCACGAGTAAATGTGATTTATAATATGACTTTTTATGTATTTATTGTAACGTTTTTAAAAGAATTAAGCGTACATACTGGACATTGTTCGCAATCCTTGTTTGACGATGTTTGCGCTTAACATGATATTTTTCGAGGTTAGGTACGTTTACTATCTACTTTATCAACCGTTACATAAGCATGCGGTGATATATTCAAATAAATTTTTATCTACGATATTTCAGAACTCTGTGTAAGAAAAACTGAATATAAGTATCTTTATATCTAAATGAAATTTCTCAAATTCATATTTATATACTATCATATATAGAATAGTAAACTCCTTTTTTTACCATTATTTCATATGTTCTATTTTATTACTTTTCAATTGTGGATAAGAAAGTGGAATCGATTTTGTAAAAATAAGTTTTATTACAAAATGTATATAAACAAAATTGTACAATTCGTTACGAAAGTAAAATAATGGAATACGTTCCCGTAAAGTTTTATCGTCTAATAGATTATCGTGATCTTGATCTACCCCTTTTTTTGTGTTTCCGTTTGTCCGTATAATCTCTCGATTTTCGGTCTCTTGCTCTTTCTCTTTCCTTATCTTTTTTCTTATGCTTTTTGCTAGACCTTTCGGATGAACTGTCCCGCCGCTTGTGTTTCTTTGATTTCTTAGATTTCTTTGATTTATAGGAATCACTGCTACTAGATTTGCTCCTCTCTTTCCTTCGCCTTTTTCCGAAATCACTATCTCTATCGCTATTGCTGTCTGAATATCTTTTTCGACTTTTAGATTTTGTATCGTCTGTTCTGATATCTTTGTTTTTATCATGTTTGGTACCTTTTTTCCTCTTTTCATCAATAATATTTCTATCTTCATTGTCGCTACTTTCGAAACATTCAGAAGAGCTCGATCTTTTCTTCTTTACTGTTTTATTACTCTCTTCATTAGATTCTTTGTTTTTATATTCTTCATACTTTGTTGCATCTAAAATCAACCCCATAAAATATTAAAGGCTAAAATCTCTATATTTATTACAATTCTTAATACATGTGTAGGGACTTTTAAAACCAATGTTTGAGAATGCACAAACTGTGGTATTGTACTTTCTAGTTGTTTACAAGTGTTCCTGTGTAAATTTAAATGGACTTTTATTGTAAGTTTTAGAAGTCCCTTAATTAGAGCCATACATTCATACTAACTTAGAACTTTTGCGTTCTTTGAGTACTCTGCCTTAGTAACTGGTTGCACTACGAACTCATTCACAGATATAATATTTCCTCCAAGAGCGAGTTTTATTATAAGTCTTCCTGCATCATCATCGAATCCTTCTATTTGACCATAGTTATTACACTGCTTTCCAGCAATAATTTTTACGAATGTCCCCTTCTCTAGCTTAAGTTCTGCATCTTCTTTTTTAGTATTTGTATTCGGCTTTTGCAGTGCTACTTTATCTGCTCCAAGACCCATGCCTTTTGGACGTAGTTCTGGTATAGCAGCTGAGACAACTCTGTAACAATATTAAAAAATTATCAAGTTGAGAAGTGTTCTTTACATAATTTCAAACATAGTATGTATCAATCATACAATGTCACTTCATTTAAAATAAGATTCATACTTTTCATTTTTACCAATTCCTTTGCCAGGCTGCCATCCCATTCCTCTCAACATTGCTAAGCCAAAAGCATCCACAGGAATTTTTTCATAATCCTCTAATGTAGACTAAAAACATTAATATCTGTTATAGTACAACTTATATCGCATTAATGGATAAATGATACAAACATAATGATAAAGTTTGTAGAGACAATGATACTATACCTGTTCTTGACCTCGTAAAGCCTGCTCTTCTAGGAGCGGCAAAGTCAGTGTCTTTGTTTCACTTTGTTGTTCCTCAGTAGATTTAAGGTCTTGTATAATTTCCTTAGCAGCTTGTTCTTCTAAAGTAACAACTTTCTTTTCATTATCGTTTGTTGCTTCTAGTTTCTTTCTAGAATTATCTTTTGCTAACGCATTGCCATTAGTTAGTTCTGCGTTTACTTCTTGTTTGATTTCTGTTACTTCTTCCTTTATTGCCTTAGGCTCAAAAATGTCAGCATCAATTTTATTTACAATCCTATCGTGCCAGGTTTTTGATCCTAGCAGTGGAATAACCAAAGGTTCATCCTTCTTCTCTTCCTTGCTGGAAGAAAAAAATTATTATGTACGTCCTTATTCTTTCAACTACTGTTTGGTTACCTTTATAGGTTATGTTGATGTGACATCGTTGATATTTAACTTACCCTATTACTTTAATACCCTTTTCATCAAGACATTCTATATAATCTACTTTCTTCGTCTCTTGGGGCAGAGTATTCTTTAAAACAGGTTTTTTAATAGACTTCGCGAAGGCGAAAGAAATCTTTTTCCCTTCCTCAGCCATTACTGAGATATATACAATAACAGGGATTCACAAGTCAGTACATTTAATGAATAAATAAATGTTCGTTTCAGATAGTTACATTAATTTCACACTTAGTTTCAGTAAGCAATTTAAAGTAAATTAGAAATTACATTGAACATTGTATAATTATTATCTGTGCCTATATTCTATATCTATTTTAGTCGATGTTTATACGTTTATGAAAACATGACGTGAAGAACCACTACACGTGAAAAGACCACACTCCTTTGACATGAATGAAAACCATTATGTATTCAGGCACATTTATACGAGCAGGGAATGAATCGAGTATTTCTATTGGAACCGAAATATGATAGGCTACAATTCTTAAGGCATATTTTCAACAGCCTTAGAAAGCGTTTGAGAGAATCCCTGAGCCTTGAAGGAATCTTGAAAACTCTTATAAAGGCACTTTTAAATCCAGAGGTGTCCTGTAAGACTCTATAACCATCGAAAGACTTTTGGGGGAATTTTAGAACCTTAAAGGGGTCCTATAAATTCTTAAAGGCACTCACAGGACCCTAAAGATTTTTCAGGGAACCTGAGGATCCTTGAAAGAGTCTCCGGAACTGGGAGGGAGTTTTTTTTAAGGCCCTACTGGAAAATTAAAAATCCTGAAGACACCATGGAGATGCTAGAGATTCTGGAGGTCTCTCGAATTCACTAGTCTGCTAAAGAATGAGAATTTTCTTTCTCGGCACTTCTATTTCAATTTCTCCTCTTATTCAGTTCTGATTATGAACGTGTCTTTCAGTATGGAGAATGTTATGGAAAAATATTCAATTATTAACAACCATTTCCACTTAGGAACAGTTCCATAAAGACTTTCCCAGTAGCTCCAAATTTTTTTTTTATTATCAATCTTTCTAATACATTCGTTTGATTCTATCATAATTTCTGCACTGCAGAGCGTGACATCAGTATTATGTACTCTGTTGTTCGCAAGTCATCCAGATCTATTTTGTCTGCAGCCTCTATTCTGTTTTTTATCCTCTGTGAATTACAATATAATAACTCAAGGTGAAAGCAATTTTTGTATTGGTTTAATTATTTGAAAACTTGTGCATACTGTATGTCCAAATCATGAACTCGTTACCCATACAGCCATTCGTACAGACAATGGATTTGTTTTCTATACACTGCAAACATAATATAGGTATTGTTTCGGTTAATTACGTTAATTCGATACTATGTATGCAAATAACATATTTCCTAAACAATTATCGATCGTGTAAATTACATTTATTATTCGATCTTTATTATTCGAACTGATTTGCTGCAGAATTATAAAAACCTGTAAACTTATTACTGTAGTACTCTTACCGTTGCACTTCGTTAAACGATTTTCTTTGATCCTATGGACGTGTTAAGGAAGACACCATTTACTTATCTTTCGGTACCAGAACTACAGTTAAAAACGACGACCAATTGCAAACGGTAGTTACGGGTTCTAGGTAGAGGGGTGAGCGTGTTTTACAGGCGACAACAGCACGGTATATTGATACGAAGCCGGGGTAAACCGGGAAGCCGTAGTTCGTGGAGCGTAGTAATCGTAGTAGCTCCGAACAGTCAACGACATTCGGAAGCCGCAGACAGTTTGGAATTCAGGTAAAGTCTTTCTCATAACTCTGTCAAAACTCCTTTCTTTTCCTTTATATCTAACTTTGGAACTTAAATGCATACATTATTTCCATTGTTTTCAATAATTAATCCACGGATCACTAACTTCTACGTTACTTTCTTTTATGAATTGAACTAAATACTTGTTCTGTTATTTTTATTTCCAAGCTCTGCAAATCTGTAATATATTCTTCTTTAGTTAGTTTTGACAATCGACTTTTTCTTGAAAATTGCTTGCATTAACTCTGAAATCCAATTTCTTCATTCAACTTCAAGAAATTCCCACGCTTTTTTTTTCCTTTTAGTCTTCTTTTTTAAGCTTTTTCCAGTTTTGAGAATCATTGTTTTAAAAATAAATCACACTGTGTGTACTGTGTTTCGATCCAAAGATGACTCATTGATCTGAGCCGCCGATTCCGTCGTTCTTACGGTACTTCAGATCCTTTCTCGTCTATTATACGGCTCCCTCGCCGAAATCTCATTCCCATACCAGCAATTACGGGACTACCGAAAACTAATTGCAAAATAAAACGGGTTCATGACGTAACTGTAAAACGGGGACCATAACCGTGCGATTCTGCTGCTAACGGAGGAGATCCTGCTGCAGATTTGTTCCGCTAAGACGTCCTCGTCCTCTGCTTCCTTGATTTTTTTCTCTTGCCTACAATGTAGCATGTCGTTCTCCCAGTCACTCCAGAGATATAAAAGCAATAACACCAAGCGCTATGCACTTCTGATTAGTCACAGTCTATCAGCCTTTAAACGAAGCCGCGGTTAAACGACGATACTGTGATTTTATTTTCCCCTAAACTTACAATCAGATAAAAAGATAAACCGGCTTCGCAAACAGACGTATATTATAAGCATATCATGATCAGGCAGTTTAACAAATTGTTCCAGTTTTCTATTATTTTCTTAATTTCTTAAATAACATTGACTTCAACTAGACTTCATATATGCATGAATATTTGCATGATTATGTATGTATATATGCATGATTACGGAACTTTAATATTAAACATTTCCTAAACTAGTAATCATCTGTACGATACCAAGCTTCATTATTATGGAGCACTCCTTCTTAGGAAAATACTCTGAGTATAACATACAATAATTTCTATTCAACTGTTTATACGCTACTTGTTATTGTCATATGGAACACCCTATTCCTAACTAAATTAATCGTCTCGACAACACGGTTCTATTGTCATTCAAAATTTCGCAATCGGAATTTGCAATCGACAGTCCGCTGGTGCATTGAACTTACGTTGCACGGTTGCCGCGTATCAACAAGTTGGATTCTAGTTCGATTTCGTGTGGAGGATGCCACCGTAAATGTAGTCGAGTGAACAATCGCGCAACCGGATCTACGTGTTGCCCGGAACTCGGTATAATACCGCGGAAACGGCTGGGAAATTATATTTGTTATGGGGAATCGGACACAGGCAGCTCTACAACCGAGGACGATCTCATCTGACCGCGTGGTTACCGGACGGAACGGTCATTAAACGTCTGTCGCCGGGTTTTCATAGTTCTCCTACCATTTCGGTGAAAGCTTCGACCGGCATTTATGGTTAATTTCAGCTGTTGATCCTCATTTACGCATATTATTTCACGGAATTCTTTGGGTTCGCGAATACGATAATATATCTTCCCCTGGTCGCTGAATCCTTGTTGATAACCTTCGCTAATATTTTCCTGTCTGCAAGATATTCTTCCTATTAATCGCACCTTTTACATCGACACTTCTCACTTTTCTCCTGAACATAACGTTTAATCTTTTGAATCTTTCTTCTGGTGCATCTCGTAATGGTGCATTTGTAATAGCGTTTTCGATTTCTTTCGTATCGGGCAGAGAAAAAGCACACCTTTTTCTCCATACAATCACTGTTCATACTCCTTTTAGACAAACAATGCGGCTACTCCTCCTGCAAATATACCCGTTACTGTTCTTCTCGACGGGGATCGATGCAACGGGGATCGGTAAGGCATGGCAGGTCCTCCCGTACGGGACCGATTACTGGAACCACCCATCGTGGCCACGGTTAGACTCTTCCGCGTTCGAAGTTCGTAGCGTGAGCGGTGTTGGTCGTCTGGATTCACCGGAAAACGCTCGAACGGGTCTAAAATCTTTGTTACCCGCCGACCAACCGGACGATCGATTCGAACGAATCACGGAAACGTCCCACGATCGATACGGGACTCGTGACGGAACGAACGACGCGGAGAGCAACGACAGAATCTTCAAAACGGGGCTCATGATGACCCTGTTGCGAACAGCAGACGACACAGGGGAGATCATCGATAATACGGGGGAAGGTGTTTCGAGGGTTCGTCGGGACGCGGACAACGAGACGAAAATGGAACAGATCACAAGCACAAAGAACGTTCGAGAGGTTCGCCTCAGTTCACCGGAGACATGGTCCTCTCAGCCGTTGTCCGTCGAGTTTCCTCATCGCAGCGGTGTGGACCAGATGATCCAGCAGACCGTGGACGACGAGGACATGCCGAACGCGAGAAGTTACCACGCACCGCGGGCTGACTTCGTCACCAGTCATCACAGAAGAAGTTACGATCAAAGGGAAGCCAGAGATATGCCTGTGACCAGAGGATACGACGAGTACGACTTCCCGTGGTACAGGAACGCTCTGAGAGAACGGGAGTACGATCCACCTAGCTATCGTCGCGGATACAGCTACTACTACCCAGATCGTTACAGAATGGAGAGGGACTACTATATGCGTCTGCCTCAGGATTACTCGTACTACTACGACAGGTACAGAGACGAGGATCTGGACCTTTACGGACGAAGCAGACCGACGCCCAAACCGAAGAGGATCATCTACTACGCGACCCTTCCGGAAATCGTCCGTAAGCCTGTCGATCTCAGAAACTATCCCAGGGGCTTCGACACGACGAGAACACCGGTGTCGAGGGACGGGACTTACAAACGTATCCCCGGGAACGTGGATCCCAGCAGGTATCGGTACAGACACCTGTACGATGGCTATGACTCGTACTCCAAGAGATCGAGCTTCGATCGACCTTACACTTACCCCGACGAGGAGGGTCGTCGCAAGGTGACGCTCGAGAGCATACGGAACAACGAGCCGTTCGATCAGAACAATGACAGAAAGCTGGCTAGTCAGGTGTCGATTAGGAACGAAGGAAAACTTCCCTGGCCGGTGCAGATCGGGACGGAGGTCAGCGTTAAAGATGACGATAGGATCCCTGGCAGGAAGATCTTCGGCGATGGCAACGGCTACGAGAGATTTCAGAGCGCGCAGCTGCAGAAGGCGCCGGATGCTACTGGATCTAGCGAACTGCAAAGCGACAATTGAATCGTGACTGAATTTTATTAGCGTTTGCGATTGGATCGAATAAAAGATCGACTTGGATAGATTTATCTGCTTTTGATAAGGGAACCGTTTCCCTAGTTCCTTATATCTGTTCTATACTATGTTTCTGTACTCTTAGAAGGTTGTCTAAGTAGGGGAAATACTCAAGTAGAATTGTTTCTCTTCGGAAAGTGTGATCCCAGTTCAGTTTGTCTTCTGTTTATAAGCTACTTAGATAACGTTAGGTATTGGGTGATAGTTTAGAAATGGAGTAAACGTATGGTTTATTAATCGGTATAGGGTAATATGAAATTAAAGTAAAGTGGAATCTAGCCTTGCCAACCAAGTCGATTCATTCTTCGATCTGACCGAAGTAGTCAATTCCGAGGAAACATTTTTTTTATCACCCATTCACTTTGATACGCTGTTTTTTTGTATTACGAAATGTTGGTTAGCAGTTGAAGTATTATATTTTATTGTACTTGCTTTACACGTCGAAGCAAAACGTATTACGCGTATTGTGATCTGCGGAGTCTCCGTCACTCTTCGTATATTTATCGCTATTTGTAACTCATAAGACTTACTTGTGGTGTCCTACGTAGACCTATTTGTCGAACGACATTGTTCGCATTATACTTTCTACTTGATAGGAGCTTATCTGCATTTTTAATATAGGTTTGACTATCATTGTACCAAATACATTCTTTAAAAAAGAAATCTGTCTGCCTTGAATCCCTTTTTGTAGAATCTTGTGTGTTTCAGAGATCGAAACAATTTCATTGCAAAAGTCAGTTTTTCGATTTTTGTTCACATAAGAAAGGTGACAAATAGTAATCAATGTTAATACGTTCAATTCTTTAATACCAAACAATAAATCACAATAAAAACATACAAATCAACAATTTTGAAGAATATTCGTTAAACTGTTTTTTTTTCTCGATGCTCTATTGTGTCTTCAGTTTCCATATCGCTTTTTTCAACAGAAACTTCGACAGATTATCGGAGAAATTACTTTTCGACAATATCCGGTTCAATTCGTTTGTCCAAGAGATAATCTAAATGCAAACAAATTTTTTAACATAGCGTTAGAAACGAACAAAATATACGATAGTCAATTAATTTAGCTTTTAATTACCGAGTTAGGTCTTCTTTCATTGATGAAACCAGACAACTCTTCCGGTGTCATGTTTAGAATATTGCACGCAGTTTGGTGAGCCTCCTTTTCGCTGGGTTCGTCCACTTTTAGGTTTTTTTGCGTTTGGCAGTCATTTGGAGAAAGGTAAAGTTTCTTTAAAAAGTCCTACAGAGATAAGGATAAACACAAAATGAAAAGTAATCTTCCAAATGTTTTTTTGAAAGATGACAGTAGTATGACTGGTTTTATATGGTACCTGTATGCCTTTCAAGTATTCCATATTCTGATTTTTTGCACAGTCCAATTTTGTTATTATAGATTTACACATTCCTTCGTAGGCAGCATTCATATGATCAATTTCCCCTTGCACTCCGACGTCGCATTTTTTAGTGTATTGCTTTTCCATCTAGTAAAGAATCCAGAAAGAATGTTGCGCGTTTTAATTTAATTTTTTATTATTGACCACGGTATGCCTTTACCTTTACCGCAATGTCTGCCTTTGATTTCTCATTGTCACAGAATAATTTATCCTTCTCGCTGTTCAAAACCGAAATCTGTTAAACATTATCGGTCATTAATGGTTATCTAATACATTTCATTCGGAATATGTACCTTCGCTTTTAATTGCGAATTATTCGTCTTCACGTTCGTGATCTCGTTTTCTAAGCTGCTTATCTTCGACGTAAGCTGACATTTTTCTTTATTCAGGTCGGACAGCTGACTCTTGTAACTGTTCAATAAAAATCCTTTGTTGGCGTTTGCTGATTCTGATCGCAGTAATCTGGATTATTCAATTTGTTGATCAGTATCTCTGACGAGTTAAACCATTTCACTATGGATCGTTACACATCTGGAAATTTACTTATTTCTTAGCTGGGTAATAGTTGTGAAGTCTTCCTCCGCCTTTTTTTTCAGATTCGTCAGTTCCCTGCTCCTCTGCATATTTCGGAAATTGGCGACGTTATTCTTCTCGTGGTTCTCTTTCCCCAAATTGTGCTGCACCCAATCCCGCGTGTCTTCTATCGTCTTTCGTAGCTCGAGATTCTCGGAGATGAGATTGTTCAAATTGGTCTCGCTGGTGTCCATCTCTTGCTTCAGTTTCTCGAAGCATTTGTGCATCGATTCGCATTTTTTCGCTTTGACTTTCAACGCTTTCCGCGCAGTGGCCAGTTCCCGTTTCAATTTGTTCGATCTCGTGACTGCCATACGCAGCTGACACAATGGAAATATGAGAAATGAAAATTGATTATCGTACAATCTCGCGTTGCAAGCATCGCTGTGTCTGTTTTTGCGAGTGTGAGGATTCAATAGTAATGACATCGTTACAAAAGTAGAAATCTAATCTGAAAATGGCGGGTACAGTGATACTTAACATATACGTTTTTTTACCTTCTTGTGCAGTTTATTAGAAATATTCTCGTGAAACGTTAAACGTTTGCTGCATTTCAATTGGTAATTTTGTCCTCTTTTTCCGGTGATGGCACGAGGACCGAAGTTCTCCAGAACGGACGTGCAGATTCGAACGATTCGTTCTTGAAGCACCTCGTTCTCCCTGCGAGCTTCTGCTTTCACGGTCTCCAAAGTTCTAAAGAAATTTCTAATTTGAACTATTCGTTTGTCTTATAGCCACCAAAAGGAATTGCCATTGATACTTTTTATATTTTTCCTTCGCCATCGTCTTCATCTCTAGAGCCTCTTCGAGATCCATTTTCGTACGACTGAGTTTCGCCTCGAGTTCCGAGATAATCGACTCGGACTTACTATAATTGCACTCATTAATATAATTATTACGGTATATTCGGTAGGATTCTACGTTTATATAAATTATTTTAACATTTTTCCGTGACGTTTGACACATGAAAAATTTCTGTAACAACGATGGGTCGGTATTCTAGTACACGACCCTCTCGGCAACGTATTACGTTTTACGTATCGGAATTTTATCGGATACTTTTATAAATTCCATTTTATCATTCGAGTATATTCGTGGGCCGCACAATGTACAGGTGTCCGCGGGAGAAATTTCATTAATCCTGCTACAATCATTTTAGCATACTTTGCCTCGAATTTTTCACAGACGAACCAAAAAAAAAATCACCAGACTTTTTCGATTAAAAACACGATAGACCCTGGGCTTTTATATGCTGCGAACTCACTCGGTTTCCTTCCTGGACGATATTTCCCCTTTTGTCCATCGCTCGCTGTGCTGATTCGATTCGACGTCGATATTGCGTACCGAGAAAGAACGGAAAATTCGCGTTAACTGTGTTCGATTTTGGCTAATACCATTATCGAAAAAGTGATCGATCCTTCTAATCAAAGATTGTCTATTTAACGAATAACAATCTGTATGGACTTATTGTAATATACATATTTTTTGCTTACCTCAGCCCCTCTGTTCATGACCGACAGGGCTTCCTCTATCAACCATTGAGGCGCCGGATCGTCGTCGACACTCCAAAATGTCGAGGATTTTTTTTGCTGTAGATATACACATCTCGAAGACGTAGGATACACATTTCTTGCTTCCTCGGTGATTTGTATGTTTCTTGGCTCGATGTCTGTGGCAGATGTTTGCGTGAATGTTGTCTTCGTTTCGATATCAATTTTCTGTCCTAGAACAGAATCGCTACATTGTCTTTCGGTGTATATCATTTTGTAATTAACATTGTGTCGAGTTAAATGATATTTTAAAAGTGTTATCGAACGAGTAGTTTCTGCCGCGTTGTTCTGTGAACTACTGCCACCTGGTGGAGTTATTCCCTTCTTCTTTCACTGCTTCTTCTACTACGTCGGTAAGTTGACGTATAATAAACGAGATTGATTTTAATGATTTCAAATCTTGGCAAGAGTTTGAAAACAATGAAGGAAGTATAATATTTATTCCAATAACTAGGGCTAAATAGAAAATTTGAGTTCCAAATTCTATATTAGTGTGTCAGTAGTCGTACGCGACTACACTGATACTACTCAAAGCGAACGTTCCACATTCAAGTTCCCTTTTGTATTTAAAAATTTCACTTGTCCAAAATGTCCAGTAGTTCCCACTTTAATACCGTTCAGTATATGCCAGGAACTTATATTTTGCATTCACCGAGGGGAGGCTTCTATTTTATCCGGAGGCGCAAGTAATTGAAAATTAGAACCGATACGCGTCCGCGAAGAGAAACCTTCCACGCAATCTCCGGGGCAGAATTACTTAAACAAAGGGTGGGCTTTTTCTGAAATTACTGTTATCGAAGGCGTCCCCAGACCGAGGGAAACAGCGAATCGGGGCAATGTAAACGATACAGTCTGGGCCGTACGCGAAATTTCTACGAAGGAGAGAGGGAGGATCCAGCCGGATAATCCGATCGACGGGGACTATCGAGGAAACGAGACAGAGATCCTTTCTCCAATCTCCCGCTCGGACGTATTATCGGATATTATCGGGCCATATGGAATTTGGGCCCGAAAATAGTTCCGTGCAGGAAATTGCTAACGACTTAAACGTTGGGGCGGTGCGCAGAGACCGTAAGTCCCATGGGGCCCCCGGTTGTGATGGATGGAGGTTGGCCACACTGTAATTTGAAGGCGTTACATATGTACCCTAACGCGTAGTTCTGCAACGATCCTCCATATGTCTCCGATTGTCATCCTCTTTAACCAGTAGAATACTACGGTTGCAAGCGAATTTCCATCATTTTGGGAAACGATTGTTGCCAACCAGTTTCTTCCTCCTTTCCAGGAATACCAACTGGTGTATCCTCCAATTAAAATTCAAGGATCAATAATTTTATTACGAATTCATAGTTCGATCACTTTTGTTCGAGTGTATCGAGATAAGATTAAAATATTCGCGACCGTCAAGTTCTTAACGATCAACGTTGGAAAAGTAGCTGTACATGAATAAACAAAAATTACTCGAAACTGGCTGGACCTAGGAAACACCGAATCGTACGAACGCTAATGAACTGGTCCGATCGGTGTCATATAAATTTAACGACTTGGCAATAAAGCGATCACGCTCCCGTTCGCAATAAAGTATCGCCGATTATACGGGGGTGGGCGGGGTGCGGCGAGTTACACGTAGCATCGAACGGGCTAATGAAATTTGTTTGTCAATTAAATCGGCGATGCCGGCGAGTTTTCCCCTATACTTTGCCCGTCGGTACACTAATTAATTTCCACGCTCGGGTTCACTTTATTTACGCGCGACATGACTCAAAATTGCTGCAGACCGGCCCGGTATATTTACGCGGGCAGGTAACGCAGACTGCAGACCTGCAAAAATAGCTCAACGCGAGCCGGTTGCGGCGTTTCGCTGACCGAAATGTAACGTATGCTCTGTAAATTGATCCCGCGCTGAACCGATGGATCGGATATTTCGAATTGTTCTTTAGAGAAAACAAGGTAAAATTCCTTGTTTCCCTGCATTCACATCGTTCCGTCTATCTAACGGGAGGTTTAACTCTTTAACATCAGGACCTTTAAATAATTATTTTAAAATTATGAGACTGATATATATCTTGTATCCTATTATTTTGAAGTCGAAAATATCGATATTGAACAGACCCGTTTTTTTTTCTCATTCTTTTCTTTATTTTTGGAGGGTACACATGAATTTCTCAATTGGATGAAACGTGGAGATTTACTTCGCGTCGTTGAAACTACGGATCCTTGCTGACAAAAGTTAAATATTAACCGGTTAACTAGCTTTGACGCATTTTTAAATGCACCAGTGCAGCACTGGCAATTAAAGGGTTAAACAATAGGATTTACTAAGAAAATTTGTGTCGCCGGTTAGGAAGTTATCAAGTTATTTGTTTCTAGTGCCTCGAATCTGGTGCATGAGAGACTCGTGGCGACTGACAAAAAATCTCATTTCGATATTCGGCGTCCGCTAAGATAGGACCCCCAACCACCACCGCCACCGTGGGTACTATGGAATTATTGTAGATAATATGTGGATAGTTAGTCCGCGATTAGTCTGTCCAACGGATTATATTCCTCCCCTTCTCATTCCCGTGGTGCCCTGGGGGCCCAGCAGCGCCGTGATAAATGACCGAATCCTTTAGTGTTTTTTAGCCGCGGACCGCTTAGCTGATTCGTTCCCGTGCCCCTCTATCCCTGCCTCCTCCCGTCCCGGAACCGTGGCTGGCTGACCGAAGGTCGTCGGTACAATTTCGCCGTAAATCACGGCAAATCGTTGACGTAAACGGCAAGGGTAATTAGATACACTTACCTGCGATAAGGAGCGCCTCCTTGGCGTTCACGGTCGCCACGTCCTGTTCCTGGACCATCGGGCCACCGTCGGTCTTCTGCAAAAAACCGATACGTGTCGTGGTTAGATTTTCGGGAGATGGAGTGTTTTAAGCTAGAGAACTCGATAATGTCGGAGCGATTACCTCTTCCCCTCGCAATTTCCTTTTTAAGAGGGACCGATTTAAAGGTTGAAGAATCAATGTACACGTCTTCGATTCATTTAAAAATAATTTCTTTGTTTTCCTCAATTATTCTGCGAATTTCTGTTTTTTTTTATGTAAACTCAAATTATGTGTATGATGAATGTGAATTAATTAATCACTTTAATTCGACCCGTAGTTTTTTAATTATTTTAACAGTCAGAACAAGGTTTACAGGTTATAGGTAAAGAAGAATGTTCTTGTCCGGTCAGGATGCAAAGGTATATACCATTTCTATTTTTTTTAATGGTTAATAAAGTACTTTTAAGGGAACGTATATAGCTTAATGGAGTTTCCTGTTTTTACGCGCGCAGTTTAAAAAGCAGTGGGAGTTTCGTTAATGACACGAAATGAAGATATGAATTCGGTCGGTGGTACGGCGGAAAAAGAGCCAACTCGTGTACCGAGTGCCACTGATTTAAGGGGGGCGTCCACGCATTAAAACGGTAACGATCCCGGCGGATTCTAAGTGAACGAAATACGAGGCGCGTCGTTAGGGGGGTGGTTTCGGTCGCGTTAATGACGAAATCTTTCCGTCCCTTTTTTTCTCTTTCCTTCGCCGGCTTCTTTTTCCCGGTGGAACTTCTTACGGGCGAACCCCCGGCTAAAAGGATTCGACAATAAACAACGGTGAGTCTCGAAATTAGGCGTGGGTTGGTGGCAATCTGCGTGAAAAACCCTCATACCGCGTCTCGTTCATCCACCCCCGTTGAATGGTCGATGGATTAACGATGTTGCGACGTGAAACTTTGAGGGAATAGGAAGAAGGGTTCTACGATTCAGGCACTGTATTTTTTAATTTTGATAGCGGAAAGTATCAGGTTCCCCCATAAATCCTGAGGGTTCGCGGTGTGAAAGTGATAAGTCATCGCGAAAATTGGTAATAGATCGTCGAATCGTGTTCAGGATCGATCGGTTTCGCGGAACTTCGGACCGTGTCGCCTGGGGGAAATTTGGAAATTATTCGATTTAGGAAAGTGGATAGCTCGTATATTCATGGAAACGGAACCCTGAGAAATCGATTCGCCAATGTACAGGGTATTCCTGAAGTAAGAATCAGCAGTTAACTTATAGGTTCCTGGATTTGATGACAGAAAGCAACACAAGACTATGTACTGAAGTTTTATAACTACAAAATATCTCACGGTTCGAGTCGTATAAATTGTAAGTAGTGAATATTAGAAATAGTTGGTCCTGCTTTCGCAAATGTATTTCATTCGAGTTGGTTGAGATGAAATCCTGATTACCGGCCGAGCCACATGCAGCCGGCCAAGCAAACGGAACTTTAGAATTCCGTTTCGAAGTGGACGTTCCTCTCGTGCGTTTGCGATTCGCCCACCGGTGGCCTGGGTCACTTCATATTTATAATAGATTGTATGTACGGTGGCGTAGCGGTGAATACCGCCAGCCTCGAGAACGCGTATAACGTTACAAAATGGTAAAAGTAGCCGCGGGGCCTCGGGGGGAACGGCTCGTTAAAGACACGCCCGTGGAAAATACGGGGCGGACGAGTCGCTTGACATTAAAATCGCATTTGCGACTTTTCCGCGGAATCCATGCCGGCTAATTCATCGATTACTCAACGCGAACCGTCGCGGCGGCGGCGGTGGCGGGCCGCGATCCCACACGAACGGCATTAAATTGTAATTTAACAACGACATTCACGCCGGCCGGTAACGATAAGTGATTTCATCCCATCCCCTTACCGATTGCACGACTCACGTACGATTCAATTGCGTTTCTGTTTCGCACGGGACCGTGTAATGCGAGACGCGATTCGCCACGATGGATCGTTGCCAAGGTTTTATGTTTTATCGATTAATTGGATCGTGATGTCGATGGCTAGTGGCCCTCGGTCGTGATGCTTCTTTCGCACAGCTTGGGCGAGGATTCTCGACGATTTCGAATCATTATTCGGTTATAAAATTCTGCACGATTCCTATTGCAGCATGCAATTCTGCGAAGAGTACGTTTAGACTCGAACCAACTAGACTCCGTTGTTTTGGAGCTTGAAAATTGTATCGTAAAACATTTAAATTGAATTTAGATAATAATAAGACTGTAGTAAAAGAAAATCCGCTCATTGTATACAATAACAAAAATTGTAAGAGAGATTTTCATAAATAAAAATAAGGATTACAATGGAATCGCTCTGTTGGAGGAACGTGCATCTACGACGATCGCAGCCCCTCTGCGGTTCTAGGTGACATTCCACGCGATTTAGCAAATTGATGTCAGTTAAAAATGCTTTTGTATTTTACATCGATCGCATTCAGTCCCAAGCAGGGTTCTCAACATACGACTCTCACAAAACGAACATAAAGGATTTCTTCAGAGTGCTCCAATCATTCATTATCTCAAGCAGTCTCTAAAACGCTCCACGAACGTTTCGTCGAACTTTCATCGGTGCGATTAATCATCCGTCTTCGGAGGCGAGGGCAGGTTGCACGGCACAGGGGGATCTGGCGTTGATTCCAGGCGAAACCTCTGGTTTTTACCGGATGGATCCTGGCCGTCGCCGCCACCAATAACACGATCATCAGAAGCGTCGTCGTTCCTGGAGCATCCCGACTCCGCGGAGGGAGGAAAACAACGCCGAGCCGCGTATATATCGGTCCCCTCGTTTCATCGGGGCTCTCCAACGAGAGAGAGTACACCTATAATTTGTAACGTGGCTCGGGTACCGGCCTAATGGAAAAATGCGTTCCGGCCAATTTTACGCGCGCAGCCGTCAGGCCAGGTTGTTGGCCGGCGCGAGAAGAACAGGAACAGAGCAAAACAAGAGGCGAATGGGGGGAGTGGAGGGCTGCGGAACGGGGCACGAAGGGGAGCGCGCACGACTGTGCGAAAACCGGCCCCTGAGACGCCACGCCGCTAGGATTTAACCCTTGAACGCGTTAAGGGTGACCAACCGCATCACCGTGGGATATTAAGATTCGTGATGAGACCGACCACGGTGGCGTATACGCGTTTTGATCCTCCGGTACCTACGCGCACCGTGCAATTACGACACACACTGTTGCTTATTACATCGTCAAGCTTTTTCCATGGAGTTCACATTGCAATTATAATCGTGAGTCCAATACATTCTTATTACGAATCTTATTATACATGATGTTCCGCAAAGCGTTGCATCAGGGGGTGATTCTTCTTTTTGGAGAAAAATCATTTTGACAGTTTATTTTATTATTAAAATTGTCTCGCCCTTTCGTGGGTAATCCTTTAGGCTGTAGCTGCTTGCGAAACGTATCACACGAGATACGGGTGCACGAACGAAAAGTTGGCAATGCTTCCGTGCATTTAGACATTAATCCTTTCGGTGCTATGAGCGTTGTACATGTTTTATGAATTGGCTGCTACGACTGCTATGGACGTGTTTACACGACAGTGCTATAATTTTTGGGTTACTATCTTACCATCAAATCTACCTTATTGATTATCACTCACGATCTTGTTTGTAGTTTTCCACGTGTATTACTGCTTGTACTAGCCTTCCATTTAATAAACCCTAGAAAGGGAAAAGACAGTAAAATAGTAAGTAGTAGTCGTAGTGCCATAAATACTAGAGTATTCCGCGCATTTACAATCTCTAAAGTAGAAATAACTTTTTAAACAAGAAAACGTACCTTCCATAGATATCAAACGTGAAATTTAATTATATTAAATCTACAGTAACACTGTAGGAACTGTTTAATGTTACACGGTGGTTACTTTCGTAGCAATCGACTCCAGTCGCCCATAGTATCGAAAGGGTTAATATTTCCCTTGAAATTCCCCACTGAACCGTACACGAATACGCCGCATGAAGTCCCTTACGGATTAAAATATTTCTCCGTTAACGAACGCGCGTACGAGAATATTTTCAGCATCGAGTGAAAAAACGCTCATTTATCCAGTCGGAAAATGGCGAATATATAGAACGGGGTGGGTGTTTGCATCGCAACAAATTACAAAGCCGACGACAATGACGTCGGAACGGAACGGCGGAACACACGGGAGACGACGTGACGCGTATTATTCGCGAGCGATGATTTCCATTCCGTGCGATTGGCACCGAATGACAGGCGAATATTTAATATTTTTCGTTTACACAGTCGTGGACCATCCGAATTCCAATTTTTCTGGATTGTCTGTTTACGGTCCGGCAGGACGCGAATTATTCCGGGGATCGCGTGCAACGACAGCACGGGTGTGGAGGGATGATTAACGGTTACGCGGGAGCGGGTTCAGTTTTCCAAAGACAATTATTTAACTCGTCAATATTGAACAGCGTTCAATTAGAGGCGAATTGAAATGAACACCGCGAAACGGTACGAGCCCCTCTGCCGACGCTGATGCACAGTGATACCTACCACGTCGGTTTTAAATACCCGTGTATAACCCTCCACGATCCGTAAATGAAAATCTGTCGGGCGGGGATCGCGGAACGGCCGCGGCCGCGATATTGGATAACATTTATTTGCCGACGAGACGTCGAGTGAAATGGGAACAGGATACATTTTTTTTCCTACCCCTCCCCCACCCATCCTTGTATCGGCACCTCGTATTCGCTTGAATTCCTGCGTCCAAAGTTTCGATGCAGAGATATTCAACGGTGACATCCTGTTTGTTAACTCGTAAGATCGACGAATAAAATGTCAATTTTTAATATTGGTTTTATTATATTAAAGGTGGATGATTTTTTCACTTCATTTATTTTGCGCAATAATAGACTGTCTCTGATGTTTGTTGATTTTAAGCCGATTTTGCTAGTGATCTGTCGTTTTTGTTATGCATTGCAAATTTCGGAGGTATACGGTAATATTGTATTAGAGCTCCGTGAGATAGATCGTCGAATATTTGCGTGTCTAATACACACTTTAAGGATTGTAAAGTTTACCTGGCTGGGCGTATGACTCACAAGGTATTCGCAGAGAATTCACGGGATAACGCTTCTCAACGTCTGTCTTCGTTCATCAGACGAAATTGCAGATAGTCAAACATAATAATTAGTTACGCAACAACGAATACACACCGGTGATCAGACTATAAATCACAGAAAGAGGAAAAAGCTTGAAACAGCTTCGATATAACGCGATAATCAATTCCGTGTCTCTCCCTTTCACCGCGGCCACTTCAAACAATTATCCCGTCTGGCTTACGGACGCGCGGCGATCAACATAAATCCCCTTTTTCTCGTCTATCATCGAACGTTTCGGGTGCGTCAGCCTGGCATAAATACTGGAACGAAAGTCAGCGCTCTGTCGGTCGGGTGTATTTTCCCGAGGTGATGCAGGGTTAACAGTCGTCGATGCAAAGGTGGTGTATCGATTGGAAATTTCGCGGACAGTCGTCGACGATCATTTAAACATCCACTAGTGACTGGTAGTTGTTTATTGCTGTATGAAACAAACGGGGAAAGACGAGGATGATATCGGTGGCCTTAGATACTCTGTAGTATCACAAGCTTTAAGATTTTTCGACTGTTAAACGATCTACACACAAGGATGCAGGTTGCAATTTCTGCAGATTGGAAATGTTGCATCGGGATCAGAAACATTTTGCTGGTGAACAATGCATCGAACCGTTCTTTCAATTTCTTCAATACTAAATGTATAGACACCATCTGGAGACTCGTAGTTATCTTGAAGTCCTTCGATGCCACCTGGAGACTCGTAGTCATCTTCAAGTCCTTCGACGTTTCGTCAAGCGTTCGAGAAACATTTCCCCGCAGCAAGTGACCGGAGAACGTGAAAAATTGGAGCACGATTCCGACGGGGGGCATCATGAGGCCCCGGACGTCGAGCGAGGAAGAGAAGGACGGAAGTAAGACTGTGGATCGTAGCCACCTCGGCGTCGTATAAGCAAGTAACAAGCCAGGCATTCTTGAACGTAAAGATGTCTCGGCAGTCGGCTTGGTTATATCTTCATTATGAGGCCGGGGCAGAGTTACGTACTGCGCGCGGCGGCCTCGTGGTGCTCAAAATTATGCGCCGCCCGCAGTTATCATTGCCTTCAGGGTCAGCCGCACGAATAATTGGCTTCCACCCATATAATACGCTCCGTGCAACATACACGCACGTCGCTCCATACGTCTGGCAACGTCCCACGATCATCCTCCTTTCTAAGCGAACCAGCGCGCCCCGTTATCGAATTAAAAAGCTCGCCCGAGAGCTAACGGGACGCCGCCGATTCCTCGGATTAAATTGGAATTCGTGTTGTTTCCGCGCGAGAGATCTCTCCGGGGAACGCTTCGAAGATTGAGTCGAGGTGATCGCGGCCACTCGATGCCGCCTCCTAAACTCCGAATCGCGGAGGGGTGTTGCGATATCGCGTCGAAAATTGATTTCGCGGACCGGTTTATGGTCGATAGAATACGAAAGATCTTCCTTGGGTAGTTATTAGTAATAGATCGTTATTAATAAGCCAAAGCTGAAAAGTAGACGAGTGGAATCATCTACTAACAGTTTAACACGTTGGTCCTCGATTTTTAGGACTCATGGGTTAAGCACTAACGTTGTTAACTCTAGAACTACCAAGTAAGACAATGTGACTTGTCAATACACTCTTACAACGACGATTAAAATGTTATGACAATACATTTTCTCAGATCTTTTGCACCTTTTATTACGATATGAAAGTGAAGTAATTAGTCAATTTCTAAATTTTCAAAAGTTTTTCACGTTTATCCATCGATCGAAGCAAATATGCGTTTATCTTCGGTAGTTCTAGTGTTGAGGAATTTGTGAAGTTACACAAGTTCGTCCATAATTTTCGTCGTGCAGCCCTGGTAGAAAGGGCAGAAGAATTCTGCTCTATCTACCAGAGCCGTAGGATAAAAATGATGGAACAGCCTATGTAGTTTTCCCTAGAACAGTGTCTTCCGGTACTTCCGTATTCGCTTTCCCCGGTTAGAATCATGGTAGGATAGGTCGATCAAACTTTCGGGCCCAAAACGTTTGCGCGAAGTCGTGCTCGTCCTCGGTCTGTCCGAGAACGTTCGCGTTTTCTTACGAAACGAACGGAATGCATAAGTATTTCCGGCGGTGTTCCACGCCGCGGAGGGAGGATTCTCTCGTGGCGACTTCCGGCTGCGAGGCGAGCTAGTGTCCCTAATTACCGTGTCGGTTCATGAATACGATTGCTGCCGCGCGACCGTGCCTCTCCTCTTCTTCACTCCTCACCACGCCGCGGCACGGAAGCTAGCGTGGCGTCACCGGTTGTTACTCCGCTCATGAATTTATGTATCTGCATTCTCCAACGCAGTTCGAGGCACCCCGATGAAGAAGAAGAATCGTCCTCTCTCCGGTCTGGCCGCTTCCTTACCCTTTGGCACGCCTCGGTACCCTCGAACGATGTCGCGGATTCGAGGCGGCCGGATGAGCCTGACGGTTCCCCGCTGCTTTATGCACTGCCATGGTCCACGCAACTGGAACCGGTCGTTTTTTTGTCGTTTTTCTTTTTCTTTTATATCGTCAGCCTCGCTGGAAAGTGTCTACCTTGTCTACGATGGATGACTAAAGACGTGCGCGCGCTGATAACACGGGTAAAGGAACGACGAAGTCTCTGATGATTGTACGTGTCGTTCCGGAGACTTCGTAATCGATGATGTAGGTGTGTGACTGTATCCAGAAACGAACGATGGAAACTTCTGGAGTTAATTGTGCTCAGGCACCTTGAGAAACGACGGAATAACTACTCCAGAGTCCTGTTCAATCGTCGATTAATTAACGCGCGAGGAGGAATTAAAGCCAGAGATAGGCGAGCGAACGAATATGAAAACGAAGGCACGTTACGTTACCGGCGACCTCGATTTTAATGGCTGAGGTGAACGGGACAGTCCCACGATGACTGTCAACGCGGTGCGCCGCGCCGCAGCTTGGAATGGCAAAAGACGACGCGCGGCATCAGTCGGAAACGACTTTTGAATATGGATGAGTCGAGGCAGAGGAGCGGACACAGTCTCATGCTCGCTACGGCGGAGACATAATTGCCTTAATTAACGCTAATATGTTAAGTCGCGCTGGTTTCTTTTGTTCATCGCCAGGACTGCGAGTCGACGGGGGACGTTCAGGCATCGCCAGGCAACCGGTGAACGCGACTAGTCGTGATTCCTGTCGGTAACCAGGCTATCCTTATGAGATATTGACGTTTGTATCAAGATCCATAGATAAGTTTCTAATTGCAATAGAAATGGTAATCGCCCCGCATGTCGTTACTTCACTAACGGCTGAAGGAATTCAGTGAGTATCTAGAAAAATGGAAAACTGCTCTCTCAGGCATTAGTGGCATTACATAAACTGGTAACGAGCACAATGGGGTTATATAAAGTAGCAAAGAAAATGCAACATGGAGTTCTTGACCAATGGAATACCTTTCAGTCGCATCACTAAATAAATAACTTTAAAATGATTGTTTTTTTTAATTTCGTCTTAGCTATCTGTCTGTAGTGCAATGATTTAAAGAGATTTTTTCATCGTCTTCTGTATAATCTCAGGAAAATATCTTTACAGAGTAATGATTTACTAAAATTTTTAGTGTCTAGAATTGATTACTAACTGCGTTGAATTAAACGAGAGAAGATTAAAATAATTCAGGAGAACGACCGCTAACAGTAGCTACGATCCAATCCGTTGAACCTGGCCCAGTTAAAAAAAAAAAGAGAGAATAAAACGAACCAGTCTCGTCAATTCGGCCCCCGCATCAATGGAACACCACTGATTACGAGCTGGCCAGAGTCGATACTTTGGACAGTAGTAATAGCGCGGCAACGAGGAGACGCGGTGCGCAAAAAAGGAAGAAAAAGCGTAGGAAAAGCCAGGGCGAGGGGAACAGAGACACCGAGGGGGAGGGGGAGGGAAAAGGAAGAGGGACAGAGTCGGGTCGGGTCGAGTCCGCGAGGAGGATAAAGCAGACAAGAGTTAAAAGGGGAGGGTGAGCGAGGCTGGATAGGTCGACTGGATATAGATAGAGTCCAAGGGGTGGCTGGACGGAAGAGGGCGAAGAGGACAAGAGGGAGGAGGAGAGGGGTGAGAGAGAGAGGGAGAGGAAAGGAGAAAACCGGGCACGTCTAGGTTTTGCTATGACCAATGGCAGACGGGGACACAGCGCGCGCCGTTCGTATCGATCCAAGAGACTACGTTGGACTCCGTCGAGTACCTCTCTCCCGGGTCACCTCATCCGTCCTCCACGAATCTTCATCGTCCACCTTTTTCGTCCCGGGTCGATGCTACTTTATGCTCCTGTTTCCTTGGAATTTATCCTCGGCTCCTTCATCTTTTCTTCCCTTCGACGTCCCTACCTCTTTGGGTTCTTCAACCACTCTCCTTACTCTTCTTCTGGTCTTATTTCTTTGGTGTACCGGTGTCACGAACCCCTGGTCCCTTTATAGGGGTAGTTTCTTGAAGGACGATCACGACTTGGTGAAACTGATTTAGGGTTCTTTATAATGTTGTAATTTATAAGTAAAGATGGGAATGGTTGGATTTAGTACAATATTCGGTTCTACGTTCTATGTCATAGATTATTTCTTTATGAAAACAATTACTCAAGTTGGTTGAGATATATTCCTTACTGTTTAAGACACCAGAGACTGTACTGTTTGTAGTAAAACTTTCGGAAACGGAAACACGTTTGTATTTAATGTCAACATTTTTAAAAAATTAAACTATCGTAATAGTAACATATTGTTTGCATTGTAATCTACTCTGCGTTCAAGAGAGCCATCGATTCTTCGCTTTACCACAGCGATCAAAATGATGACGATTCGCGATCGTCAAAGTGCTCGGAGACGTTCTCCAAATCTTCGAAAGGAGGGTGCATCTTCGAGGCGGAAGAATGGAGGGTACCTCCGAAGCTCCAAGTCAGGGTGATAGGGCGCCTGCGCGAGATCCTCGACAGGACTGAGTGGACACAGTGTCACCGCGGGTGCGTGTCGCCACGGTGGTGACACTCTACTGGACATGCGTACTCTTTCGACCTATCGTTGCTCGGGTTATTAAAATTTTCGAGCCAATGAACATTCGCCAATCGAATGCCAGGGGCTGCGCCGTGGATAGGACTCGCTGTCGCGCGGCCAAGTAGGGATGAAATGTGGTGCTGGATGGAAAGTTTTTCTTGTCGGTCGCTGTCGTACATCACAGATCCACGAAAATCTGGAGTTTCAAGAACTCCTTAATACTTCTTCTGAGATCACTCATTTTATTATCACTCTATTAATTAAATTGTACATTTTGTCTAAAATCATGTGTGAGAAATTTTGTATCCAACTCTAGTTTCTGTAAATCGAGCCTGCATAAATCTATATTAGCATAAACATCCGCTGTCTACCTAATAATATACATTGTCACGGGCGGGAACAGAGCGTAGTCCTTTTGCAATATTCCCATCCGAACGTGCATGGGACCATCGGTTAGCTCCAGCCGGAGAGGAGTACTATGAACCCTTAAAGCAGCCCGTGACAGAGGGGCGATTATCAGATGCACAGATAAGCGCCGAAGGCTGAGAGCCTAGAAATCAGAGAAACAGATAGAGAAAGAGGAGGGAAAGGAAGAGAAAGAAGTGGACTCCACCTTCTCGGTGCTTGTCATCGGTAGGGATCAGGAGGCAAGGCGTCCTGCACGCGATCGTCGGAGTCGTTCGTTACGTTCGCGGGAACGAAGGGGGAAGAAGTGGTCGGGTCCGTGCAAAGAGGTAACAGAGAAAGAGGTAGGGCGGGGTGGCAAGAGAACTAGGATGATTTTATGGTCGTGCAAGTCGGGGCAGGGTCGTTGAGTGGCGGTTTTTGTTGCGAGCCCTCGGTGGACTGGGCCCCGAACCATCCCGGCATCTCTCCTCCGTGTACCCGCCCACTCCATTATCTCGGTGATGATGAGTGCGCGGGCGGGTGGACCTCGTAACACACATCAGCAGGAGGATTACCCTTCCTTCGAGCGTCTCCTGCCACCTCGGCCGCTCCTCCTTGTTCCTCGTGCTGCCCCTCGTCGCCCCGATACATCCTCCTGCGTGGGCTAATGGCCAGAATGATTTGCGAGCAAAAAATAAATTGCTCGGGAATTCTTCGATGACGGAACCAGGGGATATCGTTTGACGATGAACCTGATCCGATCGGGGACTTCGTGCTGTTGGATAGGACGGTATTGTGGAAGTCACCTTTTACATATATTTGGGCGTCTTTGTTATGGCGTTGTAGTATAAACTCTGTGGTATCTTAACTGTTATCAGCTTTTGGATGTTCATAACTCTTTCGTTTCCTAAAGAGGATTTTAGCAGGCAAGAGGTTCCTAAACAGCATTTCAGCATACGTAGGTTATATTCACTTCATATGTTTCATACCAGTTCCATCGGTTTCGTTCGAGACTTTCTAGAAGTGTCTATTGAAAACCTTTAGAATCTAGTATCTAGGGTCCACGGGAGACAGGTCCAGTTACCATCGGGGTTACGGATACCGGATCCTGGTCTTTTGCAAGGTTGTCACGTAGACACCATGAACGATGTCAGCTCGTTGGATCGACTTCCAGGAGGCGCGTCCAGCGGGTCCGGCGCGCGTCGTCTCGGCGACCCGGGCACAATCTTATCTTTCGCGAAAAAAAATTGAGACGTCGGTTCGCGTCTTTGTGAACTTCTGGACGGGTATACATAACTGCCGCGGCCGTATCAGGTTTTCGTGGCGGCCGATGCGGGGGTAGATAGGGCCGGGGCGAGCTTATGCGTAATCAGACCCGTATCCTCTACATATTAAAGGAGGGGGACGCGTGTGCATGCACGACTGTGTGCCTCTCGCATGCGTCCAGCGCAGATTCGCATCGCGAATCGCGTCCAGCGACAAATCGGCCAGCGAGGTACATACCGTGGGCCTGAAACCGGGACAATTTTTCATCGAGGACAACGCTGTGCGTGTTAAAGAAATGGTAGGCGTGGTATGTAGTTACACGCTGAGGTCTGGTGTTAGATCGATGAAAAATCGATTCTGGTCTATCGGCTCTAGAAACCGCGAAGACATCCATCGCAACGGATAACAAGGCAGCACCATCATTGATTCCAGATCCAGTTCTTTTTATTGTATAATTAGAAAAATTAACTAAATCTGAAAGAATTGTTGCTGTTCCAGTAAATCTATGTTTTATCTTTAATTTGGTATTAACAAAAGTGCAAAAATAATAATAATTAAATTATAATTCAATTTTTATAGAAAAGGCAAATGGAGCAGTTTCTGATCATCTATACATCTGTATCTCACTCTGAGCTATGGAATTTTACTTATAAATTTGCTAAATTAGTTAATAATTATTTAGTAATCTTTTAGGGAAAAAAATTATCATAACTAAACTGATCAGGAACTGGAGCCATCCATCTAAAATTGTCCAGACCAGAGTTCCCTAAACAAACTACCAGGCAGCGATTGAAGCATCAAGCGGTGCAGTTGCTGTTGGAATTAGCGCAACACGGTTGAAGCGAGCCCCGGTTGTGCCCTCGAATAAAAGCCGCGTTAAAACGATCCTTCCCTCCCCCCATCTGCGCTCGGAGCGACGCGAAACCGCGGCCCCCATTTGCATGAGAGAGCGAAATCGTTGGAAGAGTCGCGAGCCGCGGTTCTATGGATTTCCATAGTTTAATTCCGAGTCGGTATTCGGGTCCAGAGCCTGGGCTTCTATTAAAGCGTCGAGTGCACGGAGTAGAGGGAAAAAAAACACGGCGAAAAGGTCGGGGGAGGGGGGCGGCTGTGTATTATTCCGTGAATATTACATTTGTGACTTGGCCGCCACGTTGGGGAGGGGAGTATACGGTTGTTGCGTTCGCTCCACGTTTCCTAATTTCCTTCGGGAAACGCCGCGAATAATGTCGCTGCTGGCTGCACCGCGCACGTTCTCCCGGTCGTGCATTATTCACCGAAACCGAAATTGTCTTTCCTCTGGTTTTTGTTTCTTTTGCTCCCCCGCGATGCCTGGGGGAGAACGGTAGTGTTTCCGGGGAATCGTGGCTGATTGTTTGGTGGAAGTTTAACGGTGTTAATTGCGAAGTTCGCGGAGGGGACGGGAAGTGAAGAAGGAGATTGAGGTTTGGGGAATTAATGTGTAGATTATTACGGAGGTTTTTTTAGACTGTGTTAATAGAGATGTTGATGTATGTACATGTGTACGAGATAAGCATATAGATGTACGAGTTACGTATGTTGTACACGTAAATGGAGGAGCTTAGTTTACCGTGTTAATTTACTAGGCTAACGCGTCTGTCTATTACTCGGTTCTTCTACTTGCTTTGATAATGAGTAGCGTGTATGCGATACCGTCTACGGAGAACGCGATCTCGCGGTTACACGAGGTTACAAATAATATCGAGTTACCCTCGGAGAAAGTACTTCTCGTTCGAATTAATCTGTGCGAATTGAAGCGAACTGGCGGAATGAATATTCGAAAGTTCGAAACGCTCGAGAATTAGGGGAGGGGGATGACCCGTCACGGTTAACAAATCCATCCCCCGCGAAGCAAAAAAGGAGAACGTGTTAATGATAAACGTAAATAGATATGCGAACGCATTTAGCGGCGCGCCAGGTACTTCCTCCGGCGCACAGATACGCGGTCGGGGGTATAAAAACAGTTTACGGGCGCGTATCCTTCGAAGGATCTCATATTTCCAGGGACGGTTCGTCTTGAGGGAGTGTTGTTTGGAGGCTGTGGAACACCGAACTCTTGCCTTCATTTTGTCCTAAAGCGACAAGCTTTAATATCCTGGGCCCGGTCGTTTTACTCGTTCTCGGCGTAGCTTCCATCCCCCTCCGGTCTTCGCCTGTTCTCTCCTCCCAACCCCCTTCCACCTCCTCTGCCTCCTCCCCCCTAAACCCCTCGTCCTACGTGCTACGAGGTGAAACTTTAATACAATTTCATTTGGCTCTCGCTGACAAACTCTCCCACCCCCCTTGGCTTCTTCCGAGCAACTTCCCTTCTCGTCGCTTCTTTACTGCCTCCCGAAGGCGGACTATTTATAACGTTAACCCTCCGGCGCGCACCTTACAGCTCGGCTCGCGGAAAATGGTTTGTTCTCGGCTGACGGGACACCAGCCACCGGTGGAATCGTACCCGTAATGTTTCGGCGTTAATAATTTTCCAGGTTGTCGACGCAATCTCCGTCGAACGGATCGCGGGATTAACGTAATTAACGCATTGTTTGGGGTTGGGTGTTTTTGCAAATAATAACTGTGTCTTTATTGCAGCCGATATACCGTATACATGACCAATGGGCGAGGTTTGGTAACGATATAATAGTACATGCAAATAACTATGTATAGTTACAGTATGATCGTTGGGAAAAATTAAGGAACACAAAGTCAGAGATTACATTTGACGGAGTGTATCGATTGAAAAGATGGTAGATCAATTGGAATAGCATTGTCAAATCTCGATTAAAGGTTCAAGCCTGCACGGAAATTAGTTTATTATCAACGCATAAAATTGTCGATCTCCCAGGTTACCGTATTAAAGCGCAAAGAAAATTACCGAACGAATTTCCTTTACCTTCTGCTCTCTTCGAGGGGTCGGAGTATCGGCGAGGTTTGAAAATCGCTGGAGCTATTAGGCAGCAATTTCGGAACCGGGGGTATCGCGGGATCTCGTTCAGAGAAATCGCTGCGTCAAGATGGAAAATCGATGGGGACGGGATATTAAAGTTTGACGACCAGCTAGGAAGTGGGTTATATTCGTAGCCAACACCGTGGCCCAGGCGCATCGGTCGCCTCGGTTTTATACCCCTCGCTGGAAGACAGAAAGCGAGCTAAATCGATGGGGACGGGATATTAAAGTTTGACGACCAGCTAGGAAGTGGGTTATATTCGTAGCCCAGGCGCATCGGTCGCCTCGGTTTTATACCCCTCGCTGGAAGACAGAAAGCGAGATGAGCTCCGCGAGGGTCGGTGGACGTTAAACGCTTTTAAAATTTAACTTTCCGACGAGTTATTCGGCCTCGCGCCCCGGAAATCTCCGCGCGGAATTTACTTTCTTTCCGTTTCGCCCGGTAACACAACAGATTGCCGAGGGAGGCAAGCCTAACCCCCCTCCATGAATCCTCCTCGTATCTCTGACGTTTACGCTTCATCGCGGTTCTGTAACGCAGTGAATCTTTTTAAAAAGATTCTTACGCCCGGCGGGGACCGTGTTATCGTCGCGAAAATTGAATTCATGTTTTCCTCTTTATGATGTTCCTACGTTACAAAGAGATAACGAAAGATGCAATACTTTCGTACGATCTCTATAAACTTCAATTCAGAATAATTGAAGGTTGAGCGGAATTTTTCTTCAATCTTGTTTACTTGTCCAAGATTATGGATCAATACGTACTCTCTTAGTCGTACAGTGTTGTATTATTCAGAGATTTCCACAGCGCAGTCTCGTACAGTTACAGTAAATCATTGATGAGTGCTTGAAAGTTCCTCGGCGCTGAGTGTGCAGCCGTCATCAGTGGTGGGGATGACGTCTGAATACTCTGAGCTTTCGAACATTCATCGATGATTTACTGTTTTGCGATTGAAACTTTACGGGTGTACGTCGTGTCCGTTGTTAAAAATTATCCCAGACTTTCATTAGCAATGCAGTTAGCCTGGTAAGAAATCGAACGACGTGCTGACTAAATATTAAATCAGATTGTAGTATAAGTTGTACGTAATTAAATTAGAAAAATGGATGCTCCATTTACCCCAGCTGATACCTTAATTTCTGGCAGCTTCCATTCCTAGATCTCTTGATCCTGGAAACGGGGTAACGTTCTCGGAACCATTTCAAGGGACACAAAATTTCGTTTTAATCGGAACAGTTCGAGCACGAGACGACGAAACGTATCATTAAGTGGCAAAAACCACGCGACGTGCTGTTAATGCCGCGCATGAGTGTGTTCGCGCCTATTTCACCGACTCTAATAAGATGCGCGTTTAGGTTTCTTTTTGCGGGTGCGCAACGCGAAATTACAGTTTACTCCGTGGACGCGAAGCGGCGCGGCGGTTCGTTCTTCCGGAGGAACACAGCTGGACGTCTGTATCTCACGTTTCAATATATCTCAATTATATCGTAAATAAAATATGACCGGCTAGTTGCGTGCGCCCGGTAAATTGGCAGCCGAGGTGTCCGTTAGCGAACCTGTTCCCTCTCCCGCCCTCTCCGTTGTCGTCTCCTCTTTCTTCGCCTCGTACCCTGGGAGCCTTCGCAACTTTCAGTATCGAGAATACTTTTTTTGTTGCCCTTGAATCGATTTTTCCAACGACCCCGCGGTAGGCCTCGAAACCCCGTGTATCCTGTCGAACAACTCGTGATTCCATGTGTCCGATGGTGTTCTGTTCCACGCTTTTATAAGTCACCATTACTCGATGATTGATTAACGATGCGTTCTCTCGGGTTTCTCACGATTGCTCTCTGTTTTTTTTTAAACGGAAAAGTGGAAACAAGTAGGACTAACAAGGGAAGTCGCTCAAATGGTAATACGCTCATTTGGATGAAATTTTATATCAAATGTGCTTTTAGTTTTCTATTTTCAGATCGGTTTCCGCTGTCCATGTATGGAAGTCGACGAATTTAAAAGAAACAGCACTACGTTATCGTTACGATGGTGAAGCAGGTAGGGATGAAGGTACGAAACTTATTACTCAGGCGGACGATTGACCGCTAATTACACGATTCACGTGAGTTTACGTATAAGGTCCACCGACCGGCCGTCCAATCGACGAACACCGCGTACGCAGGATCATATTGTCGGTTAATAGAGGCGGACGAGGCAAAAATCGTTGGCGCACGGCGGAAAATTGTAGGAAACCTCCGAGGGGCACCGGCAGCGTAACAACTCACTCAGCGGCGGGCGATTAGCCGGGGATTTTTTACAGGAAATTGCATCGGCATCGGCGAGCTCCGGGTCGTCGTTTATTACTTGAAATTTATGCAGCTATTACGGATCGCGATGCCAGGTGTCCGGTATACACCGCGTGGCCCTCCGAGCGAGACCCCTCTGACCCTCACGTCGTTCCATCTCGTTTTTATTGGACCTTCCTCCACGGTCCACTCTATCTTCGTGCTTCCTACGAATGTTACGATGTTCTTGTCGCTACTCGCGAATCGAATTCACGGATGCAGTATTTCATAGTTCATCAAGCATCGAGCAGTATGTTGAAATACAGTATAACTCCTGTTTGGAAGCCCGATCGATTGAATTCACATTTATAACTTTATATCCAAGTAGATATTTAGGTGTTCGGCTTCCGATGGACCACCCTGTATAGTGTTAAGTGAAAATGCCTATTTTATATTATAATACATCAAGTATGTAACAATATTAAAATTGAGAAACTTTTTCGAAATCAGAGTTGATCAGCTTATATAACGATTAGCCGAGAACACGCGGGCTAATGTTTAAGTTCTCAGCCCCGTGATTCCAAAATCGACCGAACACAGCGGCAGGAAAGACGTGGACGCAGAAGCATTTTTTAATTTCACCTCCCGGAGGGTCAAAGTATGATCGATGCGGTCCGTTCGCGAAACGGAGCGAAGAGACTTCATTAAAAATGTATGAAAGGGAATGGAGAACGGGGTTGGGTGGCATTGGGCAGGGATCTAAGCGGGCCGTCTAGGAGAGATCCTAGATCGGGAGCGTGGCTCGACTACCGCGGCGAGATTTATCCGTAAGTAATCACAGGGTTTGCCGGTTAAGGATTGTTATTGGTGCATTTTAATGCGGCCGTTTCAACGGGGGTGTTATTATTCTTGTGGTTTTGCGGTTGTCCGAGAAAATTAGCGGTTCCAGGAGGAAGGAACGTTCCTCCGCGAAGGGGCGGACACACGCGGGGCCCAGGTAACCCTGAGATCCATCTGTCACAGCGAGGGCGTTCGCAATTCGTCAGCTCTCCGGAGGTCTGCGGGATTGAAAAGTTTCGCCCCGGCGAATTTGCATGCTCCGTGTTCCAACGCCGAACTGATTTCCCCTGTTCTTCCCTCGCCACCGTTGAGGAAAATCAAATCGAGTTTACCGGCCGATTCGCTATTGGAAAACGTCTGGCGGAAGAGCCGTACAGAGACGAATGTAAGCTGAATTCGTTGCGTGGCGATGTGGCGAAAGTGGGGATACTTCGCGTGAATCTGATCAGCATTCTTACATTTCGAGCGAACGTAAATATGTACTTGTGTCGTTACCAACAACCGTCACTTGAATTCTTTTGTTATAAAAACAAACTGTACACAAGCATTATTATCATGTCGATCTTTAGTATTGTAACTAAGACACGGCATATACGGGTTTCACCTGTAATTTTAATATCAAACAACTTAATTACCGACCAGTTAGATGTTTCTTCCATGATTCAACGAGTCGACACGTTTGGCATGTAAACGACGATAAACAATTATGCTACGGAGGCGAGATAAGGCCAGACGAGTTTCCAAACGGGTTCGGTGTGCGTGTCACCGCCGCGGCGTAGCCATATGTCGCGATAAAAACGAGAGTTCTTTTATTACTCGCGCATTAATAGATGAGCCTTAATTTACAATACGCCTCGGTTCTGCATTTTAATTTTACGCACCTGCCGCCTCGCCAAGGGTTGTTCCACTCGAATCCATCCCCCTTTAAGAAGTACGCTCCCGGTCACGGCGCGTCCACCTGCCGTGGCGTTTCGAAATTATCATAGGATTATTATTCAATTCCGAGGGTCACGGATGCAATTTGATTACGGTGCACGATGACAATAACCTTTCTAGCCGGATACTTTAAAGGGTGGCTACGGCGTAGAAAAGGGGACATGGAATGCGAAATAATTTATTGACCGCAATACAATTACTATTATAAAATAGTTAAAAAAAAGATCTTTCTTTTAATTCAAAGCAAAATCTCTTATATTTATTGTAAACATTGGAGATTACTAGTCTACATCCTACATCACTTTATCGAACAATACTCAATTATACTAGACTACCCGGACACTAATAATCATTATTAAAAATAAGCTCCACGAGCCAACTGGCAGCCGGCCAAAAACACCTTTATCGCTTAGATCGAGGATCATTCCGCGGGCGAGTCCCAGTCGAATTGAATTTCGGATTCTGATCTGAACAGGTAGGTGGGGGGGGGGGGGGGGGGGGGGTCAGTCGATGTAATAGCCGGCTTCGAAAAACGCCGTAAACGACGATGCCCCGCACTCGGCCGGGGCCCCGTGTGTCAGTGTTGATTTATGTCCGGGAAATGGGTCGTGCCTGGGAGGCTAGACCGTCGCCTTGCGCGGAGCCGTTTCATCAGAAAACGGTCGGCCCCTATTAAAACAGACCGAGCCTGGTAGCCAGAAAGTGGAGACGGCGCGCCTCGTGGCACACAGGCCAGACATCATAAACTGTTTATAAATCACCGGCATATACCTGTCATACGGTTTAACAGATGCGCGTGTGCGCCGCGTGCTCGCTCGCTCGGATGCAAAAAGGCCGGCCAGAGCTAGCCATGGCTTGGGATAGCCGTATCTGGCGAGCCAGGAAGATCGTATCGTTTACGCGGATCCCGAGAGCGCCGACTCTAATGCACTCTTATGCACTCTTATGCACTCTTAGCCGGACCTCGCGCGCTGCCTAGGATTTACGTCCGCCGGATCTCGGGGGACGCGAAGCCGCCGCGCCGTTCCGTTCGTACACCCTCGATCCTCGTAATTCGCGGCTGACGATGGCCTGGCTCGGTGTGAATTGCTCGTATCGCGAAACATTCTTATCCTGATAATAAATTATATTTTGGCTCAGGGATTTTTTTTTATTACACGGTGCTGTGGAAGGTTAACACTAATCATACCAAGACTTAATATATACCTATTTCTACCATAGCGGGTCAAATGACCCGACTTTATGTTTCATGCTTGAATGTATGAAATATGGATGTTAGGAAGGAAATAAAAATATAAATTAAATTTATTATAATTAAACAAAATAGTATGTTGAGCATTTCTATTACAAAAGCAAAAAATAAAAATTTTTAATTCATAGTTCAACGCATTTTTTACATATAAGTGTTTCCATTGTACATTTTCCGCAAACATATTTTTTACATTTAGAGCAAATTTTGTTGGTTTTATTTTCTTTACAGTATCCTATTTGACATCTCATACGTTTATAAGCATCTGTAGTAGACTTAGGCAACGATCCTTTCGTATTTGTTTCTTGTTTTGGTTGTTCACGGGCTTCTCGAAAATCGGCGCCAAGTTCTTCTGCTAGCTTGAGTAAAAAATCTTGTCTCGAGATATTTTCTCCTGTCGTTTGCTTGTACAAAATCCAGGCATTTATGCCAGCTAAATCAAGGATATTGAAAAAAACTTGGAGAGGCCATCTGCAAGACTTAGATTTTGTAGTAAATTTCCTCGCCATTTGATCGGTCATGTCTACACCAAATTTGGTTTTATTGTAATATGAAACAGTTTCAGGTAAACGTTTATCATTGTTTTCTACTTTAACGAATTTATGTTTAGAACTAAGTAAAAGTACTTTTTTTGTTGGCTTACTTTTATAGATTGTAAGAGTACAATTATCTGTTGTAAAAATTTTCGATGAAAATCACACAACTTGTACTGTCTTGTTTGCTTCGACATTTTTTCTGGGTAAAAAATGATCTGTATTACTATAGCTATCAAAATAAAATATAAGCTAGGTACTTACCAAGACTTTCAATTTTTGCCACTTTTTCTTACACTAAAAAGCTATTTTCAATCTAAAATTTGATATTTTCTTGAAATTATTCTGAGCTATTTTCGTTGAACTACTTTACGCAACAGTCTTTGGAAGAATGTGCAACTTACTGACTACAAATATGACTAGATAATCTCATAAAACAAAAAAATTCTCTCCGGGTCAAATGACCCGTTGTGGTAGATATCGGTATACAACAAGGATTACTCAGAATAAACAAAACAAAACAAAAAAAAAAAACTTTTTATAACTGTACATTAATTACTTAGAAAAAGTCATGAAGTCAAATGTGCAAACGCAATAAAATTATACGTGCATTTTCAATGCAAAAGTTCAAAATGGGTCATTTGACCCGTTATGGTATGTTTAGTGTTAATAGTCGGGAGAGTGCAGTTACTTCACCAGAGGGGTGGTAAGACATTAAATCATCGATGAGTGTTTGAAGGCTCCTCGGCACTGAGTGCTCAGACGTCGTCCCCACCATTGGAAACTTGACTGGTTTCACGGGTGACCCCTCCAGTGGTGGGGATGGCGTCTGAATTAATGCCGAGGAACCTTCGAACACTCATCCATGATTTACTGTGGTACAGTAAAGACTCGATGAGAGTTGGATAAGGAGTTCCTCGTGAGAGTTTCTATTTTATATCCACCTGTGGGGAGAGGAGGCGGTGGAACATGTCAAGCGCATAATTTATTGTCCCTTGATTTTGTTGCCGAGTTTTTTTCTAAATAGGGAGTAGAACTTTGGACAACTTGTCTCAGATTTAAATATATTTTTTAGAAATATAGAATGTTGGGAGTAGGGAGAGCAAGGTTTATACTGGTTCTCTGGTATAGCTGTTGTATAAAGTGTAGACGGAATCTATAACTAAGTTATAACGGCCTATTCACTGCCAAGTAGAGTATAAACGAAAAATTCGATTCTTGACATTATCCATACATTATGGGTAAATTAACTTCACGGTGGTGTCGTTGGTATAAGCTGTAGAATGTCCGTATATTATAGTGTATATCTACGATTCGAAAGGTTCTACCCTAAGCCTGACTTCCGGGTGTAAGTTACCGATAGCGATTTGATGCCGACGTTAACCAGTGTCGCGGTTAGTCTGCTCGGGGTCAGACATGACACTGATAGTGAGTAAATGCAAGCATCTGTTACCGTCCGGAAGTCTCAAATCATAGAATGTATGGGTTTTGTTGGTACGAGATTATGAACGCCATATACTCGTATGTTCCCAGAAACTCCCTTAGTTCTCAAGAAACCGTTTAGTAATTATTGTCTCCCTGGAGTCGAATTATGATCTCGAAGAGATAAGGCAGTTAATTTTATAGAGCTGTATCTCCTTTATTTGAAGAAAATGAGAGAATAAATTTAGATTATAACAGAAGGAAAATAATATTGGGTTGAAAGGAAAGTTTGCGCAGATGTTATTTAAAAAACTCATATAATAGTGAGAAAGACTAATAGAGACTACTGGAAATCACGTCATTGATTAAATAAATCACTTTCTGTAAATGTAATACAATGGAATTTATTTAGAATAAAAACGCATAAACTTTCCGTTTAATCCAATATCGTGGAAGAAGTTGAATGTTACAGCTTGTCGGTAGATCGATATTGTAAAAATGGCTGACAGACGAGACGGGAAGGAAGATGTCCGCCGTACGGTGAATGGAATTCGCCTTGATCGTTGGAAAAAATTACGCGGCTCGTTCACGGTACCGGGGGCAGCGAGATGTGACGAATTAAAAACGGGCGTCGCGGCTACGTAACCCGCACCGGTACGATTTTCACCGTGTAAAACGATAAATTAATTCAGGTTCGTGCGGAGTCACCCAGTAGATTAGCGGCGTTCCGCGAAGAACGGTGCCCATGCGCGTCGTAAATTTTCGTTTTCTCGTCGCATAATGTATTATGCATTTTCTGTCCACCCGTTTCCAGGCCGTATTTAGAGCTCTTGACAATTATCTTTCCGGTGGGTAAGAAGCCATGTAATATTCATGCCGTGGATCGTAAGTGGACGAACGAGCCGGCCGCCGGCTACACAATACCGTAGATTTCGAGATTGCGCGCTCACCGTGACACTAATACCGGAAAGGAAACGGAGAAAATCAGTCTTAATTGGGACACACTGGAAATGACGACGCTTTATTTAGCCGCCTCGTATACACCTGACTCTGATCGACGATCCTACACCCGTTACCACCAGGCTCGATCCGTTTCTACCATCCTCCGCGTTACATCACGCTGAATAGTTATATCAGCGAACAACTGTTAATAGCGATAAGAGACACAAGGACAATTTAAAGGAACCGCGAGCAAAAAGGCATCTTTGTTAGGAAGATTTGACTTTGACTGTGTTTGATGAATGTAGCAGTCGAGTCTCTATATACAGAGTGTTCGTTTATAAAAAATGTTTGAGGGATGATTATACGTGTCCCAATATAATAAAACAAAAATCCAGAATGACGAAATTGGTGTTGGGAGCTTCGTTTTCGAGTTATTAATAACACAAGATCTGGATCGAAAACGCTTGATACTAGGCAATCTGTGTACAAACGGTAAACGTAGGGCACGACGGTCACGAAGTGTACACTGACGTCCCTTGAAGGCAAAATGGGCCTTTACTTGCTTCTTAACCAAACATGTGATATGTATACATATTCCTTTTCCGTCGTACAATCCCAACATCTGTAGGTCATTCGGCATTTACATATTCTTATTACTTTTCCTCAGTTTCGTGGTAGTCATCGACGCGAACACATCTAGTCGGCGCGAAGTAGCTTGAATCTTTTAATAATATTAATTTAATTAATTTATTAAAGTTTATTTAGTTTAATTTAGTTCATATTTATCGTTTACTGTGTGTATGTGTGTAAGATAATCCACGCTTCGAGTTGGACATCACTTCTTGGCTACGAGGTAAAAGTGTATTTTTTTTTAATAGACGTCAGTGCGCGTGCCAGTGTTTAACCTGTTTCTGGCCTGAATTTTAAACTGTTAAAACTATAAAACGAAGGTTTAACACACATTCGTCAGTATCGATCTTCGTTATATAGTGATCTCTAGAATCACTCCTTAAAGTTTCTCACCCACTAGTTGAATTCCCTTTTACGTTGAAATTTTAGTACCGTGCCAACATTTTCTCTTTGCTTTAATTAACTTCCAAAGTACACAACACAAACCAAATATTTCTCCTGAAACCTTCGGATTCGGATCGATATCGATATCATCGGTACAGTCCAAGCTCGAAAAGATTCCTGAATCATACATGCTGTGTCTTCGAGGATCTCTTTCCTGTACTTCCCACGCATTAATAAGTATCCCCCAGATCGCGCCTCCATCTCGTCCTATCGGCTGGAAAGCTCGTAGCGTGGCTGGGTTAATTGCGAGCCGATCGACCGGTTGGCATTAAACAGAAAATTCCTGCGCGTGGCGAGCGTAAATCCAGGAACTAATTTCGCCCGATACGAAACGATTAACGCTGGGCTCTGACACCTGGGTACTAGGTAATAGAAGGTGTCGTGAGGCGGGCAGAGGTCGAGTATACTTTCACGCCTATCGACAGCGCGCGGCTCTCGTTTCGCAATTTTCGCGTCAGAATTTCGCTCCCTGGAACGGGTCGCCGCTAGAAATGCTAATACGGTGTCATTCACGCGCGTTAACATAATGCTCTGAGACGCGACGGGGTGCCTTCACACGGGGAAACCCACCTCCACGATCAAGATCGTGGAACGAGATCTCGCCGACAATGGATTCGCCGTGTTAATGAAGTCCTAACGAATACGCCTGGGGGTAACTGTTCCGTATCGAGTGTCAGAATTTTCTTACAATTAACAGTCAACTCGATTCTATTTCCTTCCCGAAACTTGTGACTTTCGTCCTTCGACTTCTCTAGGATCGTCTTTGCCCAAGATCACGATTCCTCGGTTCTTTATCGCCGAGGATCGAGCCGCAACATTAATATTTGTCAATTACTCGGTGGTAGGGGGTGCCCACCAGCCAGAGAGATTCATCGTGGCCACGCGAGAATCCGCTTCCCATCGGGCGACAGAACAGAGAAAGCAATTATAATTCCCTCTTCGTATCGTCGGGCGTTATAATTGGAGCACACGGGGCCTCCGATAATGGAGGACCAAAGAAGATTAAGAATGGGATGTTTGCGTGGGGAGTGAGAGAGAGAGAGTGAGAAGGTGAGACGAGCACGGGGAAGAAGTGAGAGAGAGACATTGGGAAGGTAAAAAAGAGAGGGTACGCGTCGAGGGAAAAAGAAGGAAGCAAAAGGGAGAAAGAATAGGCGGAGAGAAAAGGGAGAGAGAAGGAGAGACCCCTAGGTATAGTCTCGATGACTTATGTGGCTCTGACGCTATCAGCGAAGCGTCTCTAGAGTCCGGCCTGAGCCCCGGAACGGCGGTCCTCGTAAATCATTGCGATCCACCCACGCCCGTACCGTCCAGCTCGCCGCCGCGGAGCTGGAGCTTCAGCTTCGAGATGCGATATGACAATTAACGAGGTCAAAGGGAGGACGAAGTTTGCTCACGGAACGCTAGCGCGAGCCCAACCTTCCCAGCGTGCTACGTACGCTTCCCTTATCAATCCTTTCCACGGGGCCGGGGGAATTTATTAGCGGCCGGAAACGAGGTTCGAGTGGGAACCGCCTGGAGGAGATGTTATCTTTTGTCGTATGCTCGGGTTAAAAGTGCTCAGCTAGATCTGTGTATTATATTTTTTAACGCGAGCCACGGTCACGGGTACTTTGCTCGCTTATTTAGAGGGTCGGGTCTGGGAGACGTCCTGTGAAAATAGTCGGTAAAGTGGCTAGAAAATTAGTACCATTGCGATTTCCTACGGGTGTTCAGCTCGTGCTGGAATTAAGTAATCGTTACAGTCTCTTGTCTCTTCGGTGTTAACCCATTATAACATCGAGTCACACACGTGATGACGTTTTCAATCTGTATTTAATAAACATTCACATAATTCGTTTTCTTCAAGTCAAAGTGAAATATTGTTTCGCTGGTATTAACAGTTAAGATTTAGAGTAAATTTACTAAGATTTAGATTTAGATAAATTTATTTAAGATTTAGAGTTAAGTTACACTTGCCATAAGAATAGAATTCTTTTGGTGTCTGGGAAATTATTAACGATAAGGGGTTAATTACGCAAGGGGTTAATAAATAGCAAAGAAACCTTCTGGTGTCTTCTAGTGTTGCAAGCAGGTGAATAACAGTTTGCAATTTCTAAACGGTATCGATACGAATCGTGGCATTCGCTTCGATCATCGCTACAGCTCGTTTTGCAAATGCCCAACCATCGTGACTCGGCTAGAGAGGTCAGATGAAAAGCAAACTGCAGCCTTCTAAGAATACGCTTTGAAATGTATCTCCGTCCGAGAAAGGGGACATCGCTGTGCTGCCACGGAGTGAGAGATAGAAAGAAAGAGACGTGGTCCTTTGATTGTCATCCGGTGGCAGGGTGCACCCGTGGAGATACAAATGACAAAGATACGGGCCGTGGTCCGCGGCTACCGCGTTCACGGTTATCTGCGAGTACGATCGTCGGGGCTGCGCTAGGGCCTCCTTTTTTCGGTCGGCAGTTGGCCGACTCCCACGCGAAAAAAGCGGAGGCGGCGTAACATTTTTATTAGGGCAATTCAACGGGAGAGACCCACAAGTGGTTGCCGCTGCAACGACGAGCCCCGGCCGCTGTATATTTATTCCGGAAATTTTTCTGTCTTTTCAGCTCGCTTAATCTTTCCGTTCGCTTTCTTCTTTGTGCGCTACCAAAACGGAGTTGATACAACTCAACGATAGATTAACTAAATACAGTAAATCCTCGATAAGTCCTTGAAGACTCCTCGGTTCTGATAACCCGAGGTTCCCAGATGTCACGGTGACTTTTTTTAATGAGGTTCAAGCACAGTGATGGAGATTTAAACTCTGAAGCCAATGATATTCGTTTCAACCCCCTATGGTCATTAGTTTATGAAATATTTAATGTTCATTGTTCAGGAGCCTTCGAATCCTCATCGAGGATTTACTAGTGCCGACGGTTCAGGGTTGATTTCCAAGGATCTTCTAGTTTGAGTATTTGTCTTCCTCAACGATGAATGAAAAAAGCGATGACGCAACGGAAGACGTCTAAGTGACTCGAACGAAAGAAGAACAGATTCTATCGAGGATCCATGTGAAACGGGAAGGCACAAACCGAGTTTCGCCAGGCTCGTTATCTGTCGAGGAAATAATTCGCGGACGCATAAACGCGTAGGCGCGCCTGGCATCGGCGGTGGCTTCGACGCAACTGGACTTAGAGGACGCAGCGTAAGTGCAACTCGCGTCGTGGCTCTTGGGAAGCGGTGCCGCGTTGCGTACACACCGCGGAGATGTCCTCAGGATAAACAAGCAGGCTTTGTTCTACGCTTATGAATAAAACATTCGATAGTGCATCTCTCGGAGAGCCATACCGTACGTACACAACCCGCTGCAATCCATTACTCGGCCGTAGCGAGAACTCGCCCTTTTCCATCATCTTGTGACATTCCTCGCTTCCCTCTAGCATTCGCTTTTATTGTCCCCCCCGATACACCGCGTTTCCACCTTTTTTCAACCCGGTTATACGGTCCCGGTTGCCTGTTGCAGTCAGTTGCCTCGCAGGAACATTGTTAGGTCTACGATATATAACATTCTGATCTTGGAATAATACAGTAACATAACGAATTCCACGTTAACTCACACGTACACTACCGACCCAACAAAAAATTTGAAAATCTGAAATCTTCTTATTCGTAGAATTCTTACCGTGGAGAATTCTCGAATAAGCACCAAAGATTCTTGCATTCGTTCCGTGTATCACCGAGGGCAAAGCGGGGAAAAGTCGCAAAAATTAACAATTACCCGGAAAGCACCGGGGCAATCGGGTCTCGAGCATTACGGCAACATTCACTTCCCTGTGAAAAGAAAAAAAAAAGGGAGAAAGGAAGCGGCTGCGTCGACTTAAACCAGCTTGCCCGGCGACTATAAGAATTTACAACGAACCGAGGCGAAGCTTACGCAACGAGAGGACGGGTAGAGCTTTTACGC
The DNA here is from genome assembly GCF_001272555.1 of Dufourea novaeangliae. Taxonomy (NCBI): domain Eukaryota; kingdom Metazoa; phylum Arthropoda; class Insecta; order Hymenoptera; family Halictidae; genus Dufourea; species Dufourea novaeangliae. The sequence goes on along the minus strand of NW_015373885.1, from coordinate 563,758 downwards.
TGCCGCGTTCCTGGTGGGAGGGAGTCTGATGGGGAAAAAAGGAGACGAGAAAACGGCAAGGGGATGGAGAAAACGGGCCAGCACATCGAAGACGGGCGGGCGAACGAGAAAGTCGAGCGTGTCTCAATGTCTCCCAGAAGGCGCGGCTCGGCAATTTGTGCCTTCATTCGCACAAAGCTCGAGCGCCGCGGAAAATGCCGGCATAAAAGAGAAGTTAAAACTATGCCGTCGTTCTTATTACCGCCCGGAGCCACCCTGACCTAGCCCTCCCTTGTTTCCTCTTTCTGGCGAGCATCCCCCAGTCCATCTCACTCCTCCTCCCCTTTCAGCCTCTCGCGTTTCTTCTCTCGCTCCGCCTAATGGGTCAAATATTTTCTTTCCGCTTGCTTCCGAGCTTGATTAAATAATTTATAATCCGCTGGAATGTCGAGGCGGGAGGGTTGCTGTTGCTGCTCTCTCTCTCTTTCTCTCTGTGTTTGTCCCCCCCCCCCTGAATCACGGCGTTGCTTAATCTTCCGCGAATATCTTGGAGTTAGGGACGGGGTTGGATTTGGGGCTATCGATGAGGTGACGCGATGTCTTTGGGGAGCACGGAATTGGGGATGAATTCGATAGGTGGATTGTTGTTCAGGCTCGTGCTGCGTGGTGAAACTGGCTAATGGAAATATCGTTGTACGATTTCCATTAACCAAACAGAAACGATCGGGAGTGGTTGGGGTTCTGTTTTTTTTTAACGAGAAGTAGTTTCGGAATTAACGAGTCGTGATCACTGGTAGCTCCAGTCGACAAGTCATGCAAACAGCGCTCCGCAATGAACAACACTGCTTCGCCCGCAGTCTGTTTACGTAACGATTATTTAGGTTATTGTATCCGCGATTTTCAGCGTTGTAGCAGCTTATCGTGAGCCCGTGTTTCGAGAAACCGGCCCCATTGTTCGAAACGCTATATACCACTCGTTGGAATAATTCTGCTAGGTGTAATCCACCCCGGCCCCGGTTCGAATACTTGATTCGTTGCGGGCAACGTTAAACCCTTCTGGCTAAATTTTACCGCATTACAACGCTGCGTTTGCCAAATTTTGCCCCCCCCCTCCGCACCCTTTATCCGTTTGCCGAATCACGATTAAAATGTTTGTCGAGTTTCTATTCGTAGTCGCTGCTCTGTAAAACTCTGGGATAATCGAAATTCGGCGCTAGGGCCAATTTCGGTAGGGCTTGTGAAGAATTTTTGAAAACGAATCCGGTAGAGTTCATTGAAATTTTTCGAATAAAAATAGCAAAATGGTTCTTCCTGAATCGGATCGTATTGAATTGACTTCACTTGATTTCGTCGAGAACGATTAAGTTGATTTACAGACTTCATTCAGTTGCCCAGAGGGTTTCGAATGCGAGATGCTTGAAAGCATTAAAGCAACGCAGGAAGTACAAGCGAAGTAGAGTAAATAAAAAGGATCTTCATTTTGCGCTTCTTATTTTCAAACGGAATGTACCTCGGCCCTCGTGTCGGTAGCTACGCTCGTTCGTTGCAAATTTCGGCATCCGAAAAACTGCGTGGAAAGTCGTTTTTTCACTGCGAAGTTCCTACACGGTACGTCGAGAGGGTCAGCGTCCATTAAAATCACTGGGGTGATTTTTTGTTTTTAATTTCAACCTGAAAAAATTCTGCTCTGTACAGCGAAAAAAATATCGATTCTTGAACATTGAATGTAAAACGTTTGCTCCCATCCGTACAAAAATAGAGTGATTTTCGAATTCTATATAGCATGTGTGTTTTCGTTACATGGTCTTGATCCCATACACTGCACATTTTCCATTCTGTAAAATGTACATTTTGCTTTTCACGGTACGAATTTCATATTATGTGTAAACACACAGTGTGTATATTTGTTGTTCGCGTTTTTCGCTTCGATTGAATCACTTCGATTACTCGAATTTTCGACGTATTTCAACGACAAGCTTTTACGGATCGACGACTATTTTTATTTCCGTTAGAGCTCGACCGATCGTCGACGTGCCTCGCGTGTCTTCGGTTCATCGTGGCAACGGGCACGGTTGCATTTTCGAAATTGCGGGAAACGAAACGAAATTCCCGCAGCTGGCCGAGGCCGACCAAGGCTCAAAGCGACCGCGAAAACCGAAGTTATTCGAAGGGAGCATTCTTACGGACCACGATTCAAATATGTCAAATATTCCCGCGGCGACGAGACGCAAGGAAAAATTAAGGGGTCGCCTGCAGGAATCGAGATCTTCTCTGTTTCTCTCTTTCTCTCGTTGTGTTCTACTTTGATTAAAATATGTCGCGCGGTTTTACGCTTTCCTCTGTAATCATGCTCTTCCTTTCCTCTGTAGTAGGTTTCGTTCCTTCGTTGTTGAACAAGAGGGTTAGGGCGGAAGTAGGGTGGATCTTTTTTGGTCTGGAATGTCGGGACCATGGACGAAGAATTAAATACGCGTCATTTCATGTGTAAAAACTTTGTCGTCAATATTTCACCGAGTCAGAGATCTTAATTCGATCACGAATTCGATCATGAAAATTGTTTGATTAGTATAACATGATTCAAGGAGAGCTTTGAGATGATTGTACCAAATTTTTTGTCAATCCCTTCTTTCCAGATTTTTCAATGCCACTTTCAGATTTCATAGATAAACCTATAATTTTTTTACGCTTATATTTTAGAGGATACTGCGACGAATTCGGCAAGCATCATAACAAATAATTTTTTTTCCTTTAAAGAAACATTAAGAAAATGTCAAAAGCTTTCAGAACGTTCAACAACGCCCACTCATGAATTCTAAACGTCATAATTTATGCGATTTCTACTTCGTCTTTGCATCGCATGATCATGCAATCTAATCGGTGTAATAAATATGTTGTTGTTATTATAAATTATAGTAATTTTCATCGGTAATTCTTGCCACGTGTACCTTCTTGAAACCAACGGAGAACTTTTATAAATCCGATTGCGTGTGGTGTACGCGTTCCGTACGCACCGTAAACAGCACGTGTCGCCATAAACAATGCTATTGCGTAAAACGTAGTTTCACCGAGTTTTCACGGGACGTGTGCTCCCCTTTCGCGACGGAAAATAATGGGGAAACTGTAATTATTCGTCGTTGCGTTAGCGGTTAGAGCCTTTGTCGTGGTCGCCTTTGAATGGATTCCCACGTGTCTCGTGATGTCACCGTTGATTTAATAGCCGACCACATTTTCTTAGGCATCTCGAGAGAGAGAGGGAGAGGGAGAGAACTTGTTCACGCGACGCTACCGAGGCGCGAAAAGGACTCCTGTCGTTTGTTATTAAAAGCGTGGGAAGAATATTTCAAGGCGAGAGACGTTGCCTCGACGTGCGATCTCGCTTTCATCGGTTCGTGACGCACCTTTTGTCCCCTTGTTGAAACAACTTGTTCCCTTGCGGTATGATTCAGTCAACATCGATGATACGTTCTGCATTTTTTAAGGAACAGAAGAATTGCTCGTTAAGGAATATTTTGTTGGTATCTAAAGGAATATCTGTACTATTGACACTGCTGTTTGGCTGTCTTCACTTGTTTCTCACAGTTTAATTGTTTCCCACAGCATATTGAATATTATCATCACCAAAAGCCTTCAAACCGTTCCAGTACCATCGTAACGGATTGTTTTCATTATATCCAACCCCTCGGTTCGTCTAAACGCCGAATCACATCGATCAAACATACGGTTCACAGTGTGACTGCGACACGTCGCGCTGACAAAGAATGATCGCGTTTCAGGAGCCACGTGTTCTAACATCGGTACGATTGCTTCCAGGTTTCCCGTCAGGCCTCTTCCAATTCATCCGTTACACCTACTACTGTGACAAACTTGCTTATCCTTCGATCATTGAAAATCGACAATCGAGATTTCGTCAAACGGTGTCGTGACTTAGCAACCGTGAAGTCCACGAAGTTCACATTGATTCGTTCTCTTCGACCGAAAGGGTTGCCCGCGCAAAATGCGGTTTGCGTGCTGTTTGCTGTTCGCGCTGCATTTCTCCCGCGGATATATAGAGGGCCGGCGCTCTTTGCTTTATATAATTGCGAGCTTTCATATTTGATGTTGCCAAGCCGTTCGTAGCTTCAGCCAGTTTGCACCGGCTTACACACGGCCCATTTCTAGCATTTTCAAGCAGCGCCGCAGTTGTGCGAACGTGTGCACGCTAGGTATGCGGCGACCTGCAAACACCGCGCTAAACTGCGCCTTGTGTTTGAAGCTCGGATTTACCGTGCGTTATTTCCCGGATTTGCGGAAACCTCCTCGATGTTAGACCCACGTCCATCGGTCTTCAGCAAGGTTTTCTCGAGCCCCCGGGACTCTCGGGCTCTCTCTGCCTTCCGCCCGAGATACTTCTAACTCGGTTCCAGGAAATCGTTTTCGGGATCATCGAAAGCATGGGTAGCTTTTCTGTTGCTTGGAAGGTTTAGCTCTAAACCTTGACCACTCGACGTTATCGGTGTCAACTAAGAGGAAGTGTTTGTCGCATTTAGATCTCAAAAGGTAGACAAACACTATTCACTTCATCTCCCACAGGTCTTCCTCTTTAAGAGAATACCAGAAAAATCTGTGTAACATATTTTGTGAAAAATATTTCTCTCCATTTACAATCAATGGGAACGCAATCTTAATTTATAATCAACTTTACATAATCTGAACCTTTAAATTTGTCTACCTACCGAAAGTATATAGTAGTTGGTATTATAAAAAATCGCGATGATACCAAAGGTGTCGAAGTGAAACATTTCAAACCCCATCGAGTCAGCTTCACCAACGATAATCCAACGGGATCGGTTTTCACGAATTCCTCGGTCGAGGACGTTGAGGGCCCCGGGAACTGGATTAAAAAGCAGGGGCCACGATGTCGTCGCCGTGGCGGAGAAAGAGAAAAAACAAAAAAACGTCGAGACAACACGAGCGTGTCCCCGGTGCGTTTTAAACGGCCCGCAGCACTTGGCGAATATTCGAGCGTAGATATGTATCCGTCGTGCTTTATGCCCGACCACCGGTGTGTATGAGTGCGGGGCCCGTTGTTATATTCAAATTCAGTCACTTGGCTAGTCCATGATTGTGCGTCGGCGAATATTCCAATATACCCCTGGTGCCCGGCCATATTGCAATTCTATTACCGCGGAATTGCACGACCGGCATAAGCAGCAGCCTGAGAACACTCAGGTAACCCCACCGATCCCCCCCCACCCCCCACAATGTTCGCCCCTCTTATGGATTATTCGACAAATTGTTTAGGATTATTGCGATATGATTTTATGAGAACACTTCGCGGGACTGTTGTATCGTACCGCCTATCCTCGACTTTTCGTGCTTCCTGAACGGCAGTCTCGAGCTTTGATCGTAGTGTTGGACGAGTTTCGATTTTCTCTCTTTCTCGTTACTGTTGATTCCTTACTTGTCTATCTTCTTTTAACACTTTGCTGGCAGGAGGGTTTTTGTGTTTGCAAATATGGAACTTCAGATGTTCTAAAAAGGTTTGGACATTAGAGTAAAGGTTCCATGAGATTTGGATAGGAAGTTCCTCGTGAGAGTTTCTATTTCATCCCCACCACTGGGGTGGAGTCCTTGTTGAAATTGTATAATTTAAAATTTTAATAAGAATTGAATATTTTAGGGTGGTTTTATAGTTATACAATCTCTTATGTATACAGTGTTTATACATATGCATATCCAATATTTAATTTTCCTGGTATTCAGTAAATGCTATTTGTAGACGTATTTATCAAATTTTCTGCACAGTTCCATCTTTAAGAATGTACATATACAATGAAATATGTACTTAACTTTTATTTGTTAAACTTCACATATAGGAAAAGCGATTTCTCTCTACAACACGACTTTAATTGCCTCGCGGGAGTTGAATGCCAGATTTATTTCTATCACTACGGTGTTGCAGTTTGTAGTTTTTCATCGATCGATAAGCACAATGCTAAGAATCAGTAGGCTCGCGCAACAATATCCACGGGGTAAATACAATAAACCCTGATCGGTCATTTCGAGCATCAGGTGCCCGGCACGATAGCTTGTTATTCCTGACCGATGGAACAATGCAAATTGGCACAGCAATTCGGATCTCGTTCCCGTTCGTTCCGCTTCATCGAGCCCGTTATTAATACAGCTAATATTTACCGAGCGACTCAAAAGATCCTTCGATCCTCGGAGAAGAAGCCGCGCGCGTTCGTCCCTTCTCCTTCTCCAGCCTCTCTGTCTCTCTATATATCTTCTTTCTTCGATGCTCCGCGTACTCGAAGGAGGATCCCAGCGGCCTCCGGGCGCAATATGACATTTAATTAAGAAACTTGGGCGAGCTCTCCGAGTGATATTTGAGGTAATTAAAAATGTATCCGTCGCGGTTCTTTGAGTCGTTCCTCTCTCCCCTCTACCCTTCTCCTTTCTTTCCCTTCCTCCCTCTCTTTCGCCCCCTCGAAACCTTCTCGTCCTCCCACGCCTGCTTCGTGCTTCGCACGAAATTGCCCGGGAGGTGACCGACGACGGACCAAGGACAAGGACGGTAGAGGATCATGAAAAGAAAAGTATTCGAAGAAATTCTACAATATAAAGACAAAATCATTAATTACATAATGTCTTTCGAGGGCGAATTAAAATCTGTATTCGAAATCCACGATAAATTGGCATCGTTTTAGTCCATCAATTTCTGAGCTGAATAGAATTTTAGAACCGTATCACGATAAAGAACGGTTCGAAATGATCGAGGATCGACTCGTACGAGGCGCAATCCGTCGATCAGCTGCGAATCGTCCGCTCGAATGAAGTTACTTGGCCGGCGCGCAGGTGTGCACGAAGGCATTCAACAGCCGGGGGATCGCTTAATTTTGCAGGAGCTGGAATCTGGCTGATGCCTCGCTGGCAAAGGGCGTTCACCCTCCCTCCCTTCGTTTCGCTGGCCATCCTTCTTTCACGGCACGTTCATAATCCGCGCAAACAAAGCGGGGATGTACCGCGGAAACGAGCTCGCCGAGACGTCAGCCTCGAACGAGATTATCGCTCGATTAAAAGTATCTCGACGACCGTCCATCCTATCTTCTTTCCGCTGGCCGTACGTACTTTTTCCTTTTAATTTCTGCTTTTTTTATGTGTTAACCGGGCAATTTGTCGACCAAAAATCTCCATATGGACACCCTTGACGCATCAACTGCCACAGTGAATAAGGTCGTATATAGCCAGACACGCTTTATTTCGTTTTTTTTTATGTTATACATCGTCGAAAATATATGCGTTCAGCTAATAGGAGCTGTTGGTTTGTTTTTCAATAATACCGCGACATTAATTTTACGCAAAAATTATGCAACGGTATTTAAATAATCCAGCCTGCTTGCAATGACGGTGTCACTCATATTTGGATGACGTGTGGCAGTCAAACTGTTAAAGATGAATTATAGGCTTTTACCTCGCAGTAAATCCATAATAATCCACGCTCCCACAGGTATTATTCTGCAATCAAATGCAGAAATCTTAGTGTAAATAAATAAGAAAGCTTCAAAATTATCAAAAGATGCAGTTGCATACGAACAAGTCAACTCGTCTCCCCCGGTAATAAAAGTAACCTCTGGTTCCCCATTCTGTTGAGTCCCATCGCTACCAATAGCCCCAGATAGGTCTTCACGGAATCCAAATAGAAACACCTTCCGTCAACTGACCGCGCTTATCAAGGAGGCTTAATTAATTCGTCAATTAACCGTCGACCATAATAAATTATTTCCTTGTCGCGAGAACGACGCGGGGCTAGCCTCGACGGGGTACTATCCAGGGCAGGGACGGGACATTCACGTGTCGCGCGATGCTCCGATGGTAGATAGAAAGATGAGCGGACCCGGCTTCCGTGGAACCGAGGACGAAGTCGGGGGGCCGGGTTGGGGACTATAATACGCGCGATGCACACAAGCCACACGGCTCATCTGCATAACACCGGCGGACGCAGCCTCGACATGAATATTTACCGGTCATTTATAAGTCCCTGGTAGGGGCGTTTATCGCGATTCGTCCAGAGTCGTCGTCGTCGTAGTCGTCGTCCCCCGATCGTATTGGATCGCGTTCCGAGGATCTTTCTCGCTGGCGCGTCCCGATGTGTACCGGAAGTGAGCTGCGACGGTGTGCCAGCGGTGGCGGCGTCGGGAACCACCGTGGAGACGTAACTCTCCCTCGCTGATTGCGAGAGGCCAGGCCGAGTTTACGATATACGGGCCTTTACTTTATTGCGCCTCCGTGTCGTTAGTTTCGTACGTTCCGGGAAATTTCACAGATTTCTCGTACCGATTCCCTCCCCAGCCCTGCGATCGATTCGAGAACGTCGCAGCGTGATCCTGGCTACCGTTTCCTTCCATGGAATTCGAGTTTGCACGTCTTGTCTTGGTTTTCGTTCTATTCGCGAGATAGAGCAGGACTTTGGTTATCGCGTGGAAATTGTGTTGATAATTTATTTAGGGATGTTTGTACCTATTTCATCGTGGTGATTTATCGTATATACTTTATGATATGAATGTCGTGTACAGTATATTATTAGTGATTTTATTTGTGACATTATTTGACAGTTCATTTTTATTGAACGATAATTGGGGAAATATCCACTGTGTAGTATTATTACAGTTGATAATGGTACTGTATAATTCCTTTGTCTGACCGGGAAACAACTGTAGACTGTAAATGTTGATGCTAAACTAAACACTTTTATGGACTCTTAAGGGTACCATTGTATGTTCCATGTGAAATGAAAATTACTTACTACTCTTAGCCATTGTATGATACTATCACAATTACAATTTGCATCTATATTCTGGGCTTCTTACCTCAGTGGGCAATGTGTTTTAGTTGAATGTGTTCGACATAGATTATTCACGTATCTTTGCTTATATTGATGCTATCTTTGTATCAATGGGTTTTTCCCGTTAAATTAACTATTATTATTATTAATAATATTACATGGCAATCATTGGCCCTGTAAAAAGGGCTAATGAATGACTCTATTCTTATTACACCTTAAATGGTGTAGTACCTCTTTCCGTGATGTTTACTCATTAGATACGTTAATTTCTTTATAAACGGGTTATGGAATCGGACCATTGGCTCGACCAGATTCGACGAATGGTACCGATGAAAGAAAAACTTCGCAAACGAAAGCGGGGAGAAGTTGCGTCCGACTCGGTCCAGCTAATTTAATAAAACCGCGACTCGGTGGTTGCGCGCAGCGGGAATCAGGCGGGAAAGAGAGGAGACGAACGAAAGGTAGAACGAGAAACTGAAAGAGAAGCACCGGAATAGGAAGAGGGAGGAGAGGAGAGGCGCGCGAGGGGGAATTTTTCATATGCTTACTTGCACAGAAATAATGAGCTTGTCCATAAATAAAGAATAGAAGCCGCCCGCGGCGAATGGGTAATGAAGTCTCTCGTGGATAATTGTTATCGCTGGAAAACGTTGCCAGCCTTGCGTTTTTCCATCGCGAAACGATGTAGACGCGGGCAAACGAAATACATACAACCGGGCTCCACCCCTTTCGCCACACGTTTTTGCTACCCGACTTTTCGAAAGCTGCTTTTTGCGCGTCCGAACACGGGGAATCGACTCAAAGCGACGGGAGGCTACTTTGAGATCGCGAGACGATCGCCGATGGGCCGTTTAATTTAGACGATTCACGAAAAGAATTATCGACGAGTCGCTGCTTTTCGTGATTTTCAACGTTCTCGCCGGGGGAACTATTTTCATTTAGTGCGTGTTCCAGCTGTTCCGAAAGTTCCGCGCCATTCGAACGGGTTTTCCGTTCGGACGGAATTCGAACCGACTACTATTTCTACCTCTCCTTTTACTCAGTGTCTTCAATTGAACCCGTTCGAACGATTTATAAATAGAAAAATCATCTCTCTTGATCGAAGTGGTTACCTCTCTCTTTCTCTCTCAGCGTGGAAGAAAACTTACTATACTTTCCTCAATTATAAATTAAAAAGAACTTCTCAATGATTTCCAAGCATCGAAGCGTTAAACGACCCCCGAATCCCCGCCGCCACCGCGCCGGTCTCACGAGCGTTCTCAGCCGGTCGGGGGGGGAAGAGAGAACTCGCAAGGAACAAGAAGCGGCAGAAGGGGGGAATCGTGTTTCGCGCTCGTAACCATTATCACCGGTGCCCTTCTTCGATAGGGTCGGCACGAGGTCGCTGAAATAGCGACACGAAAGGGCCCCTAGTGTCGATTTATGTTCCGGTGAACGCCGGGATCTTCTCTGCTCTCCTCTGAAGCGTCGATAGGTACGCGCGCGCCGTCTGTGTGCTCTCCTCGCCGAGGAGAGTCGTGCTGGATGGACGGTGGTGGAAGTGCCAACAGAGAAAGGACCGAGAGCAAGAAGGAGAAAAAGATAGAGATATAGAGAGGGGGAGAGAAAGAGAAAGGGAAACTCTCGCCGGCAGATTCACGTAGTTAGATCGTATCGGGGTAGCTGTCTCTGCTTGCTGTGCTTACTCTGTGCTTACTCCGCGCACAGCCACTCCGTCTAGCTCCGAGGTATTTGATATTGACTTGCCGAGCCTCGACTTTGAACTCCCCGGACCAGCCAGGAGAGAGAGAGAGAGAGAGAGAGAGAGAGAGAGAGAGAGAGAGAGAATCATGGAGGAGAATCGGGGGGTAGGGGAGAGAAAGAGAGCTGGACCGGGCCCGAGCCACGTTTAATTAAAAAGCTTTCTGCACCCCCGCGCCGGTTCTTGCACCCCTTACCAAGTGCGCGGTGCAGCGATATGTGCGCCCCCGATAGTCGACACATCGGTGATACCGGAAATCCCCACCTACCCTCTGCCCCCCTAAGTACACACCGGCGGCTCCTCACAAAGGAAATGGAATCCTTTACTTTCCGGATGGAATTAACTCGAAACTCGACGAACGCCTGGCATCGGTTTGATTATTTTAGAACCGACGCTCTGCGCGCGCGCGCGAGGACTCGAGAAATATCCCTGGGGAATCGTCGTGGGTATTTTGTGTGACCCCGTGGTGGGTGATTTTGCTCGACGAGCTTTGGTGTCTTCCTGGTTTAATACGAGAGATCGCAAGAATTGTCCAGCATTAGAACGTTTTCGGAATAAATTTCTCATAATTCTTGGCTGTTTATGGGATTCCCAACTACTTTGATCTTTTCTTGAACGTTTACAATACGAGACACGATATTAATGTAACCATGTGAAACCAATTGGAGAACACTTCGACAGAGGCTTGTAATCGGCCAGCTTCACCAGAAGATGAACGTAAACGTCAGTTCACGGAGCGAAAGCCTCGATGTCTGACCATCGTCTGAATTCACTGGTCAGCTAGTCGCGGTTCCGGGTAGAGGAATCTACTCCAGGTTGAAACGATTTTCCACGGAGGACACGAGGAAATCGTTAAGAGGCGATTCGCGTGCACCGCGAAGACGAAAGCCGGCTCTGGGAGCAGGTGCGCGCGTTCGTGAATCACGTTTATCAAGGGACACGGTGGCTCTCACGGACATCCTTGATCGCGTCATATACCGGGGCCAGGAGAAAAAGCAATTTCCGCGATGCCGTTAAGCACCGCGATTCCCTCGCCGCGTCGTCCGGCGAAACAGCTCTCCTCCGTCCTCCGGGTACAAAGGGCGATGAATACGAGCAGGAGCGTGTGTCTCGCGGATGTATATATCGTCCCGCAATTAAGTCGATGAAAGAACGAAATAACGCCGCGGATATTTCCGTGTTCTCGAGCGATGAACGTTCCACCGCGAACGCCCTTCGCTCGTAAAATGCTATTACGATGGAGAGAAATGTTCCAGACTCTTTAACCCTCATCCGTCCCTTGTGTCAATTTGACAGTTTACTTCTAAGAAATGACATTATTCTGTCATGTGTAGATAAATTTAGCTTAGTGATTTTTTACTTCGAAGAACGTGTAAATTCCAACTATTTATCACTTCATTGTATTAATTTTTACTACTGGGTCAATTTGACACCGAGGGACAAATTAAGTTTGGAAAACGAGGGATGGATGAGGGTTAAAATCATAAAAATTACAAGTTTCCAGCCCGGAGATGTATTTGAATATTTGGCAATTTTTTTGTGGCGTTTCTCAAAGCATGGGCGCAGTGGAATGGAACGGGGGAAGTAATCAACTGGAATTGCAAATTAACGAACCCTTCGTTAACTTCATTTTTCTATTCTTTATTCCTGCGTGCATTTTCGTGTAACTGGTAATTGGAGACGACAATTATATCATTGAATTTGTTTTAAAATATAATTTTAATTATATTGGTAATGATTTTCCTTCTAAGCCACAGTTCTCCGAGTATTCAGACTGACTCGAGGACAAAGGAGATTCTTCAGATTTCGCGGACAGCGTGCATAGCTGGGCATTAGCCACGCAACGGACGCTTTCTTGCGACCGCAAAAACCGCGATGGACGAAGTCGCGTGTGCCCGTCGTATTTCGCATTAACACGTCTCCTAGCATGTCCGTACGTGGTGCCGGGTAAATGATACACACGATGGCGAAATGACGTGAAATAACGCGAGGCTTTCCATCCGCGCGCGCGTGTTTTCTCTAACGAGAGAGACCGTTTCGACGCGGGTACGACGAACCCGGTTCTTAAACCGATGAAATTTTGCAAATGAATTATTCATTTAATCGTTCCACGGACAATTTATTTGCGAACGCCTCGCGTTCCACGCGCCTTGACGGTGTAATCGGCTTAAGAAACTCGACTCTGCGAAGTGAAGTTTCTCTGTCCGACGCCTGAAATTGTATTTCGAAACGACCGCTCGTTAACTTCTTTTTGCTGTTTCGGTGGAGAAATTTGATGGTGACGGGGCTTGACGATTTTTCAAACGCCACAGTGAACTTTACGATCCTTATGTGCGTAACGTCGAGGACAACAAATTACCGACGTCTATCAATTCGGGATAATTTTGAAATTTTACCGAATCAATTTTGTAGTTCGACGATTGAAAAGTGTTTCGGGCTATACAAGGTGTAACAAAAATGTCGGAAGACCTGGAAATGGGATACTCGTCCGGTAATTTGAAACAAGCTTTTCCTTAGCAGAAATGTTATCTGAAGTTTTGTTAATGAGATATTAATGAAAAATCCTGACCAATCAAAGCGCAAGTCTGCCAGCTGAGTTCTCGCGGTAGCGTTGGCTACCAATCGCAGCGCGTAGCCAATGTCACCGCGGGAACTGGATCGGCAGACTCGCCCTCTGATTGGTCGGGGTTTTTCGTTAATATCTTGTTAACAAAGCCTCGGATAACATTTCTGCTAAGGAAAAACTTGTTTCAAATCACCTCACAAGTCTCCCATTTCCGGGTCCTTTAATATTTTTGTTACACCCTGTATAATCGCAACTTGAAAAGCTCATACACTCCAGAGGATGATCGGTGGACTGAAAAACTGTCTAGTAACGGTAACGCGCTGGTGTGCGTAACTAGCAGCCGTATCACGCGACGAGAGAAATGTTTTTCCAGAAATGGGAACGATACCGTTGTTACTGCCACTAAGGTTTCCGTTCTAATCAGACCGTGATTCTATTGCGTCCACGATTTTCCGTCTACATTATCGAGGATTTCGAGCTTCAGCGGGTTGCTCGTGCCGCTACCTAGACGAACTCGTAAGAACGCTTTGGGACTCGTTTCACCTGGAGTTGCAACGATCCAGCGATCATTCTTTTCTAACCGTTTAATTACAATCGCTCACCTGCGATCCCGTCACGTTGATACTATTCCCTTCGTTCGTGCTGCCGCCGTGAAATTAGATTTAGCTTTTACGTTATTCAACTCGACGATGTCTAACCTCGTGCATTTTCCGTGGCATCGGACATGTGTCTCAATGATTACAGGCTACCATTCCCTTTGCTGTCGTTATCTCGGATATTAGGCACGGAACGAACGTGTGAACGTCCTTAATAAAGAAACAACGATACATCGTCTGGATATCAAGAAACGAGCGTCAGAAACTAGTTTCCATGCTCGATCTGTTGGCGAAAGGAGGGTTCTCCGATTTGTTCTCTCAGATGGCAGTCAGAAACGGCCGATCGAGTCGGTTCGAACGCAAGACACCGTGTCTGGGAAAAGGAAATTCGAAGCGTCCTCTCAGTGGTGGAGGTAGTAACCGGGCAAGAAAATAAATCGCAATGATCTCTCCGGCTCCGGCGGCGTCCGTATCCTTGTAATTGGCTCCGTGAGAGAGGAGTCTGCGTCCACGGCGATGATTGTCGCCAACCGCTCGATATACATCACCCGAAAGACACGGATGCGCGTCCGCCGCAAGAGGATGCTGCCTCGGGACTAAAAGGACCCCAAAGGAGCGAACGAACGAAGGAAACGTGCGCGCGTTGGCGAAGATAGCGCTGACAAGCGGCCACCGGGAGCCCTCGCGTGCACAGACATACAAGCCTTCCTCTTCTCCCCTCGGAACTGGCCAACACTCTCTTTCCATCTTTAAAAGGGCCATCGGGAACCGATACGTTCTATCCACCGACACCAGCACGAATCGAAGTCGTCACTAATTTGGTGTCGATCCGACTCCTCGATGCTGCGCTAAGGAGCGACGACGCGCTCGTTTCAGATGGCGAGACTCTCGCGTGAGAGCCTTGTCTTGGTTTTGAAGCCGAACACCACTGGCTTCATGACTGTCGTGAGCTTGTTTCTTCCCTTGGGACGTGGAACGGATAAATTGTTGTACATGGGCTCGAATTTTACACAGCTTTTAGTCGAAGATGTTCTAGTTATGAACACCTCAATGGAGACCTCAATGGTTCTTTCGTTTAACGACGATTTTTCAAGCCTCTGAATGGAACCAAGGATTTAAACTTGTAGCCATTTACTTTAAACATAACCAAGAATTGGTTAACCTAACCAAGAGGGTTCAGGAGAACTGCTAAAAAATCGTCATCCAAAATTCATGCAAATTACTTATCGAACCGTTTAAAAATATCAACACCAATTAGGAACCTAAAAGGAGCTTCGAACAGTTGGGTGATAAAAAGTTCACAATGCCCGTAAACAACTTTTCAATCATTCGGTTCGCCGCTCACGAAACCATTCGATGCACGCGAATAAACAGAAGAGAAAGAAAAATGTCCCGGAGCCAGGTTCCGCGTAATCGGTCGGCTCACGTGAAATTTTCATCGAAACCCCTATATCCCGTTACGTTGAAGCCTTGGACGGCATGGGACATCTTTTTTCTCTCGTCAGCATCGGTTCCATGTACGTAGTCGATGTCGGCGTCGGCGACGACATGCCTTCGCGAACATGGGTCCGTGCAGTGTCGCCAAGACGCATTGCGCGTCGTTCCTATCGGCAAAAAGGCCGGCTTTCCAATTGAATTTATTCGCCTAACGAGTGTAGATTCCCTTCGCGCCGGGTATGGCCAGGACAAATGGCGCATCTCGCCGCCATGTAGCCGGAACGAGAGAATTCCGTTACAAAGTGGAAAGCGTCGGGGAATTACCGGCGACAGAGTTACAGGATCACGTGTATACCAGACGATCTCGCGCGGAATCGCCCCCCGATCCTGTTCTATTGAAATTTCTGATCACCAAGGAGGATTCTTGGGCAGATTAAATTATTTGAATCTCTATCCTTATACATATATAGTGTTCCAACCTTCTTTGGCTCACCGCCCCATTTCAAAGTTTCTGTTAGCGGGTAAACTATCTCTATTATCAAAATTTCCAAGTGTATTTGCGCGTGTATCTTTGTATTTTAAAAAGTTAGAGTGAAAGTAAAGAAAATAATATACATATGTAAAACGGGCCTAGAGATCTCAGCGCTCACCGGCGGTAGCGCCCACATTAGGAATCTATACTTATGCCATAATCGTTTTAAAAATTCTGTGCAATCCTTTTTTGACTTATACAGTCATGTCAAAATTTAGGTGATATAGTATTGTATATTTAAAAGCTGTAAACAGACTTCCAAAGTTGAAATTCTTTTGTTCCCAAATCTGGTGTCGAGAGCATCCCTGGATTTGTCACGCAAAAGATTGGAGCAAAACCTCGATTTGGTTTCCAAGTTTCTGCACGGCTGGAATTATAGTCCAGTTTCTCGAGGACCAATGTGCGTAGAGGGCAGGTCGCGGAATGGGAAATCCTTGGAGTAGTCCCCATAGATCCGTCAGAGGTTGACCCGAGCGCAGCGTCCGGTTATACACTCGATCCCCCCGCTCCCTCCCAGGGTGTATCGCTGTGGCGCAGTCACAGAGAGAGCTGCATTACGTATGGCGATTGCGTCAGGGTGATATCGTCATCGGACAGGGCGAACACGACTTTAGCCTTCTCGGCTAAGGACACGAGAGAGGAGAGCAGAGGTGCGTGTCCCGACACGGCTTGCCCATTAGGTGGACCCGCCGCGCCATCAGATTAGATTCCGTTTCGTTGAACCGCGATGCATCGCCGGAACGGGGCGACGTTCCTGCTAACACGCTTCCTGGATTCGTGAATCTCTGGACCGAGTGGGACTCGCCCTCAGCTTCCATCTTCTTGTAAATTCTTCTAGAAGGAACTCGAGTCCGCTTCGAAAATTTTAATTGAATCGTTTCAACATCTCACAAATCTATTCTATACCCTAAGCCTGACCCTCGGCAATAAAAACGCTGGGGCAATAAAATATGCACTTGGCACGTTCCACGGTTTTCCATTCCCAGTGGTGGGCATGAGGTAGAAACTCTCACGAGGAACTTCTTATCGAACTCTCATCGAGTCTTTACTGTATTCTTTATTGTTGTCTTTGGACACCACAGTGTGCTATTTTATTATCTGCACAAAAAAGATTCCTAGTGTAAGTTCAGACCCATCGATCAGTTTCTGTAGACAGGGGAGGGTTGGGGTGGGGGCTGGAAGGTAATGGAGAGTTTGAAGTACCTTGGTTAACGGTTCTCGAGAAAATATACATCCAGCTAAATGAATATCAGCGCGATGCAGTTCTAAAGTTTGCGAATCAATTCACGATATAATTATCTTCCACGAAGCCACGCAACTGTCCCCGTACGGTATCACCTGGCGAAGGGTACCGCCGGAACAAGGAACAGGGTCGATAGGTCGTTAATAGGGGACGGCGATATAGGCGAGAAGAATATTGTTCGACGTGTATCGCGTATCGTTGGCGTAAAAGCGCTGCGCCCGGACCGTTTTCTACCGGTTCTTTCTCACTCTTTCTCTCTCGTGGGCTAACGACAAAAGTGGAAACGAGCCGATACGGGACGATACGGAGCGAAGCGGAAGCGAGAACCGAGAGGAGTCGTGCGCGCCGTTCTCGAGCCGATAAGAAAGCTTCGAGAAAGCATCAACCGGACCGACAAAAGCCCGCGGCGCGATAAGATTAAGTGCGCTCCGGGGCAAAGGAGCATCCTTTACCGAGGAAAGGGGGTGGGGATTCGCGGCCCCGCTCCGAAAGCCCCGATTACGTAATCGGGACGATCGATCGGGACGCGAACCGTTTCGCCTTTCGTCGGGCCTGCTCAACGAGAGGTCCGCGATTTTTTAGCGTAATCCTCGGAAACAAATGCAAACCCCAATAACGTCCTAGGTCATATTGAGACTTTGTATTCATCTTGAGCCATGATTTACGCTGCTGAAATTTTATATTTCGAGTATTTATAATGGCAGACAAAGCCGAACCGACAGGATTCTTAACCCCTTGCCTTACAATATCGAGTCAGACCGTGACAACGACTTCAAACTGAATCTAGTAAACACGTATATTATTCGTTTTCTTTGAATCGAGGTGAAATATTGTTTCGCTGGTATAAACATTTAAGATTTAGAATGTAACAGTTGGCATAAGAATAGAATTCCTTTCCTATCTGGGAAAATATTAACAATAAAGTAATTCTTAAGAGTGAAGTCGTAAAAGAAATCGTATGGCAAGGGGTTAATGACGCGTCGTAGTGTTTTAGATGAACTATAAGCTTGTTCTTGAATTATTGAAAAACATCAATTATTTTCCCAGATATCTTTCCAACGTACTTATGGAACAGACTGAACAAAATTCTGATTTTTCGATTCAGTGGATACTTTGAATGTCTGAACAGCCAACGTTCGTCGTCAAAGGTATTTACGTTATAGGTAAAATCGAAACACGATCGTGCTATCAGAAATTTACTACACCAATGGCACGTGTGATCGCCGGCCACGGGTCGTTAAGATGTTAAGGCAGTCCCGCGTGACAATTTTCCCCGTGGGTCCCGGCCCATTCTTAGAAAGTCCGGTAAATTATCCGAGGACCGAGGGAGGCGTGTCCCTCCACCGATGGAAATTTATTCGAGGACTTATAACGTACACGGCCGGGGTCCGCATTAATGTATCTGCCGTGAAATCGGTGTCCTCGGAATCGCCGCGACACGCACTCGATGTTGTTGCGACTTTTTTTCGATTCCGGCATACCGGTTTCGGACACGCTGCGGTTTCCACGCTGACTATCGGCATCGGCGAAACGATCTTTGACGAGGCGGAGGCAACCACGTTCTACGCTCGAGAGATAGAGAGAAAAACTCGTAATTACCCCCGTGTTGATCTGACCAAGTAGGCTCGTTCTACGAAGATATGGCGAAAAAATGTCCAGTCGGACGGAGTATTAATTGCTAAATCGACCGTGACTCCTTTTGGATATGTCTCTTGTACAGACGAAAAAGACGTCTCGGATGTGATTCACGACAATACCACTTGTGGTTACCTACAATGCTTTAGTAGTCTGTAAGGGGATCACTATCTTTTTGACAGTAGTATGCACTAGTTATGGGCGACATAGTTATTTCGATTATAGTTAGTTTTTAATTGAAATATTGATATTTAATGCGACGAAATATTCTAGTATCGATACTTAACCCATAAATATCGTAATTGCGATACAATCAGTGCATTTGCCGTAACGTAACAGGCCGTAAGGAAAATGGTTTAATCGCATGCTTTCCATAAAATAGGATTTCATTACTTATAATTTAATTTCAAGTATCGATACCGATAATATCGATATTTTATTCCTGGTGTACATGCGTATCGATATTCTAGGTATCAATACGTATCGGTAGAATTCAAATGTATCGCCATCACTAGTATGCACGTGGATCGAGAAGAGAGGAATCAAACGTATATGCGTGCAAGGTAAATGATCCTAGAAGTATGGCTGTAATCTGTTCAGTATAGGTGTGTAATGACTCACTTCCGTATGAGAAAACTTTCCGAAGCGATCGAATAATTTTTCGAAACTGTTGAAATCCATTTATACGAAATTAGAGGTTCTCTAAGTAGGCGGCGAAGCAACGATAAGATTACTCCCGATTAAACCGAAGAAATTTGTCCTCCGGTGTCTCTCTAATGAAACAGGAATTCTAGTCGGTCTCCTTCTTACGGCAAATTAGACACCGAGCCACGGCTCGGCATCAAGATGACGTCGTTACGGAACGATCAAACATACGATTACGGTGATTAGAAAGAAGCTTAACTATCGTTCCGTTGACTCGACGACACACCGATTACAGGGTTGCCAGGAATGCTACCGGATGGAAACATTTTAGATCCGAGACGCGTTAAAAAGCAGAAAGTCAAACATGTAATCAGACGAAGCTGCGCGATATTAAAATAACTCAAATCCGTTGATATAAGGATAAGATCGTTGCCGATCAAGAACTTACCTCGGTAGCTTCGTGGGTCTCTCGGTTTCCTTCTACTGGAGCCAACGGCGAGGATATCGTCTCGATGGTCCTGTAACAGTCAACGAAATAAACAATTTTCCTCGCGTTACCAAATGATTCCATTTGAGACTTCATACACATTGGCTTTCAAGGAACGCTCGAGTGACAGTGCAGATGATTCTGTATCTATTCTACGGTCACAAAAAAATTCAATGTTATCATTTGACGCGATTCGATCGAAATATCATCACTTGAACGTTGTATTCCTTGAGCACCAGTGGGAACGAACTGTCTCTGTCCCCACTGTTAAATCCACTCCGTCTGTCGTCCGTTAAGTCGGATACTCTTTGTTTTTTTTTCCGCCTGAGACACCTGGAGGAGGCCGGACGAGAGGAACTCGGTAATAAAGTCGCGTCTCGTTATACGATGATACGGCTACCTGGCGGGCAAGGCGCCGTGCAATTACCAAGTTGCATAATTGCGCCATGGCAACAGAGTGAAAAGACGAAGAAAAAGGAGGAGGGCGGAAGGGGGGAGAGAAAAGAAGGTAAATCAGCCCCGTGCCTGAGCGTCTTCGCGCGTTCGTTCGCTCCTTCCCCCGTAATACTACTTTATTAGCGAAATGGGATAATGCCACGGTGTGTGACAAATTGGGAGCAACGCACGCTCGCGTACCAGGCGACGCACGGCCGGAAAAGCGATGAATATTCATGGGGACGGAGCGGAGAGGAGAGCTGTTGTCGGTGGGACCGCTAGAAATGCGCGAGCGCGCGCAACGCCACCCAGGAAACAAAGCCCCGTTCACACGTCCTCCTGGAGGAACGAGCGGAATTTGTCTGTAAAAGTTCGACCACCGACTGATTTCGTTTTTACGAACACTTCTCGCTGATAATATTGAATACGATAAAATTCAGGTTGTAGTAAATCCTCGATGAGTCTGTGATAGGTCCTCACCATTGCATATTAAATATTTCATAAACCAACGGTCATATGCGGTTGAAACAACTATTACTAGCTTCAGAATTCCAAGCACTATCACTGTCCTAAACCTCATTAAAAAGGTCAACGTTACAGTAGGAGATCTGCCTATTTCAATGTCGAGTAACCTTCGAACACTCATCGAGGATTTACTGTATTACGTAACACTATAATACCTGAGACCATTATGAAATAATTGAAATTGTGACGAACGAAGGGATGAAAGTTTAGATCGCAGAGAATCTAGAGAAAATGTGGGGGCTGTGCTATCGACGATTCTGCTTAACCCTTCCTTTCATCAATTACGGCCTCTCAGGTGAGATGGTGTCTACTTTTTGCTTCTTCGAATGTAAGAACGAACGGATGAACGTGGCTCCCCCCCTCTATGGAATCTCATTCATACGTGCTGCGTTCCTTCTCGTGCCCATTAACACGTTTATTGCCAGAACAATATCCATAATAACCGGAAGCCTTTCAATCTAATTGAATTCCATGAAGCTTACTCAAACTTGTCTAATTTAATATCTCACACACAGGAGAACGATCCCTGTGCACGGTTTCTGGTTCAAGTTGAACGTTTCGAAACGATAACAAATTTTAATGGTCGCCAATGCTCTTCTTCAAAAAATTTCGTGCGATCGGCTTATTATTTTCAATCGGTATTGAAATTGTTGCAATTTAGTATCCAATTAGAGTTTCCCGTTTCCATTTTGTCGTTATACGTTTCCGTGTTCGTAACAAAGGCGCGTAAAAATGGCACGTCGTTGATCCCGCCGCAACGGATATCATGCCCCCGACTAATTTATTAATGCTAATAATAAACGTCATTAAAGTTCCATCCCGTGGCTGTCACGCATCTCAGTCTCACTGGTACGGTCGTGTATCTAACGCTCTTAATTAAAGTAATAAGCTGGGTCAAAGAATTTACCGTGAATCATTACGCGCGCGCTACGATTACTTTTTCCTTCCACCGCCCCTTCCCCCCACTCCTCCTTCTTTATACTGGTGGGCGTCGTTAAAATCGCGTGAAAAAAAGGCTGCGTTCAATGTCTTGCTTCGGTAATTATTTATTACAGGCCGTCGTTCGCAAATCTTCGCGGAGGCTCGCGCGTTTCATTAACCGCTTCGTGCTCGCGCGCGCAGTCCTCCTGCAATTACGTTGGTCGTTTGCAAACGAAAATCGAATGCCGGTTTCTCTGCTTCTTACATACAGGGTGATCCTGAAAACAGGACTCAGGGATTTCGGGTATCAA
The DNA here is from genome assembly GCF_001272555.1 of Dufourea novaeangliae. NCBI lineage: Eukaryota > Metazoa > Arthropoda > Insecta > Hymenoptera > Halictidae > Dufourea > Dufourea novaeangliae. Next base: position 541,881 of record NW_015373885.1, on the reverse strand, counting down.
AATGTCGAAGTACGGACAAAAATGTTAGCTGTACATATCTCGTGGCCTGCAAAATAATATTTCACAAAAAAAAAGATAGTATACTCGTGATAATTACATAAAATACATTAGTGTACAGGGAAGAAAAGAAAAATTTCTGTCTTGTTTAGGAAATCTGTTTTCTTTTTCGTAGAAGCTGTATATCCAAAAATAATATCAGAAAAGAATTTTCCTTCGATTTTATTTCACGAGGTACTTTTCTTGTAGATCATTCTGTACGTGATAGGCGAAAAATGTAAATAACCCGTCGATGATTCGACACCAGGCAGAATTAGTTTTCTCTACGAGGATCAGGATTACCCGGAAATAGGCTCGGCCGCGATTGTTCCGGTAATGATTGCCGAACCGCGGCGGCGGCCGAATCCTGTGGTGCTTACTAGTAGAAAACGAAGTTATGAACGAAGAATCGCCGGGTATCGATCGATTTAATCAGTGGACACGCGAGGCGGGGATGGTCTAATTGATCGGATAGCGCGGCGCGCGTACGCGTCCGAGCCTATAAAATCAATTAAGCAATTATTTAACACTTAATTACCCGACCGAACTGTTATTATCTCTCGCTCGAGAACGAATCGACCCCGTTTTTCTTTCGTCGCCTGCGTCCGTTCGCTGTAATTGTGGCCGCGACTTTTGTTGATCTGCTTTTCTTTGCGCGGCTGTAATTAGTATTGACGTTAACATACTGTCGTTAAAAAGTTTTTTTTTCGAGTAAAGTATATACCTTAGATTCGACTTATAAATATCCTTTTGGTGTGTACATCTTTAGCTTTGCTGTTCTCTGATATGAAGATTCTGTTTAAATAGATATCATGTTTTAAATATCTATTTGTTACTATCCAACGTATTTAAATTTTCGTCTTCGTTTTCTGTACTTTCCATTTTGTAAGCATAAGATATTTTCACATTTGAAATAGGGATATAATGTGAGGGGTGAGGGAGAACATGAGATGAGGATGCTAATAACAAACCTGTGATTGAAATTAGGAAGAATGGTGCATAAGTATACTAAAGAAATAAATAGTTCTGATCGTATCGAGAGTAAGTTTTCTGCACCATCATTCCATGGTTCGACGAATCGTGGCGCATGATTAATTCGTATGGACGCCGGTTTAATTAACGATCTCTCGGCTCCGCTTTTACAACCCTCGGATTTTCATTGAACGTCCAAACTAATTCACCGTCCGAGCCGTGCTATATTACAACATTACTTTGTACCGTAATACAAGTCGATGTTGCCCGATTAACATCCAAGATTACAGGCAGGCTCCTTACGCCAATGAATGTACTTAGGCGGTGAGAAACGATCGGGGCCGGCGTAGATAACGGCGACAACGCTGGCGACGAGCAAGACTACGATTACCAGGCTCCCTTTGTCCCCTTGCACACCAAGTTCAGCCGGTACCAGCTGCGTTTGTTCGCGACTGTTAATAATGTTCGACGCAAGGATCATTCGATTGGCTGTTTAATCGAAAATTTAATAATATTTCTTGAGGATGCTCGTATGACAAAATTGCTTCACCGTTCGTGTTTATAATATTATCGATTACTTTCAACATTTTCCATTTTTCAATCAGAGGATCACGGGTTTACCTTCTTGTAAATTCACAGAATAGAGACCTAGGAATAAAATGGTACAGTCAAGCGAAGCATTCTAGTCTCACATTTTTTAATTTACTAATTTTTCCTAACAGACCCTAATCCCCAAATACTGTTTAAATTGTAACGCAATGAATATATTAGTCGATAGATTACAACGACAGCTTACAGAAATTGAATCTCGTATCTATTGCCGGCGAGTGTCGACGCTTTATTCCCTCGCGACTCGAACGGACGTCGCCGTTAGAAAGGTCGCTAAGCTGTCTCCTGGCTCCTATCCGGTCGCATAATTAAAAGAATGCTCTGTTCACCATTTACCGCCGCGAATATCCACGAGTTTACGAGCCGGTTTCACGTAAGCGGACGCGATAAGTCCGCGCGAAAACGTCTGCATGCTAATATTACGATCGGAACGATGAGGATCACCCACGCTTGCTTGGACACTTTAAGCATTGCATTCGCCCGAGCCTCGATCCGCTTGTGTGAGCTTCAGAGAAACGGAAATGCATACTCGTCAAGCAAAACCTACAATTGGCCTTGCTTCGAATCGTTTACCTTTACTTTAAACAGCGAGAAAAATCGTTAGACCATTTTTATACCAATTATTTTCATATTTGTTTCTTTGTAGTTACGATTATGTGTTCCGACAATGTTTGAGACACAGGAAACTGTATTTTTTTACTTTGTCGTTTTAGCGAAAACGTTGAATTCTCGAACTATCTCAAGGAAAAGACTGGAAGACTGCAACAGGTTTTAAACCAGAGATGAGCATATTTATTATCTATTTGGTTGATGAGTAATTTCGTTCTTCGCGTGTGTAAAATTGATGATCCTTTTCACTAATCTCTTTGACTGAAGTTTCATTGGAGGGAAATATATTAATGATTAATTAAAATGCAGGAAATTTAGTGTCGCAAAATGAACAAATTTCCCCACCAACTCAATAAATAAAGAGTTTCGAATACGAATAAAAGATAAAAAAGTACTTCGTCATTCCAAATCAAACATGAAAATTCAAATTTTCATAATAAAATAATACTTTTCGAACGAATGAACATTTCGCGAACAATTATTTAATTTCATTAACCGTTTAAAGCTCACAATAACTCGCTCAGGTACTGCTGCTTTTCACTACGTATTATTCGAATGAATTTACACCCAACTCTGCTTTAAACTGTCTTCCAATCGTCACTTTTGTCTCTCTCCCAAATGTCTGTATCTACTTCCATGGTCAGACCTCGCCGACTTTTCCCCGTTTCTCGCCCTTCGCAAGGGACATCTTCGACCCACGCGCTGTCTATGCTATTTATTATTTTCGTCGGAAGTAACACAGAAGAAAAGAAGCCTCCTAAAGCGGATTGGAGCGCGCTATCACGCTCGACTCGAGGCGTGCACACGGTCGCGGTTCCGCGCTGTCTCGGCCGTTAGACGCGTCGGTCGGAATCGTTTAATTATTTGAGCCGGCGACGCGGAACCGTCGACCGGCAGATATTTCTCTCTCTCTTTCTCTGGTGGTTACCTTTCCAGGCGAACGAAACGGCCGGGCGTGGGAGACGGCCGCGAGCAGATATCGTAGATTAGATGCGTGGCGGTGGGACCATGGGGCACGGACGACGCCGATGGTTCATTGATAAGATTGTCAGTGGAGTCGATGGCCGATCAATTAAGGAAATCCCCCGACTTGCCGCATGCAGAAACGCGCGCGCCTGTGCCCCACGGCCCTCCTCGCCGCGTATTTATGGTTTCTGTCCGCGGCCACGGCTATAACCGTCAGTTTGTTTGTTATAAAACAAGCCGCTGGCTTTCGCACATTGTCCGCCGCGAGATAATCGGCCACGCGGCCCGACCAGTCCGTCCCCGCCGCCTTGTTATTAATGCGTAATTGAATGTTACGATTCATTACCCGGACGTTATATTTCAAGCGGGCTGTCTCGGGGACGAGACCACGTGGTGCTTTCGTTGCTTGCCAATCGCTCCGTCTTACGTTAATCGACCTTCTGGCCTGTCTTTTCCGCGGAGTGACTGGCGCGTTGTCGCCGTTTCGAATCCCTTCGAGGGACACGTCGATGGTTATTATTAACGTGGAGAACGTAAGTTTCATCGATTTAACTTGGATTCATACGAACGATCCTCCCGATCGCAAACTATCCCGCAGCTTTCTTCTTCGCTTTGTTAAAATTCGTTCGACCAGCTCCTACAAATTGGAAAACTCCGAAGTAATTTATCAAGAGGCTCCCTCGATCGGAGTCAATTTCCCTGGTTCCGTTAATCCCGCGGATTTTAAGGAACCACGCGTGGTAGATAGTATAAGGATCAAGGAGGCACTTCGTCGAGACGTAATGAGTAATAACACAGGGAAGTATTATGGAATAGATTTTTTGCCCCTGGAATATGATTAGCGTAGAATGTATTTTATCCCTGGATAATGAGTCTGACTTCGGATTTGGGGGGAAAGATTGAAATGAAAGTTGTTTAGTAGATCTCGATACTGAAAATCGTAACGTTTTGCTCGTCTAAAATTTCTTCGGTGAAATGTTACAATACCGTTAAAATCATGTCTCACAAGGAACACGATTTACACCCAGAACTCTACAACCAGTAGCGACCCAGCCCGTAGAAGTCTGTAACGCCCCGGCGCTAGCAAAAGCGTGCGACTCTGCGATCTAACTTCCGTCGTCCTCGTAATTTCGCGCCTAGCAAATGGCGTCTCCTCTCGTAAGTGCTTTTTTTTTTCTTTTTTTTCTACCCGGCTGGTCCCGACACGTACGATACTTTGGCCGGCACACGGATCTCTCTTCGGTACAGTTATGCTTAACGCAGAGCTGGCGAAACATACTGCCGCGAGACACGCAGCAGCATCTCGCCGCGCGCTGTCAGCCGCGGGAGACTTACTCCGGTAATTAACCGGTAATGAGCTATGGCCGGGCACGGGCCGCGTAGAGTGGATAAATAAAGTCTTACCGGGCCGATATCGGGCCACCGCAGCGGCGAAACGGAGAAAGAGGAGCACGGGGTCTAATGGAATATAAATCTGAAGAGGGTGGATGACTTAGTGTGTGGATTGTACACGTTGCTCGCTTTAATTCCGCGTAAAATTGTAAGGGTAACTTCGTAGATGTTGTCTTTGGGTGTTCGTAATCCTCGAGAAGAAATTTGTGAAGTGATTTCTTTAAACGGAAAATGGTACTTCACCGTCGTACAGTCTTGTAGTCGATACAAATATGAATTCGATAAACCTAGAGGGTTCAGTCCTAACGTCGATGAAATGAAATACGGAGGAACCTCTTGTGAAGTATGGTACTTAAATAAAATGGTAAGGGTAGTTTCGTAGAAGCTGTCTTTGAGTGCTCGTAATCCTTGAGAAGATATTTGCGAGAATGATACCGCGTGTTCGTTGATTATGTGATTTCTTTGAACGGAAAATGGTACTTCACCGTCGAACAGTTTTATAGCCGATACAAATATGATTTCGATAAACCTAGAATGGTGCGTCTTAAAGGAGGAACCTCTTGTGAAGCATGGTACTTACCGATAAGAAAAAAAGAATCGCGGAAGTGGTACTGTTTCGTAGATTATTCGCATCAAGTCGGATTCCCGTCTCGGCGATGGTTTAGATGCGACCGAGGCGACAATCGTACGACGTCGGAGAGCCGTTTCCGTGTTCGTCCGGACCACCATCGCGAGGATTATCTCGGAATGGCACCGGTCGTCTTGTACGACCACGGTATTGGCTCGTGTACTCGGCTTTGACAACGGTAAATAGCGAGTCGAGGCTGATAACGCGGACCTGCACGCTATCTAACGAAACGCTTATCGGACCAGGATGCTGCTCGCGATGAGGAAGATCTAGTTAGCTACTTTGCGCGCGCTGCGACTACACGGTTCCTGGATAACCGTAAAATTGGGCAATTAACGATTGCATTTAGGGCTTCACGCGGCGTTCACTGGAAACAGGAGGTCGATCGCTTGCTGTGTATGCTTGTACCCAAGCTGACTATCGCTAGAAGATCTGAGAATAGATAATTACGTTAGAACAAGTGACGCAATCCGTTAGAAATGAAGGATATTTCCCCAAAGCCCCACAGATGAAAAGCTGATCAACTGTTTTCTACATATATGAATTTTGGTAATTTAAAGATATATCTTCTTAAATATTTTGTACTTACACTACCGTCTATAAGTGTCCGGACACAGTACATTATCGATATTAGAATGTTACTATTTTTCAATAAATAAGGCTGTCATTTCTCCTGCTATTTATCGAATGGAACAGCTTTCATTGTTAATTATTCATTTTCTCGTGTCCAGAAATATCTGGACGTTGGTGTACATTGGTACTATCAAACCTACTTCTTAATACATCATGCAATATTAATTCGGTCGTATATATATTAAGTTAAATTTGAAGAAATAAAATTTCCTCGACTTTTCATACCGGTATGGTCGCGATCAGTTTAGTTTCCGAGCGATTCCGATCCCAATGATCACTGGATCTTCTTCCTAGCCGAAGGAACGTTCAATCGAGAAAATCTCGCGCGAATTGAAGAGCGTGTGAGCCGCTCCCTACGGCGGCGCAGCGAAACGGACGAGTGCAGTCACCTTTAAAGTCACGCGAGAAACTCGAATTCCACATAGAACTAGAGAGAGGTTGACAATTCCTGAGGAGATTTCCAGCTCCCAGAAAGACCTCCTCCTCGTGGAGGTATCAATGAGCTAGAGGGGGGGTCTGGTTGTTTTCCAGGCGACGCGCACGTCGACGATTTTACGGCATGTCGGTCCACGAAAGGGCATAGACCGAGTAGTTATTAGCGGAAGATTACCGGGCACTCGGTCTATTACGATACACGGCGAAGTGTCGCGGCGATCTCCGAGGCCGTGAGAGAGCGGTGCGCCTTCGACCACGTTCGTTCCGAGCGGGCTAGAGCAAGAGGCGAACGCTCGTTTCTAACTACGAACTATCAATCCACGCGCGCGCGGTTCAACCATCCGGCTACGATCCCAGTTATTACCGGGCACCCGATGACGACATTACAGTATCGAGTGAACCGAGACTAAACTGGCGAACGAGAACAGCAACTTCTTTTACGCGATCTACCACCCTGCTACGTCAGACGATTCCCTTTCGAGGCGAAGGGCCTCGACTGTTTCGCCTATAGTCCGTCTACACTTCGATCATTAGTTGAACAACGTCTTTGTTAATACTTTGGTTGTTTATGTAGAGTATACGTTGAGTAAAAAAAATTTGCATTAACTATTTAAAGTAAACTTTAGGTAGAGGGAGAAATATATTCGTAATTTCCAGGCGAAAACCCGGGAACCACCGAATTTCTAAACTTACCAGTTGCAAGGGAAAGATAGGGTCGTAACAGAAAATTCATTGAACAGAGAAGACAGATATATTAGTATGTTTGTGTTAGTCGGTATTCGTATTTCATTATTGTATGTTAAGTTAAGGCAATCATAAGATTAGCTACATTTCGGCTTCATGCAAATTGTATCGAGTTAACAGTCTTAAAGTTTAATAGAAATTCATACGAATTATCTTGAAACGGTACCGTGTGTATTCGATACAATTATTGCAAGTTTACTAAACGATGCCGTAAAATCAAACATGTTCAATCAAACGTGTTCTTGTACCTGGATAATCGTCAAGGGTGCTTCGAGATCGGCGAACTTAATACAGGATCAAGTTCTAATTCATTCCGAGAGAAATAAGTCTTGCGTCGATCGGGGTTAACAAGAAGGGGGATATGACGAACCGACTGTAAACGTGTAATCGTTCGCGAAGCTACAAATAAACCACGGGGAACGCGTTAAATAAATCGCGTAGGATTATCGAGCAACGGGTAACGAGGATCGCCGGTCATTTCCCGTGGATGGCAACAAAGTGCCGATTACAGCTACGGTTTCCGCGAATCGTCCATCACCGGCGTAAGATCGAGCGGATTTCTTCGAGCCTCGATAATTCTCACCGTGATCGCGGAAAGACTCGCGCGTCCCTCGGTCGTTTCTGGATTCACGGAGGGTTTTCTCGCGCGCCATACGTCTTCCCCCCTAGGGGATATTACGGGGACGTCCCGAAGGAAATCGTCGACGAGGAATCCCGTCCACTGACATTCCGATCGGTGCGTGCAGCCACGCTCGGCATTTCGCGCATACCGCGGACCTGGAACGGCTCGTACTCGATCGGCAGCCACCACCCTCTCCCCTGGATTTTTTTTTTCCACCTCGAATGGAAATTACCACCTGTTCTCGGTCGCGCCACGGTGTCGTCGATCTACCATCGAGGTCGATTGCGTGTCCTTCCTGGTTTCAATTGGTTGAGAAGAAACGAGGTTTCCTGGATGATGTTGCATTGATCTTCGTCGAGGGTATGTCCGCTGTCGAGTTAAAAGTCGAGAATATCTCTTTGTTTAAACTATAATTGTTTATACTACTGTAAGCGATAGAAGGCCACAGGAATTTGACAATTACGATGGTCGAGTACAGTTTAATGGTTGGATCTGTTTTCCGGCAGACGAAAGATTCTACTGTAATATTTCCAGTTGTTTCCCTCCTACAGTATACTATATATATTCTTGTTATTAACTTTATCATAAGGCCTGTACAAGTTTCATTGATTGTAAAAAAAGAATACCTTTCTTTCGACGGCAAAGCCATTACCCCTTCAAGAGAAAAGATCAATTATCTCGTCGAAAAATCGCGACGTACCCCCGAATCGGTGTGCCCAGACGCGTTAGGTTTCCGAAGAAACAGATGTCCGGACGAAAGCGAGCGAGTGGCTAATTGACTAACGAGGTGAATCGAGGAGAAAAAAGTCCGTCGTCGACCAGGGGGGTTAGGAGGGAAAAGGATGGAAAGCAGGCTCCACCTATGGAGGAAAGAAGAGGGCAATGCTCGATCCTGTTCTTCGGCGAAGCGGGCCCTCTTGCGCTGGACGAAGAGTAGCGTGTGTACCGCTGGGCACACTCGTTATATTGGTTTTAATGCCGGTCAGCCGGTAATCGAGCCGGGCGTCTTTTATCATCGCCGAAAAAATGGCCATTTAATCACGGCGTTTCCCGACGTGGGGTCCAAGACCCCCCTTCGCTCCGCCTGCCTCGAGAGAACCGTCCCGATATTAATGGCGGACGGTTTGACCGCGTAATATGAGGAATTGTTGGCGCGCGCGTATAATATCACTCGGCCGTGCCAAGCCACCAGAGGTACACGCATGTAACACCGCCGACCATGACAAATTAATCGTCTACTTGACCGGCCACTCGCCGCTGACTGTGCACCGACTCCTACGATACCCCTCCGGGATGGACGAGGAGAACCGTCGATTGGTTCAGTGATATTCGCTCGGACGGAATCGATATCGATAACAAAAATAATCATGGTTTCATTATACATACGTTGGTAAATACTGTCATACGAGAAAGATGATTAGAATAAAATGCCGTAGATGTACGAACAATTATACGAATATTAGTTCTAAAATCTGAAAGGTCTAAGACACCTCTAAATTCCACCAACGACATTTAATCCTATCTTTATTCACCGTGGATAAAAGCGGTGTTCCTCGAGGATCGAACTGCAATTCTACTCGCGGTTTCGAAAGCGGTCGTCGAGGATCGACCGTAGTGGACCATTCCTGTGTGCATGCAGACTGCGCGTGTGCTCGTGATCTCGGGTGGCCGTATTACCGGTAATCAGCTTTCAACGGGAGGCGACGTGGCGCGCGATCGCGGCCGTGCGCAACTCCGTTACAAAGTCGGCAATTATCGAGGAGGAGTGGCCCCGATCGACCTCTTTGGAAACCCGCGTTATTCGATGTCCTCTAGCGCGTCACGATGGATGCACCGCCGGTATGCGGTTACGTCCAGGTAAGGGGGGGGGTGTACGGCGGGGAGGGGGTTGTCACGGGGACTGACTCGCTCGGGTCTCGCGGAAGGTTAATTTCTCCCGATAAGATCGTACGAGCGGATTACGCGGTGGAACACGGCCGAACACCTGTAACGAACGTGATTTTCTTGCGCGTTCCATCGAACGGGGTCCGTTTGCCCGTGTGTCGTTCTACCATCCGGTTTTTCCATGTGTGTACGCGCGCGCGCGCGCACGTTCCCCTTCGTCTCTTTACCGCGTTATCCCGGACGACTGACTGTCCGAACGTTACGGGATCTAGGCAATCGATTCTTTTTCGGCTGGCCAGATTCCAGGTCGGGTGAACGGGGTTAATGAGAGGGGCGTAGCCGAGGGATATGTCTCGAGCGATCTTTTTGTCTATTACGTCTTGATTAGATGTGCGCTGGCAGTCGACGGGAGAGTACACGGAGACCGTTGTCAGGTGGGAAACCGCTGGCACGCATACCGAACGAGACACGACCGAATGCATCCACTCGTCTGTTCCTTTTTGCCGTATCCACCACGAGACACGTTAGCTTTCTTCGGTTCCGCGCTTGCCGCTGATGCTTTTATAATAATTGTGCTGCGGTACTGAGCGTCGAGCTAGGTATCAATTTCGTGCCAGTTTATGTTAACGCTCGACCCGTTGCGATGTCTACGTTCATTTGGACAACGATTTTTCAAGGCTGTTACCTAATCGAATACCCCTCGGTTTACCTGGTGACTAACCTGGAGTTATTGTTTAAATTCGATATGATTAAGAGACCAACGTATCTCGAAGTATATGTAAATATACTATCCAGAGAAACAGGTGATTAGGAATTTAAATGGACCCAGATGTTCTTCTTTTGGTTGCTAATTCAAACTAGCGGGTGTTTCGTATACTTCATTCAGGATCTGCCATCTGAGTCTTCGAAGTTTTAACCCTAATCCGTCCCTTGTGTCAATTTGACACAGTTTTCTCCTGAGAAATTACGTTATTCTGTTATGTGCAGCTAAAATTAACTGTGATTTTTACTTTAAAGAATTTGCAAATTTAACTATTTATCACTTCATTGCATTAATTTTTACCACTGGATCAATTTGACACCGAGGGTCAAATTAAGTTGGGAAAATGAGAGACGGATGAGGGTTAACACCTGTAAACCTAAGTTTAGATCCTAGTTTTCGAAGTGTATCAGGAGGCTTCAGATCCCCCAGCAATCTAGCGTCAGTCGTTTTAAACGAGCATAACAACTGATTCATTAACGGGGAAGTAATAATACGGTGGACCGTAGCATCACGCGATCAGCAGACACGCGGAAAACTAGGTGGAAAATCCGACCACCCATGCCGTTCGCGGATAGGCGGTTGCAAGCGGTGTTCGGCCAAGCGAGAATAAAATAGCGTAGGAGAGTCGGTGGTCCTCGAGAACCGTCGCGCCGTACGAAGGAAACACTTTCTCCAATCGCCGGCCAATCCTGAGGACACTGGCTCGACCCAGTTTGCCGACAGGTCTCTTCGTTGCTCTCTTTGTCGGGGTTTTATGTATCATCATCGTGCAACGATTGCGCGTTTGTTTCGCTAATGACGCCTGCTGGCACTCCAGACACCATCCCCGAGAGCTTTGGCTGTCGTCTGTTGGAAGGTGTCTTTAGGAGATGCTCTAACCAGACCTTTCTACCAGGAGACGACCTAATCAGATACATGGAAATTTGAATTGTTTCATCGTTGAGTTTCCTTTGATTTGTGATGTCTTTTCCTGGTGTATGTTTGAGCGTTTACGTTATGTTGCTCCGTTGTAATATTCGTTGTTCGAAGAATACAGAGAAATAGAAGGTTTGTATCGATTGGGAAAGTCTGTTCCATTTGGAATATGTTGTGATATTAGCTATGGTAATGCAATTGCAATTCTGTATATCGTTTTACTGTAAAGCATTCTTCGCCATTTAACTCGTAACGGGAAACATCCTCGATACCTGCACGAGCCTTGTCACTCTCGTTCAACGGTTTTTTTTAGCACGACAGTGATTCAGGTAGTTCTGTTAAGGAAGCTAGTAGCTCGATCATATGGAGTCGTTGGAAAAGGCATCTGGTCTCGCGGATCATTTACTTGACAGTCGTTCCGGTATAAATATGGCAGTAGTAAAAGCAATTTTGTGCAAATACACCTATAATTTTTTTACACCCATCTGTTCGAGGATTTCAAGACGAATTCGGTAAGTATCGTAACATAACATGTGTTACTTTTTTGTTATTTAATTTTTGAAAGAAAATTGATGGTAACCTTGAAAAATCATGAAAAACAAGAGTTGATAAAAAATTTGCTATAATCACGTTAAAGCTCTCTTGAAACCATGCTATACCTAATAAAAACATTTTCGATCGGACTGCTAATAACAGAGTAATCTCTACTGATTACGGTTCGTGGTTCACCCTGTATTTATTTAGTAATCTATGGGAAATAAGATCCCTAGATTTCTGCAAAATCTCACCAAGTTCATGCTTTAGAGTGCGTATCTATCCCTGGCAACTCTAGAGCGCACCGAACCGTGTAATTTACTGCGAATCAGCGTCAGTTGACCGATACCTGAGGGCTGGTGCCGGATCATCGGACGCGTCCTCCTCTTATCTAGCCATCGCACGACAAGCTAGTCGAACCAGGAGTAGACCAAAGAGGAGAAAAGAGAGTATCGCGATTCGGCGACATAATCCTCGCGGTCCAGCCGCGAATTTTTATTACGGCCCTCGCTTGCCAGCCGTTTCCGATCGTCTTGGTTCGTCGGTCGTAAACATCAAAGGGCCGGCCAACCGGCCGAGCGATAAGAAGCTCGGGGACAACCACGAAATCCGTGTCCCCATGTATGCGCCGCGAGAATTCTGACCCCGCGGAATGCGGACTCGTTCCCAGTCCTCGTAAAATTAAGCGTCCCCGGCGTTTCGAGGAGTAATCGACCGCGGCTTATGGACCCTGTCCTCGTCTTCGTCTTTCGCCTCGCACTCCTGCGACTCGTTTCTTGCGGCCGTGACTCGTGCCGACTTCCTGGAACATTCGCGGTACCGATACGCCTGGTTGTCTTGATACTTTCTTGCTTCGAAACCCTTCGAACGGAATAATTATTACCGTTGTTCTAAATATCGTTTCGGATTAGAGGTCTATAATCGTCTATTTCCAGGTGTGATTTTCCTCTCTTCACGGATCTCTTTTATAATTGCTCGCACTTGGGGTTAGAGGATAGCCTTGAAGGACGAGTTTGGCGAGAAGCGAAGTAATTCTTAGAGAGGACTCGGGAGAATTCTTCGGTACAAGCTCTATCTTTCTTGTATTACCGATCTAAAGTGGTTTTAATGATTGGTATACAGAACCGTGTAACATTGTGCAGTCAATAGGCACACGTGTTGAATCCTTTTTGCTCACGATACTTTCTACAGGAGAATTCGCGTTGGATTAACTACAGTAAATCATCGATGAGTGTTAAAGACCCACGGTTCTGAGTGTTCAGACGTCATCCCCACTACTGGGCGTTTGACTGGTTCTACGTCAAACCCCTAACAATTTAGAAAAAGATCCCAGATATTCCGAAGAAATATATACTACAGTAAATCATCCATGAGTGTTCAAAGGCTCCTGCCTGGAAGGCGCTTGACTGGTTCCACGGGGGACCATCCCCACTCCACCCTAGTAATGGGGATGACGCCTGAACACTTAGTGCCGAGGAGTCTCAGAACACCCATCGATGATTTACTATACTAGTTTACTTTCGATATAATACGATATCGATTTGTAATCCCTTCTGATGAAGAACATCGGTATCAGACACATATACATGTATGGATGTTTAGCAGACAGCGATCATTTCATTGGAACCCATGTAGTTACGGGTTCGCAATCGCGAAAGGGTTAACGAGAGTTAGCAGATCGGGCGCAAGGCAACAATACCATCATTAAATCTCTCTCCCTCAGTTCATAGACAGATTAAGAGCCAGTTATCGGAAGTCTAGCCTGGGAAAGCCGCGCGCGGATTTATGAATCGAACGGTCCGTGAGCTCGCCCGTCGTAAACGGCTTCAAACTGAACGAGCGTCCCATCGTCTTAATGGCCGTTTGCGAAATGACTCGGCCGTAGAGACGGCCGTTTTGAAATGCACGCGAAAGCTGTGTCGCTCCTTTGATCGATGCACGCTCGTTTTGTCGTCGTCGTCGCCGCCGCGCCGAGGCGATTTCCTCGCGCTGTGCCCGCGTGATCCCGCCAGCGAGAGAGCCTGCTATTAATACGTTACTAATGGAATTCCAGCACACGTGGGCGAACCGATAAATTAGCCTCGGTAAAAGCAACACCGACAGGTTCCTCTGCAACACCCCGAGAAGATTTAGACGCAATTAACGCGCCTGTCGAGTGACACTTTCTGCCCGAGGGCGGGTACACGTGAACTAATTGCAAAATACATCGTTCGATTAAAAGTGGAATTTCCAATGTTATTCATTTCATTCGGATTCATTCAACGGATCGAATACGCTCTAATCGAAAGCAACCTAATTACACAGTGATACATACTTGCATCGATGCGTTCAATTTTTTCGGAGCACCATCTACTTTATTCATACTGTAATCACGAAGAGTCAGGATCGTTAACGCAGGCGCCTGATTGAGTTGTTACCAACATTGTGGGAATGACCGTAACAGAAATGGTCACAGATGGTTCTGATAATGTCTGATAAATCGTCTCGAGAGTTTGTAAGATCATGGTTAGTTCCCGAGGAAGAAATTAGACCTATCTGGGAAGGCAGATCGAAAGGATGATCCCCTGACGTAAATAAGGGCGCTCAAATAGCTACCACTCGCAGCTGACGAATCCAATTACTACGGAGCCAGGCTGGGGAAATCAACCGTCGCTTGTAATTGTCATAATAAGGACGATATTGTTGCCGCGCGTCAATTTCGATCGGACATGCGTAACGCGCGAGCGAACAAGCCGAGGTGTAATCGACTGCTGTCATGCAACGTCGATGGCTCACGTAACTCATCGGTTCTGAAGTTCTGCCAGTTCCACGTTACCGATGTCGAATCACAGCTGCCGTGAAACTGGAGTATTCGAAATTAGGATTTACTATAAACATCGTGAAACAAAAAGTAGTTTGATCGTTATACCTACATTTCAACTCTGTCTAATTTACTGTCACTTTCCATTTAGGCTCTAATCGCCTTTATCGTCACCACTGTTTTTGTTTCCTACAATTTTCAGTAATACTCCCGTTATAATTGTTTAGTAAAACATACATTAGTTCTGTTAGTATTACGACATAACGCAGGTAGGAAACGTGTACTGGATCAACATAAGCGGGAATTCCTGGACAGCTGCACAATTATTTATTACAGTACGCCGCTGATTTCCAGAAATCACATAAACAATACAAGTCCCACTTCGTCTCATTATATATCACACCCACGCAACGGTACACCAATCAGAAATCTTTATCCCCACCGACACACAAATACACATAACCAATCAGGAACTTCACCAACAAGCGAATCATACAGAGCAACATTCAGCGGAACGTATTCAGCAATCAAAGAGAACGCATCCATCACTTATTGTCAGATCAAACGTAACTACTACACACATACACCACATTTGTTACATTCATCGTAGTGTAAGTGGGTTACCAAATCACGTTACCTTATTCGAAATCACCACCACATTCAACATCCAGAATCTCCACACTATCTTCCAACAAGCCCCAGGATATTGTAGGATCAGAGATAACAGAATTATGCAGAAACAGGATAACAAATTTATTTAACACATTAACTTTGTGAATTCACAAATACAATACGTAATATTATAATTAAACTCATTAATATAGTTCGTCAAAATTATGCCGTTCGTGTTTTCTATACCGTCCGTTTCTATTGTTAAAAAAACACTACTAAAAATACAATCGGCATGGACATAATCCATTCTCTTCTCTCTCACTCTCTCTCACACATGCAACAAACTGTCTCTTGTTATAAACAACTCAATTCTTCACGGCGGCAATGAACACAAACCAACCAATATCACATATATATAAAATTACCCTACAATATTAAGTTATCAACGAGTAGTAGTAAAACTCGATTTCATCGCGAACCAAGGAGCCACACCACTTAGTATGAAGACGCTAGAAACAGCATTAATTATTATCACAAACACGGATGATCCTAAGAGTAAAATTTATCCAGTAACCCTGCCGGAAGTCCTAAACACCCCGAACTCCAGATCCATTCGCGTCTGACCAGAGACGGCTCAATCTACTGCGTCCGGAATGCTTTCCGTTCCACCGAAACGAGCATCAGGGAATCACTGGTTAGCCATCAACGATCTTAAGTCCCGTGTAAGACTCCTGTAAAAGGGTCTCTCCGCCAGGTATCAGGGGTGGGGGGCGCCAGAATCGATCATTCGACGGTGGAAGAGGTTAGTATTCCGGATTCACGATCTGACGGCAACGATTCCGCGGGAAAACCCGGTGTGGAAAGAAGGCCGGTTAAACGGCGTAAAACCCCGAGGCCGCGGGAAACAGATTACGTGCCCGCGGGGAGGATCACGCGCGACCCAAGCCGGAAGGCTCGTCTCTTATGAACGCGTGCGCAAAGATGTTCGAAGGGCAAATTGTGCGGTGTTCACGCCGCGTCTTATACGATCGGCCGTTCGGCTCTGGATTGTAAAATTCTATCGACTCACGGGTGCCCCCGCGCGTATAGGTTCTAAGCCTTTCGCCTCGTATACGCGCCCCACGCGAGAACACACGTTACATCGGGGCCGTCTTAATAAACCGCAGATATACGGTAATCTTTCGAGTTATACGCCGGCACGAAACAAACATTAAACCAGTACGCCAGCTCACGGGGGGATAGAGAAAGAGACTCTTGGTCTCCCGATTTACGATCCCCCCGTCGCTTTATCGAATCCGACGTTAATAAGTTGCACGCGGATAATAACGTTCCGCGGATTCCGCGGGCAGATTAAGACTGGGGCCTCTGTCGATCTGGGCTCGATCCCACCCCCTCTCCTTCGATAAACGTTGCCTTCCTTTAACCCCTTGTTGGAGTGATTGAGACAAGTACCTCACCTGGACCGCGTTTTTCGATTCTTGACGTTCATGGTTCGTAGTTTTCCACGCGGATACGCGAGTTTCTGCCACAGAAATGTAGTAAGTGTAATTACACTTATATATTCTGTTGTTAATGAGACAGCTCTGTTAGTTTCTTTACTTTGACCCTTTGACTGTGAACTAATTGTTATGGTCAACTGGTGTAGGGCTAACCACTATGATCTCGTGGCATGGCCCTAATCATTTCTAAAATGCTGTTAATTTAAATGTATCATTTTACTCCCATTGTATGGCAAAAGATCTCTCATGAGATTTGAATGCTTCAAATAAAAAAGGAACCTTTGACCAGAGTGTAAGCTGCAAAACATAGTCCACGTCGAAAATTTTCGTTGGACACATATATGCGTCCTTAGCACTTAAAGGGTTCAGCGTAAAGTTGTCGATATCGATTTCGATCGAATCCCACGGTTCGAATGCATCGATTTCAGTTGTTCTAGTACGATGCGTTGCGAAAGCTGCCAGAACAATGATCCATTTGAACGGATGATCGTTATATCGAGTTTATTTACCGAAGATTATTTCCGTGGAATACGATTGATCGATCAGCAGGGTTTATACTCTCATAATATTTACGGGTATATCAAATAGATTGGACTGGTTAATACGTTACGCGTTTAATTGCTCGATATAATAATTGACCTGTCTAGACTATGTGGATTTAAAACTAATGATTCCATCATCCTGGCTACCTCTATTACGCCTCCCTTCTTCTCTATCATTATTTCTGAAACGAGCAGTAATTCTTCCACTTCGAAATCATCGTTTTACAACTTTATATAATCTCACCAACCATTTACCAAAAATACATCCCAGCTTCAAGTTCACTGAATCGCGCACCACGTTCGAACCTTGTCTATTCATCAACGCTGTACACACAACGTTAACAAAATCGAACATACTATCGGTGCCATAACCAAACCGTTCCAAAAGATACCACAAGGTCCTCTATACATCGACGTCGTAGATTCTTATCCCACTCTAAAAAAGAACAAAACGATCTCCGAAATTGTACCGTTCGTCCAATTAAACTTCACTCCGTATCCCTCCAGAAACGTCGAATCCGTGTCGATCCGAGACATGGGCGAGAATCAATTCAGACCGTGGCTACGGGGACACACAGAACACCCACGAGTCGGGCGTGATTGGGATTCTTTTTGCACAGACGGAGAAGGGGTCCGGTCGATTTAAAGCCGAGTCGTAAACTGTCGCCCCCTCCCGTCGCCCGTGAGATCAGATATAAACGCGACGAGGCACGGACCTAGAAAGAGGAAGAGAGAGAGAGAGAAAAAGAGATCCAGAGAAGCCCCTTGCTTTTTCACCGGCAAATCCTAATTGTATCTCGGTTTACCTGGCTCGGATTTACGCGGCAGCCTCGAGGGCCCGTGCTTTCGTCCGGGGCTTGCGTGAGGAAATCTCGAGGGTGGTCGACCGATCGGCCGTGCCGCCGCCCAGAGATGATTCCGTGATTACAAACTCGAGTGCCGGTGAATCTTCGCTTATTCCCTATTAATCTCGTGTACGCGATACGGCAGCCCGATACGTTGCGCGTTTCGCCCCGCGCGATGAGTGATCACCGATACCTTTTCGCTCGGGTCAACTCCGACTCGTCTTCGTTATCCTTCGCGGGGTTCTCTCCTTGCCTCGTTATTGGCCCGTTTGCCGCCCCGAGTTCGTCGGCCAAGTAGCACTCCGATACAGATGAATCTTGCTTCGAAAACTTGTGTAACGCGGGACCAGGCGTAACTTGGGGGATGCTTGAGATCTACCCTTGGAATGTCGTTTAAAGACCTTTTGTTTTGTAGAGACAAACTCACGACGCGATGATGCGTCGATCGAGCCCGTGATATTAGATATTCATCGATTGTTTTCATGGAAAATTAGTGTCCAGAGGGTGCTGCTTGAAAAGTTGACGGGAATGGATCTTAAATGAAAATTGGAAACTGGACTTCCGGTTTGACAGAATAATTTATATTTTCAATTCACAAGGTATGGTATTGTTCGGCTGTATGCCGATTGGAACTTGATTTTGTCGTGTCAGGTGGTTTATAATTGTGATTCTCCTGAAAAATTTATGATTTCACGGAATTCCAGATATACCAATTGCAGTTTGCCTTTGATCTAGGATTCTTGAAATACAGGCAGAGTTTCCGAATTTTTGAAAAATTGCAAATTATTGGATCGACCGTATCGGTTTCTTGTGTTTTTTTTATTATCGACGAAATAAGAGATTGAAATTTAATTGCCAGGACCACCTCCATTGCGGCGTGGGTCGTTCATCTCGCGTGTTCTGGATTATTAATATTATTTAACGTATTGCGGATGCGTTTCGACATCGGGAAATGGCGATGTCATGATGAAGCCAGTTTACGTTGATTCGAGGATCGGACTGCAGCATCGCGAGCTGACACCACGGTGCTCTGCGTGTGACTCACGCGGTACGCTAACGCAACGATGAATTCGTGGAATCGCCGACAGCACGACCGAAAGCCTGTCCCTTCCGGGGAGATCCAGGGTGGAATGCAGTAATGTGCAGCGGTATAGTGGCCTCGTGAAATCCTGATCTCTCCGGGCATGTGTATCATAAATATGCTCGGTCAAGATTATATTAATTGTTTCATTCTGTAAAATGGTGAAGATCTGTGTGTTTCCTTTGACGATTGATTCGCGACTGATCCACGAACGGATCCACTGTCTAGGGGAATGATCGGTTCAGGTCAGACAAGACGAGATGCGCACTTTTGTAATCTTACAGTTAAAGTTTCCATATTTATTAATTCGACTTGATTCATTCACAGGCGACATCCCAATGAGTTAGAACGGTATAATAGAAAATTGAATTAATCACGAAGTTAGACACAAGCGGTGTGTATATGGTAATTGATGAAAGATGGAGTCAGGTTCATAAAGATTGTTCCACGCTTGAAAGTGTTAATGGACCGGTTGCAGAAATATACCTCGCGAGAATTGCTATTAGTCAATTTAGCTTAGCAAAACGTGTAATAAAATAGAAGCTAGTTTTGGTATTTCGAACGATAACTAACAAGGAGAGGTACCAAGGTGTGAAATCAAAAGGAAGAATTCTTAATCTTCTCCAGGTGTGTCTATCGACAAGTCCATGTCACTCCGCAGAACGTGAATTTCCTTCTTTTAAATTACCCTCATCTCGTTCCCATCCGGTTTCTAAACGGACCAATAACACCGGATTAATTCGAGTCTACTTTTCCACGGTAAATCGATCTCCCGATATCCCCTCCGCAGCGGTAAAACGATCGTTGGCGCAGCCCCACCGCCGGCGGACACTCGTGGGCACGTAAGGAGGCGCATTTTCGCGATGAAAACAGGCTACTATCGAAGTGGCGGGCGGCGGGAGAAGATACCAACCGCGGGAGAGAGAGGCGATCGCGCGGAATTCCATCGCGGCCGCGTTCGTGTTCGCCGTTCGTTACTCTCTCCCCGTTAGCTGGCCCCGTGTAACCGCGCCTAAATCCTGTAAATACGAGCGTCACAACGGCGAGCTGATATTATGGATTGCTGGCATTTCTGACCGCTACCGGTTTGTTCGGTTGCCGTCGATTTCATCGTGGAACCTTGTCACCAAAATTTGAATACTTCCACGATCTCCGTCTAACTATGATCTCTAATTCCATAGAGATCTATTAATAATCCTTTAGTCGTATTTGGGGGGATACATTTCAATAAATATCACCCTCCTTCCAATAAACATATCCATCTAGGTTCCATCAGTTTCCGAATTCTATGCCTCTAAGCCCGAGCAGACTCTCCCGTATATCCACCTTACGTAATTCACAAGTTCATTACACCTTCCATCAACCACGCCAACCCTCGTCCACGCGGACTTCGCTCAAAACTCCGAGCAGCTAGAGATTTCCTTGCTCCACTCTCCCCCGGCCTCGACGCTCCCTCTTCAGCGCCCCTTCCATTCCTCTGGGTCCCCACCTCGAATTCGAGAAACGTTTCACTGGCACTCTCTCCTCCTTTCTCCCCCTGTTGGTCAGCGTGGACCAGGAGGAGAGAGAAGGGCGGAGGAGGAGGCTCCGGCGGCGAGCGTGTGTATACGCGCGCGTAGGTCGTCGCTCGCTGCTCTTCCCGGCCGATGACGTGTTCAGCGTGTTTCGCGGAATGCCACGAGCAGCTCTCATTGTAACGGAGTTAGGCCCGCGGGCCACCTTTCTCGTCAGAATGCGCCGCGTCCAGCTTGTATATACCCGTGCGCGCGCGAGCGTGCACGTACAGTCCGAAGCGGCGAGACTGCAACCCGCCGCGTGGGCGTATGGCTCGGGCAGGTGGATGCTTGCCCCACGGCGCTAACACCGTGGATCGCGGTACACGCAACCAACTGCTCGAACAACACGAGCACTGTTGAGAAAGTAGTCGCTGTTCTTCAGGGCTAAAATCTCGTGGCTGCGCTTCTTTCGAGTCTGCGACGCGAGGTCTTCTTTTGGTGCTTCGCGAATTTGGAATTGTTTGGAACGAGGAGGACGCTTGAATGGATAGGAAAAGAGGATGTTGGGTGCTCAGGTGACAACCAACGAAACGGTTTTGGTCCCTGGTCTTGTCAATATTGTGGGATCAGGACCTCCATACCCGACATGCAAATAACATCATTGGGAAAATAGGAGGGTTCCGTGGAGCAGTGGGTAGAGTCTCTGTCCTCTCATTTTTTCAACGCTCCTACAATATTGGGTAGTCTCTTTCGGTGTCTTTCTACGTGGTAGATCGATCTGCGAATAACTCTTAGGAAATGGAAACATTGAAATAACGAAGCAATAGGCTACGAACCATCAACGATTTTTATTTGATAATCCAATTTTCGTTCCCCGAGACAGGAGTATGACGCAAGATAGTAGCATGCGTATCGAGCCTACGTATTCTTGAAGGACAGTTCTTATTTTCTCCAATATCTAATTCGTTCTATCAAAGTTCTCCCCAAGAGATCCCGAACGATCGTCTTAATCACCCGGAAGGCACCGAAATTCATCTATCAAATCCCCTGGGAATACCATCGCGGAAAAGGCTGTCGATGAAGGCAAAAGGATCCAGAAGACAAGCCAGCCCACATCAGCCTCGGGGACAATTAACGATCGGTCGTTGCTCGATCGGCAGGGACACGGAACAGACGCCGAGCCGTAGGAGGTTTTCTTTGGCGGATACAATAAATGGATAGCAGTCGAACGTAAGGTTTTGTTTGTGTTCCATCGTGGTCAGGAGCTTGGGAGCATGTGCGGTGATTGCCGTAACCATCGGGCACGCCTGCCTGACTGGCTGACTGCTCGTTCGTTCGCTCGCTCGGCCACTCGCTCTCGCCTCTCCTGGCCTTCTCTTCTCCTCGCCGCTCCGCTCTCTGTGTCGCTCTCTCGCCTCGTTGGCTCCGCTATCTTTTGCACGGCAATGCACCGAATGCACTTTGCTGCATGCTGCTGCACTGCACCTTCGATGTATCACCTATCTACCTGCGCGTCCGTACGCAACTGCTTCCTTCGACCTCCTCCTTTCCTCTCTTCTTGGCCTCCTTCTTCCTCCTTCTCCACTCTCCTGATCAGACTTTGCTACTCGGGAGTGTCTCTGTTCGGCTCTCGGTTCGCTCTGATTCGATTATTCGGATGATTCGACTCTTCTTTGGATTAAAATGTTATGATGAATTTAGATAACTTATTGTCGATACTTCAACCACGGTACAGACAAAAACAATTCAGAGAAGGGAAGAAAGAGGTTTCAATTAAGAGAAGAAAGCAAATTTAGTTTCATAGAGAATTGCGAGTATCATTTAGGGACAAACCCGGATAACTCGAGCGAGCTGTGAAAGAGAGCAACGAATATAGCCTCACACGTTCATCCAGCTTTCTTCCTTTCCCTCTCTCTTTACCTCTAGTCATGAACATCTGTGCTTCCTTTCCCCTCCATCGGACACTGTGGGCACTCCAACCACCTTCCTCTGGCTTATCTATGAGCACGGCGAAGTGACTCACTCGGTGAGTGGTACGAACACTTGTCGCGAGTAGCCGATTCCCGGGGACCGATTCAACCCGGTCGCGCCGGCTAGGAAAGGTTCTCTCGGGCATGTCGCCCGTGCACCAGCCACGTTGCGTAAGATGATTTTATGTCCGAGCGGCCGTGTGCAGGTGGACACGGACCGCGGCTGGAGCTGCCGCGAAACTTCCCGCGTGAGAACACTCGGGCTGAATGGCGACGTTCGCCTCGCCTGATGTTACACACACATTCTCTCTTCGCTACATGTGTTATCCTTGTCGGTGCTTTCAATCGAACTCGACCGATACTCTATGATCATCTATGATTATTAGACAGCGGATGATTTTTATGCAAAACCAAAGTACGTGTACGATAACATAGACCCCTAGATAACATACTGCTGGGGGAGGGTGTTTGTGTCTACAAACATAAAACTTTAGGTGTTCGAAAAATATTTAGAAACTACTACTTAACTTTTATTCGTCAAACTTTACAAACAGGAAAAGCGGTTTTTCTATTCTTTACTATTCTAATTCTTATTTAACACTGGAACTACCAAGCAAGTCAAAATGACTTGTCAATGTAGTCTTACAACGGAGATTAAAATGTTATGACAATACATTTTCTCAGATCCTTTGCACCTCTTATTACGATATGAAAGTGAAGAAATGAGTCAATTTCTAAATTTCTAAATTTTCAAAAGTTTTCCACGTTTATCCAGCGATCGAAGCAAACATGCGTTTATCGTCGGTAGTTCTAGTGTTAAGATAGACGTGTTATTACGTCAATCGCTGTCAGCTTTTATTTTCGAAATTTCCTACGTCACCTGTCACCAAAGTTTTAATTGTATTTGTGGAGTCCGAAGGTTCGAGGAAGGTACGTAATTGTTCAACGGAAGAGGATCAGAAAACCGTGACCTTTCGAGCGGAATATCAACGGGGGTCGATGGTTCCGCGAGATAATCGGGTCCAATTCCGCATTTATCCGTCGACCGATAGATCGTTCCCTTTCCTATTGTGAGGCGGGTAATGCACTCGGTATATTTACGAGCGACAATTTTTTCGCGGTTCTTGTGATAACCGGGCAGGCTGGCCCTCCCTGAGCCGCCGAGATTATATTCCTCGGCGCTGATATTTCCGCGGCGCGTACGCCCGCGTGGGAGTGCGAGATCGGATCTCGTTCAATTTCGTCGAGAGTTAATAGCCACGACTTCGCTTCACGTAACGGCACACACGGTGTCCGCGTTTTTCTCTGCGCGTCGCATTTACACCGCGCAGCAGCTCCGCGGACAATGGCGCATTGAAACCGCGCGCTGGTTCTCGATTACTCGATTACCGGCCACGATACGCTTCCCGCCGCAACGATTGAAATTTACCCGCTTCGGGAACGCTCCCTTTAAAGAGGATCTTGAAAATTTGAGTTCCCACCGGTCGAATTGATCCGACTGGCGAACGATTAAATCGAACGGAAACGTGGGAACACATGCGGGAGTCGAGGACATTGTTCACTTGTTTGTTCAGAAATAGGGTAAATACCCGAATTACTGTCGCTTTATTTAGTTTAATCAATCAAACTCAACGTACTTATAAAGAATGAGGTACAAAACAATGTATTATTTAACTTGGCATTCTGATTTACATAAAAACGTGATCACGTAAGTACGAAGTGCTGGAGAAATCATACTAAGAGGGAGCCATAATTTTATAACTCAACGTATGTCTATTGTACAAAATGAATTGTTAATGTATATTATAATTATTTTAACTTTTCGAGGTGACAATTGTAGGGACACTGGAATTGCTCGCAGATTATAATTAATTCTTCAGATTTAATGTATGACACTAGTTTTCTTAAATGAAAGAGATGTTAAATAATATTATGTTTCAAACTGACACGATCGTTAGGTTATACAACACGTAAAATGATGAACAGATAAAAAAGTCGCGTGTTGATACACCATAGTCCAATCATATATTCTTGATCCAAATGATTTACAACTTCCCAGTGTGCAGGAATCCTCTTCGAACTTACTTCCGAATCCGCTTCGCGCGAAGAATCTTCGCGAAGCAGGAAGAAACCGTCCCTGCGCCCTCGTAGCTCGCCTAAAGCCACTTAATTGCAACGAGCATCAATCACCGTACCGTTAATCCAATCTCGAAACAACGCCACCGTGTACACCGTGCACGCATTATGCACCGGTAATTATGTATTTACCTGTTTGCATCGTTCACTCGAAACTATAATACCGGCTGCTCCTTGAATTTCCACGGTATCGAACGTACGACGCTATTATTTTTTCTCCAAAGAGATTATATGGACTCGTTAAATTCACTCGGCACAGTTCGGTGAGTACTTAACGAGTTCCTATTGCTTTATTTCACCTGTGCAAACTACGATCTCAAGTTCCTAACTGTTCTCAAAGGTGTAGTACTATTAATTTCAGTATTACTCGGTACTAAAACAAACGCGACTATATTCAACTTCTCGCTGAAACAAAATATATGAATGTTCAATATTTCAAATAATTACTATAGGTACTATTTACTGTTTTAGAACAACCTTTTCGTTTGAAATGTCGTTCTTAGACAGCACGAAGAGCATATCTGGAATCGAGAATTGAGAGGGGAAGAGGTTGCCAGGATGTCTGCGTGCTCAGCGGCCATCTTCGGGGACGTTCGACACGCTTCATCGGCATGCAAATCGGCCGAACGCGGTATTCGACCTCGCGGAATTCTTCTGTATCGATCTCAGACGAGGTCAACGCGATCTACGGCACGGCGGCGAGCAGCCGGGACGGAATCGGAACCGGTGAAGAAGAACGCTGATCGGGGCCCGTCGACGTCGTCCGCGCGGCACACGTGGCCGATCCACCGAGCGCGGCGTGTCGATCACGTTCGGAGGAATCATTATCATTGATCATCCTCTCCGCCTTCTCGTCGAGCGTCCAGGCTATCGGCTAATTGCCATCGTGCTGGAGAGATCTCGCGGGCGTAAAATCGTGAACGTTCCCGGTCGCGTACGATCGTTCTCCGGCTGGATCGTGAGAGTCCCCCCCTTGAGATTTTCTTATTTCGTCGGTTCGAACCGGCGTAGATCGTTCCTGGAGATTTCGAAATGTTGGAATCGGTCTCTCGGAATGAAAATAGGGGAGACAGAAAAAAGCAAGTCTTTGGTACCGAAGCTCTTTGGTTACTTTCGTAGATCTCAAGGTCACCTTTGTCTTTCTAAAAGGAACGTCACACATTTCTTTAAAATTATTCGATAACCGCTCGTAACACTCATACATCGATCGATCTATGACACGAGGTCGCTAATTAATGTTCGGGTCATTAAAGTGATCGCATTTTTCGTTGCTCAGGAACATAAACTCGGCTTGAAAGGCATCGTGTGTGAGTTTATGCGACAAGGTAATCACGGTACGATTGGAATCATAAAATCGATCGATCGTTCGAGATCTATTCCGCTCGAAGAGCAAGTCGATATGCTTCTCGCTTACGATTCGTATTCTCATCGTTCATATTTGATACAGAGCGAATCCTTTATCATATACTTTCAACCATACACGATAATAATAAACTACTTTACGCTCCGCTGAAGCCACACAACTGTCAGACGAACGTCTTATTTTCGAGAAACGCTTCGTATCTCGTTTTTCTGTTTTTTCTTTCCAGAATTATCGATATTGTATTCGTGGCCCGCAAGAATTCCCGATTCTTAACGAATCATTCGAATCGATTCAAGAATCTCGAACGCAGCCAGAATCCACGTGAGTCAACGGCACGGGTTAAGAGACCATCGGAGGTGTCTTTATTCCCGAAGAAATCCACGGACATGTCGGCGGTAACCATGCGGGTAGGTGTAAGCGAGCCTCTCACAGTGGCCATATCTAATAATCGGTGTCGCCCGGCGGGTTTAACGCCGTTTGAGATATTGTCGTTGCGAGTGCATTACGGCCCCGCTTAGAGATTACCGTGTATGAGTCACTATCCGCGGGGCCACGAATCCCCGGCCATAGGGACTCGCTGCGAACGGCACATTACGAAATAAACCGATTACGAATAATTTATCGGGCGTCCATTTATCAGAAATATTAGGAGCAGCGCGAATCGGAGCCCGGTTTATGAAACAATAAACGGGCACGGCGGTCGATATTAAACCTCTTTTACCTTCCTACCCCTGCCGCCATGGTGGCGTGAGGCCGCCGTGAGGATTAATGAAATTTATAGAACCCATCCCATCGTGTAAAAATGAGTTTCACGAGCCGGAGACATCGTACGCGTCCATACCCGAGGTGTACACGAGGTGAACTTTAATTACGCGATAAAACGCTGCGGACTGTTTGTCGAACCGTGGAGAGCAAGTCGCGAGATTGACGCGGGCAACGTAGGATCGTTCCACGGTGACGGATCTGGAATTTCGCGAAAATGCGGAGAACGATCGTAAATAAGTCGCCTATGAGATGTTTATCTGTCGGTTTAGGATCTTACGTGTCACGGTTGATTTTATCGCTGTGAAAGCGACCACGGTTTTTTCTATTACATCTTTTCGAGGAATGTTTAACATACTTTTAAACAAACTTCGAGGTAAATTTAACATTTACTTATTTATTTAATTTATTTTATGGGCAATAAGTCCTTTGGTATACATGTACAGGGCGGGAAATGAGATTACAAAATGATAAAAAGGAATAAAAAAGATGACGAGGGTAGTTACCTAAGTAGTAATGAAATGACATTATGCCTGAAGGTGTGGAAAGATCCAAAAAGTTCAAACTGGTCGCTACACAGGTTAACGTTGGTGATCAATCAATTTTTCTAATTATGATATATAGAGTTCTGTGAAATTTCTGTTTAATAAGTAATCGTTGTCTAATTGTCACGTTGCCCATAAATTGAAGTAAGCCAAAATCTCGAGGTTATCCACAATGCAATTTAATATCTAGTAAACAAAAGTAACATCGCTTATTATGGCGTAATATGCATAATATGTTTTCAGAGAGTCATCAGTTTCCAAGAAGTTTTTACTGTTTCCTTTGTCTGCGACAGTTTAAAATCTCTTGGTTTTCTTTGTACTGTCGAATGCTTCGTTTGTTCGCGAGATTCGATTCGCTTATTTCACCGCGGCCACCATGATCGTCGCGAAATGTCCCCGGAAGAATTTCAATTCCAGCTTTCACCGCGACAACGGTGACATTTTCAGCGAATGCTCATTAAGCCAGCCACGAGCGTAGCTCGACGATTAGACTCGGTCTTGATCGATCGGATCGCTTCGTGTCCTCGCCGAGGCAAATCGTTTCAGGGTATAGATCCGCGACCACGGCCCTGCCACGATCCTCGCGTCGATAAGCGATGAAAGTCGATCGCCGGGAATCGATTACATGGTTCTTGTCTACCGCCGCTGTGCACTTGTTCTCGAACACTGTCTGTTTGGTGCCTCAGGGTCGAGGACTTCGAGAGCTGAAATAATTTTGCGAGTGAAAGCGCGAATTTTCAACGCTGTTACCAGAATATTTCAATAACGAACGATGCACGACGGAAAAACAGAGAAATTATAAATATTCGTTTCGTCTTTTTTCGTTGCTTTGTAGAAACATCTTAGCTTTTTCATTCTCAAATTATTTAATAATTATCAAAGAAATATTTTGTTGCATTTTTGTGTATATTACATGACACATAAATGATTCACTAGAACATTTTTACAGTTCCAAACTGTCCTTGAAAATCGAATTTGTGGCATACTATCTATACAAGACTAGAAGAAATTATTATATACTAACAGATATGAAAAAATACATGACACTAATATTTTATTTCGTAATTTAGAACGCGTAGCCATATGGCAACCGTAGGATTGAAAGGGTTAAACGAAAATCTTTTTCATTAGACTCAATTTCGTTACATTATCGTCTGTAAATATCTTCCTTAAAGATTTCGATGAACCGCGAGCCAGCCAAACAACCAATTAAGAAACCATTACACTATATATTCGTCGGACAGAGAAAAAAACGCCAAGTCTTTCGGAACTCGTTCCGCAGAGATTGAAGAGCCAGACTAATTACTCGAACGATGATCGATTGCGAGAGCTTTGGGTATCGCGAGCGCGACACAGAAAGATCCACGGGCATCCGGGATCTAGAAGTCGTGATCACGGATGATCGTTTTACATAAACGCCATCCAAGAGGATGTCGTCCAGGGCCGCTCGAGATCTGCATTTAACCGACGGGGTTAAATCGAATAACCCTACGGCGGCGTTTCATTCAAGGGCACCGTGAAACGATCCCACACGATCTCCACTCTCTCGCGTGTTACCTGCCGCCGCCGCAGCGTCGTTCTTTTTTTTTTGCGCGCGAATACTCCTCATGACATATAGGCGAAGCGAATCGGCCATTTGGAAGCTCGATTAGTCGTTTATCTTGCGGCTCGGGCAGAGCTTCGAAAAATCCTTCGTCTTGCCTTTATTATTTTTCGCCCCACTCCGTACTCTTTACGGCCCATTTTTTTTCCACGCATAGTGCTTGTGTGATAAAACTCTGGCTAATTTGCGGTTCGACTGACATCGAATTACATCTTCGATCTTTCGCTAGGTTCTCGAGTGATTTATCTATTTTATACAGGGGGATTGGTGGTTCAGGAGGACAGGAGGTCATTCTGCATGCAAAAGTCAGTCGATAATGTAGAGTACGATATTTATGTATGATGCTTCGTTTTCGAGGTAATCAAATTAGAAAATTCATTTAACGTGTCTGTGTTCGCAGTAGTAAGTAGAAACGGAATGTAATGGACAGACGTTGTAGACAAGTACTATTCAATTGCACGCGAATTCAGTAGATTTTGAAGTTCGATTATTTTTTCATTCACTTCAGCAATTCCCTGTTCTATACGACTCCATTTCAAGCGGTTTCTCTCCATCTCTCAACGCTTCCGGCGACGCATTAACTGGCACGAACTTGGGGCAGGTTTAGTAACGGCAACGAGAACCACGAAAAACGAAAAAAAAAAGAAAAAGAAAAAGGAATCGAAAAGACTCGATCCAACCGGGAGATAGAGGCGACTGTGCTGCTTTCCGTGGCCACGATCCCACCAATAATCACCCTCCGGGCCCCGGCCATTTGCAAATTCGACCGTGACGACTTGCAAATTTAGCTGTTACGAATTTTCGTTTGCGAACCGAGAGAGCGCAAACAGGCCACAGTCGCGACTGGGCCGGGGCCTTATTCAATCGCGCGCCTTCGGTGCCGATTTAATCTCGCGGGGCTGGCATTAACCCTCTCCGAGTGGCAGGATCGATTAGATTAGATCGACGCCCGGGAGATTTACGTAAATCATCGGGGCCCCAGATCCGATCGATCTTGCCGGGCGTAATTTATCGCGCGACCGTACCCTTGGTCCCCTTGATTTGTCGTTCGTGGACACGCTCCTTGCAGTGGGCCCCCTTTTCCGACTCCATCTTGCAGGGGCGAGGCTGGGGCTTGCAGGTGACGCGTGAATAATGACAATGACGAATCGTTGTTGGTTCTTCGCGTCGATCGATAACTACTCTTGGTCGCACACGTTGTTTCAAGGTATTCGAATTCCTTTTACGGATTAATCAACAGCTGAGTCGACTTGAAAACCTTCACACGTATCAGATAGGCGCTCGCAAATGGTCCGAATCTTCAGGTATGTCAATCCCTAAAGAACTGTATCACGAAGTTCCGAAGACGAAAAGAAGAGGATCCTAGAGTAAACAGGGGAACGCAGGATGAGACCGAAGCGTACGCAAGAAACAAAAACTAGATTAAAGAGGTGACGAAAGGAGAGAAGGAAGTGTGCGGAGACAGAGTATACGGTGAAGGGAGAAGGTGGCTAAAACGAAGAAGAAAACGAAGTGAAAAGAGAAGATCATAAGGGGGATGAGAGGACGTCCTAATAGATTATTAATTTACACGTCGAGTCTGCGGAAGGACGGAGGATGATGGCGGGCCTGTATGTACGTGTTGTGTGTGTGTGGTCGGTTGCAGAGCACCGGCACCACACCTGTCCCAAACCCGTCCCGCTCGATTATCTTGCATTATGCAAAATGCGTTTTTTATCGCGGTGCAACCCCGTAATAAACGGTTGTCGGTGGAACGGTTGACATAATGCGTCGGCTATTACCGGCGGGGAATTGAGCCCTTTTGCCTGGACGAGCCGAGTTCCCGGGCTCCTCGGTTCCGCTCGCCGCCACCTCCTCGCGATTAATCCACTGAGAGAGAGAGGGAGCTCGCGGTTACGCACAATGTATCTCGTTCGACCGAGTCGCGAGTGCAGCGTCCGCGATCTCTTCTCCTCGTTGAATTAATCCGAGAGTCGTTCGAGACCGGCCGATTTCAATTTGTCCCTCGTTAAACTTCATCCAGACCATGCTAAGTATCCCGGAAGTAAGGTGTGCCGGGGTATCTAGATCCCCGGCGACACTGCCCTCTTTACGACCCAGGTCCTGCAGATGCGCCGCGGCTTAAAACGGAACGGTACTTTTACGAGGTCTACTCGCAGAATTCTTGTCCCTTTTTCTCGCGGACCGAGAAATACAAACAAGTGCTCCGACTGTTGGAGAGCTTATTGCGAGAAATGTACCACACCGGTAGCAACTCGGTTCTCTCTCTTCGACATCGAAGTTAGCGTACGCGTTGGACTAGGTTAGTGCTACAAGACAGTAATTGCTCGATGAGTGTTCGAAGGCTCTTCGGTACTTACGAGTGTAACGCTGACTTTTTAATAAGGTTTAGTACAGTGATAGAGGTTGCAGTTCTGAAATATTTAATGTTCAGTGCCGAGGAACCTTCGAACACTCATCGGTGAATTAACTGTATAATGCAACAAGTACATTTTGAATCTCTGGTCCCACGTTAGAATGTCTTCTCGGACAAGATTGCGAGTCCAATACGTCGAACGATCCAAAAAATCTCGAAAGACTCACGGCAAAAATTAATTGGGTATTCGGTTAATGACGCGAGCATATATATGTATCGTTCGCCCGTGAAGAAAGGAGGAGCACAGCGGTGAAACGCATTGCTGGCGCACGGCACGTAGCTCTATCTACCTGTTCCTACGCAGCTCGCACGCCCACCTGGGTAAGCGTTGAGTTTATCGCGTTATTAATCTACGGCGAGCATCGAGTCTCAGGCCGAACCGGCACGATGGATGACGACGAATTTACGCGATGCGCGAGGAACTCGGCGCTATGCACGAGTCCGCGGGACAAGCCTCGTTCTTCGGCTGGCCCCGTCGATCAGAGTCGTCAAGGAAAAATCCAGGTGTGCAGGTTTAGCACGACTATGAGTGGCTACGACTCAGAGAAAACCTACTTGGAAAAGAGTACATAAATGTCTATAGTCCGTTCGACGAGTCGAGTCAGTGAAAACAAGCAATACAGCCGTGTGCTAAACCCAGTTATGACTGCTATTGGCTGGCAACTGTCCCTGTCCTTGTCACACTTAAATGGTTATCATCTCCCTTTGCCTATTGATTGGGATATATAGTCAGGATCACTGTGACTTTCGTAGCTTTTCACGAGAGTTTACTCTCCCGAATTGTGCAAATTTAAACCGTCCTCCTGTAGAAGGATACAGGAAAGGTAGTAAGGTACAAGCAATACTACCTTGCCCACGTTTCAGTCATTCATTTCCAGCCGATCTACCGCCGATGTATTCGCTTCTACTGTAACACAATCCGCACGATAATACAAGATTCCACATAGAGTAGAACCGTAGAACGTTCGAATATTTCGAGTTCCACCGGGCCATCGATTACATCGTCGATCTCCCAAGCGCACACAACTGGTTACCGCGGTTCACGTATCGGTCCACCTGACCCCACCCCATTAATCAAAGCGTTCAGAACCTCGACATCCGATTTCACGAATCCATCTTACCCAACGCTATTCCTGCGACACATGTAACCCAGTTTCATACAAATCGCAGCCGCGACGGCCCGATAAGTCGACGCGCGGCGGTGGCATTCCCCGTGTCCACGTAAGGAGCCTCAAAGAGAGTCGAGGCAACGGACCGTCCAATTTCCCCTCCACCGTACAGCCGCTCGAGAAATCAGATTTTCCGACGTTCTTCCTCCTTCCCACCAATCGGTGTGTGGTGTTACGCAGTCCTGGAGGACGGTCGCGAGAACGGAGCGTAGTCTAGCTTACTCGAGTCGACGCTAGCCAACGCTGGAACGATGGCGAGAGGTGAGGCGAGGCGAATGGATATGCAGGAACGTAGTGGTGGTAGTTGTAGTAGAGGCACTCGCGGCCAGAGGCGATTAAAGAAAGCGACACGCCGCATATGTCACAGCGTTCACACGCCCCGGCATTGCACCGACACCGACACCCACCGCGCCTATGCGCCCGTCGATACCGGTCGGTGTGTACGCGTTAGCAAGACTACGACCGCGGCCTGCACAACGTGCAAAGAGATACGTTTTCACGTAGCCACGGGGAACGAACGAACGAACGCCGTTTCTGGCTCGTGACTGCACCGGCTGCAGGATGCAGGTAGCTCTCTCGCGTACCTGACCCCGTGAATGCGATCGCGAACGCGCCGTCCGATCCGGACTTCTGCCCGCACGTACCCAACTCCAGTTCCTTATTGACCGTGGAACTGTGCGGAACCTCATGATGCTTGGTATCTACAGTAAATCCTCGATGAGTGTTCAAAGGCTCCTAGGCATTGACAAGGGGTTCCCAGGTGTAACAATGATTTGTTAATCCTTTCAGTGCGGCATACTTTCGAGGATCAGTATTCACGGAATACTCTACTATTTACGTCACTATTACCATCTTATTATTCTACGGAGATTTACCAAAAGTAATGATGCGATATGATCGCAAAATTATAAATTTATAAATTACATCATTTCTCATTGCATCGCCGAAACGAACGTATGAGTTGCTAAATTTTGATTCTGGATCTCTGTTTGGCTTCTGTACCTATCGAATAGGGCTCTGTACGAACACACGATCCGCCGAAGATGAGAAACCGTGTCCGATACTGGATCGTACGGAAGGAAGGGAAATATTGTACACCTACTGTGAGTAGAGGGAAAGACGCAGTCGCGGGTCATCGAGAGCACGGCAAAAGTACGGCATCGTCGCTTCGTCCGGCTACGTTCCGGTGGGTGCGCACATCTGCGAAAGGAACGAGGAAGACGAGGAGCTGCCGCGAGAGGAACGAGGAGGCCCAGAGAAACCCAACTCTCGCGAGCGAGCGCGAGGAGAGAAGGCTAACAGCGCGTGCAGAGGCTGGCCGAGAGACGACCAGAGGAGAAAGACAGATCGGAGGCGCACAGGCGTACCAACCGTAAAATAAACAACCTGGTAATAAACCGGCAGCGGTGTCCAGCGTTGTAAATTACCCAGCCGGCGGAGGCCTAACGCGGCACGGAGCCGCGTTTTATGGACCGCCCTGCACAATTCCCGGATCTGAGATGATGGCTCAATACGCCCTGGACATACTGTTCATCCGCAGCCAGGCAGCGGGTGTTTCTCGGAACCGCGGATCGAGACCCGTTCTTCCTTTTGCAGCGTGTTCGGTTTCGAGGCGCGTAAACTCGCGCCATTGTGTGTCGAGGAACAGAGAATAAGGGGGGCCCTGATTCAATGCGACTCTGACTTTACGACGCGGACGTGCGTCTTGTCTGTCCTTAAAATTTCATTTAAATAGAACGGTCTCTGTTCTCCGGTGGAATGAACGTGGATCACGAGGATTCGAACCTCGAGTCGTCCTCTTTATTCGAATATTAATTGCTAGAACCCATGTTCACGGGAATTTGTCCGGTGATCGGTATATTTAGAACGTTAGATTTATTGTTCTATCGATCGTTCGCTGGCTGGATAATCGATGTATAGGATCACGAGAATTACAGTCGGGGAATGGAACTTTTAAACCCGTCGATTCGCCGAGAGACGCGAAAGGAAGGATGTTAACGGGAACGTTCGAACCTAGGTCAATGCCGATCGACCTCTCTCGCTCGGGCGCAGTTTCTTTGCCAAATACGAAGGTCGATCGATCGGGGATGCATACGGACGACGTAGATCATCCACGGTGGTTCGTCGTTGCGAAAGGTCAACACCGTGTATCTCACCGATGGACGTGTAAGATGAGAGGGAAGTGTGTACACATTGAAAGTGTACGATCTCCCCTGCATCTATCGTAGCGGTCAATCTCCTACGTCTGTTTATCTCGTACCACCAATAAGTGCCGATTTCTATTTCTCGCATAGAATTCTTCCGAACAATCATAATCGACCTAATTACTCGATGCACATCTATTCTATGCAAATGCTCCACCAAAGTCCGTAGTAATCGTCCAATTACACCAGTGATTCCTTCATTCATCCGACAATCCTACCGAATAACTTTTGCCTGTTTTCCTCATCACAGAAACCTAGCCACGGAGATTCTAAATCGCCCAAAAAATACTACAAAACGACGTATTACGATCCAGAGATGAAATTCGACATCGAAGCTTAACATCGAATACCCAGCGTCACGGTGTCATCAGGGTTCCCGTATCTTGATCGATACTCCCGCGAATCCATGCCGAACTTGATCCCATCGCTACGCAAGGTGCGCACGATCTAACCGAGCAAAGTGTGTACCACCTTGTCCGTTCCTTCTTGTCGCGAGAGGCGAAGGAAAGCAACGAGTATACCGGTCCACGTAGGTAAACGTGTGCGCGCGCGTTCCTTTGGTTCCCGCGGTCCCAGAAAGCGTAAAGCTTGATCGTCCGTTTCGTAATCAAACGAAGACCGTGGACGGAGAGACCGGCGGCGACGGCGATGCACTGGTTACCGTTCCGTTCGGTCGCGCACGTACCACCGTTCCCCGTGGTACGTAGGCAGGCATCGCGCGTATATCGAGTCGCGTCTCTCGCGTGTATCGCGCCGACACGCACCGCTGATAATATCTTTAATTACCGGCACCTCGAGGAGGGGCCCCTAACTCGGCACCGACCAATGACAGCCGCGGCCGCGATCGAACTTCGACGCCGCCAACGAGATCTGACCACGGTTCTCTATGATCGTCGCCCGATTTGGGGAACGTTTGTTGGTTCGATGAACGATATATACATATATATGTATACACTGCTCTCCTTAGTTAAAATGTCTCATCTAACAAATTATCGGTTTTCAAGATTTTTCGAAATATTTGGAGGTATGTTACTTTTCGAATTATTTGGAGCACTTTTTACTTTTTTATTTAAGGTACAATGCTCTGTGTACTTTGCAGGGCTCTGGGATAGGTTAATTTATGTTTCCTAACTGCTTTTCAGATGATTATACTAGTTTATATTGTCCTATGTGTAGGGTGTGAGATGCGTGTGTTTAGTTTTAGATCGAGCGAGTGCGGTGCGAATGAAGAGTGTTTATACCGTGTGACAGTTTCTTCGAATGAGAGTGCGTGCTAGAGAAGATGGAATGAAAGGAACTGCGTCGAACCTCGTGATCGAAAATCGACACGAGGCGAGAATGTGTGAATGCGTGTGTGAACCTATGACCGAGTGTGACCATGTATGAAAGGGGATATAAGAGGGAAGTCAGTCAGAGCGAGTGTGTCTTAAGAGCTAGACTGTTGCAAGCGTGTCCTAACGAATTCTTTATACACATTTTAGAATAAACCTTTTATTTCTACCAAATACAACCACCACTTAATATTATTCCCACATATGTAATATTTATTAAATTAGATAGTTCTAATTGTAAGCCATCACTTATGTTTATGCCTCAATTATTTGTGTTTAAGGTGTACGTGAAAAATATGAAATAGATAGGATTCAAAACGGTTCCTATATTAAGATATGTACCTCACGATGAAAATGAAGGATGGCACATAGAAAATTATAAAGGCACATTTTTCTATATAAGTTCTACTGCTACACGTGTTACATACATGGGCTTCATGTGTAATGATGGATTTAATTTCTGAATGGTGGATTCGTTTGTGGATAAATACAGTTGCAGTTGGTAGGTTTAAATATTATCCCATGGAATGCCACTGTTTACTATTCCTGAGACACTATCGGGATAAGATACATTCGTTTAGGTCTTTGTTATTAACGATGCAAGTATTACGAATTGAACACTAGTTACTTTCATTGTTACACTATTACTAATTATATATATATAAAATGTTAAATATTCCTGCCAAGATATACGATGATTCTTCGTGTAATTTAATCTTGTCCGGTCATAGATGACCACCATGGTGGTCAATGTGTGAATAAACCTATATTATCAATAAATTCAGGGTAAAAGGAAAGGTAGGAATAAAGAGAAGAACTTTCCTGGGAGAACGGATAATGAGAGAAACGAAATTACAGTAGCTCGAGGAAGTAAAGTAGAGGGGGGGGGGGTGTTGAGATTTTAAATTATCTAAGTTTCAAGCATGTAGATAGATTCTGGAATGTCTGTGAATCATTCGAACAGGATCGCAATCTCACGCGGTCTGTTCGATTTTCAAATGTTTCCGTCCGCAACCACTGTAAATCAGGAAGATTTACGCGGTTTACCGTATTTTTTCCACGATCTCGAAGTCGTTAAAACCGCGACCGACCGTCTTCGTTTGCGAACGGTGGCCTTCCAGATATCCTCGGTAGTCGATCGTGGAATTAAGCGATTCAGTTTTTCTCCAGTTATAAATTGTCTTCGTTATTTATTCAATCACCCCGCCTCTCGTGTTCGGGACGTGGTGATTACGAACCTCGGGAAATTGCGTGCGCGCTAGAGACGCCGATTAACCAGACAGGCCAGGGGACAAGTTGCTTCACTGAATCGATATAATAGGCATGCCTGTTCGATTATTCGGGCAAAAACTGTGTTCTCGTATTCGCGGGCGCTCGCCACAGAGCATGTCCATGGTAATCGAGAATCGGGGAATCAATGTCCTTATAATAAGGACACCGTTTATAAACGGCTCCCGGAGTAACCCGCGCTTTGGTATAATTTATTGAACGGAGACATAAAAGACATTAATGACTGTCTGTTAATTTTATGGGCACGAGAACGCTTCCGACGATGCAATAGCGATCGTGAACGAGCGTTCTATTATTTCTAGTAATTATATTTAGAAGATCGTTACCATTGGTGTCGATATTCAGAAACCCCCGGATAGTATATCAACCAACTATCTCCAACAGCACTGTACTCAACCGTGTGAAAATGCTGTACTATCGCACAGCTTTCTTTTCCTTTACTAGAACCTCTTAATCGAATAATTACTAAATTTCGTCTTTCAATCAACTACAAATTTACTCGTAACACCTACTGAAATTAAAATTAACACTCCGCGAATTTTTCTCGCAGTCAAACGCAAAAAAGTAACAGACCCATGGATAATTTCATCCCGTACAACGTCCCTGAATCACGAAAGCAGCTGGATACGCCCGTGTGCAATTTCTATACACCATCGCGGAATTAGATTCTCGTAAAGGTGAAACGATTCAACGTAGAAGAGACCTCGGATAATCGTTTCCTCGTCGTGCACGCCGGGCATCGTAGCCACTGCGATCTTCTCCACTCGTTCAATGTCCCAAAGACACGCCCGGTATTGCTTTCAATTAGCAGCACCTGGAGATCGGTATCCTGTGCCCCATCTCGGCCAATGACAGTGGCAACCTCGTCCCGCAAAAGTCCGCGCGCCGATAAAGCGCGCCGTGGGCCCCGCGAGGGAACTTAATAATGGTAATTACAACGGCAGGCCATGGAAATTTATGATGTTACTTCGGGGAACGCGC
The DNA here is from genome assembly GCF_001272555.1 of Dufourea novaeangliae. Taxonomy (NCBI): domain Eukaryota; kingdom Metazoa; phylum Arthropoda; class Insecta; order Hymenoptera; family Halictidae; genus Dufourea; species Dufourea novaeangliae. The sequence continues at coordinate 503,494 of NW_015373885.1, read as the reverse complement.
GTGCGTTCGCTAGCCGCTATGGAAATAGGCGCGATACGTCCCGGGAAAAATCCGGTCGCCGATTTTTCCGAGTCTCGGCGAGCGCGTCGCATACCATTCGAGTGATATACCCCAACCGAGCGCGACTGTTCGTTCGCGATTATTCGGAATTCGAGGGAAAGGGGACACACACATACACACACAGACGCCCTGCACGATTGGCAAGAATGCTTTCGATGCAACTCGCGCACCGTGTAGGTATATAGAGTCAGCGAGATTTTAATACCTTCTGGTATACGTTTGTTCTTTTTTTTCTCCTTCCGTCTAACTATTAAGCGAAATCGAGACCGTGCAAACCGAGAGCCATTAGTTTGTTGACGTAATTCCCTTCTTCTTTAGAGTATGCTACTACAGGAGAGACAGCTGTGATTTCCTTCGATTTAGTAACTCGACATCATAAAGTGATTTACAGATAAACGAATGTCTCGAGTGTCGATAAATATTCATGGAGTTGTATAGTTTGTTTGACGTTCAATTCGAGAGAGTAAAAAGCGAACAAGTTGCATGAACGTTCGTTTTGCTCGATAAAAAGTGTAATGGTAAAGGAGGTGAAATGTAGCTACCCCTCCGAAAAGGATTCGCCTTTTTGGTTTCAGCAGGGGATTTCATTGGGTTACAATCTCGACAAGGTAGCTATTCGAGCAGCAACAATTTTCCATATTATCGACAAATATTGTTAATCGTCGTGTTTATCCTATCCTGGGCTCTTTTTTCGTTCCATTATCGGCGATATTATTCATCGTTGCGCTAATAACAAGTGACTCACGACAGAATGCAGAAAAACCGTGTATGTTTTTTCGCGGCGACGATTACGGAGACCTTGCGTATTATACTTATCCTGTCACGAGTTCCGCTTTAATCTCATTAACTTGTCAGGCGATTTTTGCCCCGACCGCTAATCGACGTTGCGAACGCAATCAACTGTTTTCGTATACGCTTCTTGAAAAAGCTTTCGGATATCTTACGGTCGAATGGTCTTTAGTCCTACTTCGAAATCGATATCGAACCACAGCTCGTGTCATTGACCAACAAAACGAGAGTTTGCAGATACCTCACAGATATTTTCTCGTACAAGTAGCGTTGCATTTGTAGATTTTTTTTAGTCAATCAACAGGACAGGAAAGCAACAGCAATTCAACGAATAGATCGGGTCATTTTGAACTGATTCGCGAGTTCAGATGAAGCCAGACAAATTCCGAAACAGCACAGACGCTACTTTATGACTCTAGGTATACGAGTTATCGGTATGTCTGTTTCTAGCTCCCTCAGACCTACCGAATATATTTATTAAACTGGCGGTCCAAACGCAAAAAATAAGTAAGTTTTATAGAAAAAATATGAATATAGAGGACGGTTGCCGAATTTGGACCATTGCCTAGGTTGGACCTCTAGTATAACTTGTCATGTGTAAACAATTTGAGTCTTATGATATACGAGTTGCTTATAGATACTATGTTAGTTAATGCAATCACCACTATCATAGACATATTATTTATTATAGGGCCCAAGTTTCTTACACAAGACAAGTTACTATAGTGGCCCAACCTATGCGATGGTCGAAATTCGACAAACATCCCCTAAGCCTAACGGGTAAGAAGATAAAGCTTTATTTATGGTAGTTTCCATTTCATTCCGTTTCGTCCTCTGTTATCCCATAGCTGTGTAGTTAAAAGATTATTACAAAGCCTTCGAACTCGTCGATCTAAAACTGTCCCCACGTCCCGTTATCCGAAACGAACATTACATTCCCACCAAAACTTCACCAGAACCTGCTCCGAATTGTTACCGTTCGGGTCATTTTAACCAGCCGTAAGAATATCAACTTGCGGCAAACCTGTCCGGTAGTCGGTCGAAGAGCGATTCTCTCGTTGGCTAGCGCGAGGTCAAGGAACATCCGACGTCGGTTGATCCCATTTTTCGTACACGCTTGGGAGAGAAACGCGTCTCCAAGGGAACAGCGTATAGGGAACGCAAGGTAAACACGTCTCCTCGGCGAAGTGGGCAGCAGGCGAATCGCGCGGCGTTACCGATGTTAAATGGGTGCCACGGCACGCCAGGACGCGAACTAATGCCTGCGTCCACCTCGTATATAGCATACTGCGCGACTGCTACCGCGATGCAAATGCCGGATTCCGCGGGCCACCGCATAATGAATCCACTTTGCGCCGTGGCGGCGTTTTCTGCGGGCGTTTTTCCTTTTTTATTTTTCTTTTCGCCCGGTTCCACGTTCCTCTCGCCACCAGGTCCCTCTCCTCTTCCTAGCGGTCCTCTGGATGGTGGCGAGTGTCTCCGGTTCGCCGTTGCTCGGCCGTGCGACCGCCACTTAATGAAATGTCACAGGTGTCCTACCGATTGCCTACTGCGAGCTAAATGTCGCCGGCTTCCCATACCCCGCCTCGTCGATGCCGCCGCCGCCGAGAGCACAACCGAGAGAGCTAGCTGTGCACGGCGATTTCGACTTTACGCGGAATGCCGCGAAGTCTCGTCGCTTCCGATCGAGGAATCTTATCTAGCCGCGCTGGGGCGGGGACCTTCCGTTGGATCGCAGGTGAACAGCTTTCCGACGATTAGCCTTTGATTGCCTCCGTTGAGATTGCTTCTTGGAGGGAGGGGAATTCTCTGTTGGATGTTTACAGAATTTTTCAGTCGGTACGGTTAATCGACGTCGGACATTTAGCATTGTGAGTCAAAGTTGATGATGATGATGTTTTGTAGAGCGCGACGACAGTCGTATTTGTGTACCTTCTATGTATATTATTACAAGTATTAGAATAAATCTAACACCTGTCATAAAAATAGAATTCCTTTTGTGTCTGGGAAAACATTAACGATAAAGTAATTCTTCGGAGTGAAGTCGTAAAACAAAACGTATGACAAGGGGTTAATAGTCATTTCGTATTTTTATTTTAAACCTATCACTTTTCAACCAATCACACAAAAGAATGTCTAAATACCCCCATGCTCTCGCGAACGAAGGTTTCCAGAGATCGTCTCTGTTTGTGCGATCGCACCGTAAAGATGCCGCGAGTCGTCGTCGTAGTCGTCGACAGGTGATCATCCGTAGAAAGCCGGTGCACGCGATATGCCGCTAGAACGGTTGCGCAACGCGATCAAGGGAGCGTGAACACGGTGAAGATATTAGTGTGGTCCCGATAGGAGGGGTAAAGAGCACCCATGTGCCAGCGCGTCGAGTTTCACCTGGAAAGCGACAGAGAGCGACGATCCAATTCCTATTCTCGGGGCTCCTGCCTGCGGGCGCATCGTGCCCGTCCGAAGAGTTATGATATGCATACGCGGGCCGAGAGATGCCACGAGATCTCTCCCCTTGTTCTCGACGTTGTACACACGGGATCTGGTCGGCTACCTCTCACGGCGGATCGATCCGATCCAGCGGACCGATCCCGCCTGTAGGCAACCTTCACCTAGGACGACTACTTTTTCTTCCTTGTCTCGCGAGCCGCCTGGACACACGTCGGGCATCCGTCACCGATCATTACGCGTCTACCAGATTTCACAATGTCCTTGTTAAAACCGATGGGTGCTCTTCTCGCGACGGTGACCTGCGACACGAGCCGACGAGAAGATCGATGGCCAGACGATTTCGCCTGACCTCTACGATCCAACGGGCTCGTTACCATTTGTTTGCGATCCGACCGCGTGGAAACCGGCGATCAGGGAAACCAGACGTCTTTATATTGCTTCTGCTTCTCCTGCTCGGTTTCCGCATTTCGAAAAGCACGGGTGCTTTTTGTTGAGGATATGCCTTAACACGTTCCGTGCCACATGTACCACCGGTGGTACACGCAGTCTGAATAGGAAATTTAGCGTGTACTTATCGGTGGTACATATGGCACGGAACCTTTTAACCAGTTAAGTGTGTTTGACGTGTATACACGTCGAACCAAATCTTTATTACGGTGCGTTCGACGTGTATACACGTCGTGAGAAATAAAAAATTACCATTGACTATAAAATCTCTAAATTTTAATGAAATCCAATAAGAATATTATTTGATGGAATGTTTCCTTTATATTACCAATAGAACTGCTGAGTATTTTATACAGAGGGGGTGGTGGGATGATAAATAAAAATGAAGTTCTTCCTCGTTTTTCATAAAACTTATAATAGGACCATTTTGCCCTGCGTTCGACGTGTATACACGTCATAGCCTGATTTTAATTCCGCACACGGTCGAGGGTTTTTAAAACTAAATTCCACGCTTAACTGGTTGATGTTGAACTGTAGTTTAAAACAAGACCAACAGCCTCTATTAACAAAAGACACACATTTTCGGTAATTTATGACTCGAAGAACGACATGAACATTGTCTGGCTACGTACGGCCTTTTTCACTGTGTCACAGAACGTGTTAAATTAAAACAACGACGCCATCTGACGTGACATCGGATATCTTACGCGTCTATACATTATTACCTCTATCCTTTGCTCTAACAGTCTGAGCTATATTATTACATATGGTGATACACGTGCGTTAAAGTAGAAGTTATAAAGTTCAATCCGAAACACAATATAAAGTATCTAGGTGTGCTTGTCTCTATTTACTTAAACAATTTGACACTTTCGAACGTGGTTTGTGTAAATGATCGGTTAAACAACGGATCACTCGGTAGGAATTCTTTTGTGGACGTCGAGGAGATGAAAGAGTTTTGCGTGGCTGTGGAGTTAGGTACGAGTACCGTAGTGTACCCTCTTAAATGTGTACCACTGCACATTTAAAAATATGATAGCACGTTGTTTTTCTTACGAGAACATGGCGTCTGACACCTCAAACGAGTACTTAACCTCTGTGTACAAGTCGCTTTGCAGCACGACTGTTGGAGACACGATTGTGAAACCAGACAGTTCTTTTCGTCGAACCGCGCGTGTGTGTACGTCGCGTAAAGGTCGTTACGTTGTTTCGTAACACGGCGACACGCGCCAACAATCCAAAGACAAATGTTTCTTTCCACCGACGACTGGTCGGTACCAGCGTCTGCGCGTTTTTTTCTTCCGACGCTCGAGCATCGATCGGTTCTGCGGCGGTTTTCTTGCCGGTTTCTTTCGCCGGCTAAATTACGACAACCTCACGGTTCTCGAACGGTCGGGCATAGATTCTTTAATTAAGTATTATTTAGCAATTAAGACGGTTGCGCGGCGAGTCGCGAAACGGTTTTTACGAGCGTGTCGCAAACAACCGCGGAGTTTGCATAATGTGGCCTTGCTGGACTTCGGCTAGGAAAGTCGTATTATCCAGGAGAAAAAAATGTAAATTTTAGTGCCCATGAGGAGATGGGAATTGTGTCACTGAGAAACGAAGTTGGTTCTATTAATCGAGCGGAGGCTGAATTGCTCTATTCGCGTTTCGTTACGGATAACTTATCGTTCCGTGGAATTCCTAGCCAGGAATGGAAGCATAATTCAAATATTAATGCAATGGAATACGACGTGATCGATGTAACTTGTTTCTATCGTCTATTGGACCATGGTACAATATTAATTCTCCGTATCTATTAACCTTATCTCTTCTAGCTTCCAATATCTATCAAATTGGATTACATTCGAAACGATAGAGTTTCTGAATTCGTGGATTATTCTTCGTGGGTTGTCACGTCATTGCTCGATGCGTTTCCGTGATCGCGATTTACGCTGCGAGCGTGGTCGTCGTCGAGTCGAAGCCCGGATAAGCAGCATTTTATGGGGCCCCGTGCACTGTCCGCTCCGTGGCGGAAGGGACGCACTTTGTTCCGCAGCCTGCAAACGTATCCCTAGGCTCTGATCCACCCACGAGGAAGCGCCGACTCGGAGGGACCGGGAGAGGAAAAGATAGCTTGGTCGCGAGGCGAAGCAACCTCGAGGAAGATCGGAGGGAACGACATGCGGCCACGTTCTATAGGGTGTCGCGGCAAGAAATATAGGAGGATCCATATTACACGCTACTCGGCCCAAATAGGAACAACGTTGAAAGCAACGATCAAGTTCATAGACAACGAAAATGAATCCGAAGATGTGTTTCGTTGATTAGGATAGAGAAATTTCTACCCCCAGCATCTTTGTTTCTCATAGAAATTACTTTTGTACACCACTAATCGTAATTAGAATTTGCTCACTGGGTGATTCCTGCACAATTGTCTTAACGAGTGCTTACTCGAGACTCTTTATTAAAATTTCCCATCAGAAATCTTGCCGTTTGATGACTGGCATTATCAGACGTTTAAAATTTCCTTTATAATATACATATATCTACAGTAAATGGAATCTTCCCGTGAGTATACGGTGTCTATGACAGTTTGGTATCGCCTGACCGAAGATTCACTTCGATTTCAAGACTGTTGGAATCGTTTTCCCCCGAGACACCCTGTATGAAAAGTCTGAAACCGAAACACAGACCAAAAGGAGGACGGTGGGGAGCCCGCGAGGGAGGCAGAGCAAGAAGGGGAGAGACTCGGCAGGTGAGGTGTCACGAGGCGCGCGAGTAATATATCGTTGCTCGGCCCATCGTAGGTGGGTGTGCTCGTCCCGTGCTCGTCCGTATCCACGGCGGACGGCTGGGCCCGGGTATCTCACCGTAGAGCCCCTGGCGCTAAGAGAAAGAAGGGTAATGCCGGTATAAACGCGCCCGATGGACTTTTTTCTTTCCTCTTCTCGTCGGGACTCTCCTCCGCTCTCCTTCGCCCCGTCGTCTCTCTTCCTCTCTTTCCGCGAGATTGCCATTAGCAAATGCCAACGTGAAACGCGCACGCCCGCGCTCACCTGCCTGCCACCACACCTCGTGGACGTTCCTCTCTGCCTGGTGCTCTCCTCTCCTTCCTTCCTTTTTCCTCATCCTCCTCTTTCTACTACTTCGACCTGCCTCTTTCGTCTGGTTTCGTTTTCTTACCGTGTGTATTCCACGCGAGCATGGAAGAATACCAGGCGGAAAATGTTCTCTGAGAACGCTCGAAACTTGTACAAGCAGACAGGTTCAGAGAATTATGAAAAACTTCGTCACTTATTATGAAAAACTTTAATAGGATTGTTGCGACCCAACGCAGGTAGGCGATGGTCGCATCTTGGGCCATCGACACGGTCACCAAACAGTCATAAACAGGGTTTCCTGGACAGCTGCACATCACGTGCAAAACATTCGCGGTCCTTAAGACTTATATTTCGACGCTAACTTCCAGGAATGCAAGAAACAATACATACACCAAACCTCATTTTTTCCAACTCATACTACCACCTCTTGAACCAGCTACACGAACCAAAATTCTGCATTTTCCACCAATCACGAGTCGATCCGTTCCAGCAAGCATCTATACATTCATTCATTCACCAGAACGTATTCAACCGTCCACAAGAACACGTCGATCAGTCAGGACACAAGTACACGCATACCTATACATCACTTTGGTAAGTTTATATTAAAGTCTAAGTGTGTTACTAAGTTGTCAGTCATTTAAACACATTACCACACATCGTCACACCATCGAGCAGTGGCTAATCGCACGCTTATCGCGAGTAGACCGCAACAAGAGTAAAGTAACAATTTTTTCTGTCACCCACATCTAAGGGCAATATTAATAGGCTTCTTATCTACGAGCACTGAAATTTGAAAGAATAATAACACTAGAACTACCGACGATAAACGCATATTTGCTTCGATCGCTGGATAAACGTGGAAAATTTTTGAAAATTTAGAAATTGACTAATTTCTTCACTCATATATCGTAATAAAAGGTGTAAAAAATGTGAGAAAATGTATTGTCATAATGTAAGAGTGTATTGACCAGTCATTTTGACTGGTTTGGTAGTTCTAGTGTTAATAGGCTACCGGTTAATAAAGTGTTAAAACAGAGCAATGCTGGGCACGTACAGTTATAATAGGAAAATTGAACGCAAATAATTTGTGTACCTACCGATTCTACGAGCTTCTATAAGCCGTTGTAATATAACGTCTTACGTCGTCTGTCTCGTACTATTGGCCGAGAGAGTAGACTAGAATAGTCTTCTACGAATTACGCGTGAATAATAGTTTCGAGGCCGATCGACGAGTTCGACAGCCATTTAAACGTACAATTTACAGGAACAACGGAGAACCCGTGCTTTTTCTGATCGTCGAACGGAAAGATCGATCGACGATAATTCCCCCCGAAAGGCGGGACCCGGTTTCTAATTCCACGTCGTGTAATTGGCGTGTCCCGGCTAATTGGAGGTCGTTTCGCGATTTATGCTGTGACACGGCATCAGAACATCTGCCCTCTCGCCGCCGCGCCATCGTATCTCGCGATGCCCCGGAGGAGCACCCGCGTGATCCTCGCCAATCATACATATTAATAGAACCAGAGGGATACCAAACCCTGAAATCCTTCACGGAATCGATTCGATTCGTTCGTGCCGGCGATCTACACGCCGCCCGTGAAACTTTAACCCTTATAATCGTTCGATCCTCTTCGATTTTTTTTACGTATCCGCGGGGTTTGAATTCTTCCAGTACAAGGAAGAAGCTTTCCTCTTTGAAATCGGACATAATTTTCGGAATCTTCCTAAGTGAATCATGTCTGAATCAATATTGGAAAACCTCAATGTCTTCGATCCAAATGTTGTACGGTACTTCGGCGGACCTAACGCTTACTCTTTCCACTGTTAGATCAATTATGAGTTCTACGACCAGGAAACATTGTTATTTAATATTATCTTTATTAAGACAGATGATAAGGATAAACGGGGATAAGGCCCCGTTGGCGGAGCTTCTCTCGAATTCCAGTCGTAATTTAAATCAACGTGAATCGTGGTTAGGGGTGAGGGGGTGGCGTAACGCGTCTTTCGTACAGGAACCCAGATCCCATAAAAGGATCCCGTGAACTCGTGTGTCGTGGCGGCTTCGCGGAGATAAGGATATTCTAACGACGCACCGGCCGGTGTACGAACATGGGAGCATGACTTCCCGAGCGGGGAAACGCAGGCGCGCTTCTCTTCCACAGGCGTGGCATTTAACACGCACCTCGCGCGAAAGTACCGTGGACTCTCACTTTTCAGAAACACGTAAATCACTCCACCTCGGACGTGGATCCACAGATCGTCGAGACTCGAAGTCCCATCGTGGCGGATTCGAATCATTAATCGTATGGCGATAGAATATGTAGGACTCGCGGAAAGTTAAACAAGAAGAGATGGCGTCATTAAGAAACGTACGGTGTAACTATGTATAAGGCCACGAATAGGAAAAATGACTGGAGAGTTCTTCGTTACGACAAATCGGATTAGACCCAATCACTACGATTTATAAATTTTAATAACCCGAAATATAAATGCGGATTTTGAGAGTGAGGACGTAAATCACGTTGTTTGGCAATTTAAGCTTTACCGACTAAAGGTAAAAAATAATTAGAAAGTTGTTAAAAATGAAATTAGAGCTAACCACTTAACCCATTTGCATCATTGGTGTATATAGTAATATATCAAGTTCAGGAATGAACCTCTATCGAGGTTCCAAATGGTCAATAAAAAAAAGTTTAAGGAAAAAGAAAAAGAAGAGAAGAAATCTGTTCCAATCGATCGAGTGTTTGTTTCGGTTTCCAGACTAAATACTTCCTAACGATTGATTCAATAATTGGACCGTCCTACGAAACTTACAAACAAAAGGAGGCATGGATTATAGAGTCTACAGCGTCAACGGTATAAGAAACCACAGAATCAGTTTCGTATTTAACACAAATTTCGCGCAAAACCGAGCCAAACACCGGTGAACCGCGCTCGTAAGAACGATCAGCAGTTACCAATCGACAGGCCAGCTTAATCGGCCGTTCGTTTTCCTCGGTCTCAAGCTAATTAACACTTGCGTCGAATCGATCAGCCTTTTCGGTCGCGGGCAGCGGAGAACGGGGGTTAAAAAAAAAAGGAAGAGTGAAAGCCGCGTTAACAACCGGGCCCCGTCGTTTTCCCTGTCTTTCCATAAATTGAATTAAGGCCCCTTTCGCCTTCAGCGGCCGGAAAATATGGCGAAACGTAGGGACTTTTATTAAGAAATCCAAGAAGATATGGGAAACAATCTTTCCGGCCTTTATGTATTATTATTATTATTATTATTATTATGTATTCAGGTAAATAAAAAAACATATTTGTTTTAATATGTCTGCATTGTAGGTGGCGTTAGTCGTGTCGATAAAAAATTGCACTGTATACAAACGGTGCCTATCGTAATGTAAAAAGTTATGCGATTTCAAATTCTTTTTGTAATTGGATCACCTATCGTATGACCTTTTACCGAAAATTTCGAAGTATAAATGCTTTTGTTATTCACAATAATATACGTAAATTTTTTTCCTTTTTCCTCATGCCTTCGTTACAATTCATACATAATACTGCGACTTTATCTTTTCGACTTCATGGTAAATCGTTCGATCGACGTTGGAGTAACATTCAATATTCTTTTTGATTATTTGACTATCGAGATATCGTGGGCACTGTGTGTACAGTGTAACGTTGCATCAACACGATTAGCACCACCTACAATTTGTCATGCAGCACGAATATCGAAACATTTCTTTTATTTACTTGAATATATTCTAAACAAACCTCATGAAGTTATTTATCGTATCTTTGCATTCTTTACAAAAATTCCTAAACATCACCTTTTTCTCGGGTTGTTGAAGAGGAAAGGGGCCTTAAGCGTCTCCCCTCCGAATCGCCAACAGAGGGAACTCTCTCTCTCTCTCTCTCCGCGAGGCGTAACACGGCCGATCCCCGCGGTTCTCGCGGCGGACAATTAAGCATCCGGCCCGATTATTATCGATCCGTGTAGATCTGGACCCGGAGAAAGTCGGTGGTCCGGTGACCTCCGCGCAAAGCAGCAGCTGCATCGCAAAAGGGGCCTTGCGGACGCGTGCGGAACGAATCGAACGCTCAAGGAAGCGGAACCGCACCGCGCCGTGAGCGCTGATTCCTCAGGCATATGTATACACCGGTGTGTCCGACTTCAGGAGGCCAGTCGCCTCTCGGTCGCTTGCCTTTTTTTCCCCTCCCATGTATCGCGGCGCGGGAAATCCACTCGATCGATTTATGCAAATGTGTGACGCGGGGTCAATGGAGAGCAACGAGATTGAAGGAAAACGTTAGAAAGCTACTTTTACCGCGAAAGAGGCGATTCCTATTTCTTTTCCTGTAGCGGCGCTCGCGGGAAAAATATCGAATACCGTTCCCGATGAATGCACCCTCTCGTGATAGGCAACCATTTCCGTGTCGGGAAAAACGGTAATAAACAATATGCGTCATGCGGCGGATCCAGGACGGTGGATCGAATGTTATTGGCTGCGACTAATTCGTTAACCCCCGTCGCTCACGGCTGCGTCTGACGAACTGCGATTATTACTATTTTCATTCAACTTGTTATGGAATTTTGTAAATTCAACAGGACAGTGGAACTTAGGTGAAAGCAATGGTTGTTTAAAATTGTACTTTATCGTTATTTTGTACCTTGTATTTAAGGGCTTAGGGGATACTGGTTGGTCGCAACAGATGGTAGGAGCAGGGTGTTTACGGAATGGTGATAGAGTAACCTTCTTTTTGTACGATGCTTCGTTTTCAAGAAAATCGTATTTGAGAATCTGCTGGATACGCGTGTACTTGAATAGGACTTGGCTAATGCGTCTGTCCATTACATTCTGTTTCTACTTATTGCTGCACGAACACATACACGTTAGATGAATTTTCTAATTCGATTATCTCGGGCACGAAGCATCATATGTAAATATCTAATTCCACATTATCGAGTGATTTTTCCATAGAAAATGTGAGCTTGCCCGATTGAAGGTAAATTACTCGAGAACCTGCAAAGAAAGTGTCACACGAAGAAATGTTATTCCACATTGTCCACATATTTTTTTGCATGTACAGCAGTAAGGTTGTACCACCATTTCGCAAACACCCTGTATAAAGAACATGCAACGTGATATATGTTGAACAGATTTTGCACACTGAAGCGAACTGGAAAGATCGAAAAATTATCGGTAAACTGTTCTTCGTCGCTGATTCGTTCTTCAATAGAGAATCACCAAGGATAATAAACAACGAACAGAACACGTTTACGATAGACACGGTGTACATCGCGCTACCGTCACGCCGATGTGATTGATCGATGAAATCTCCTTACGGATTGACCCTTCGCGCGCGTGACTAACCCGCGTTAATAACGCGGATAACTTTCTATCTGTTTTTTTTCCGAACGTAGGGCTAAGCCGGCCGGCGATCTTCACGCTGGGTGTGGCCAGAATGGTTTCCCGCCAATTTATCGTGACCCCAATGATATCCACTAGGAGGCCTGGAACGTGAACTGGATAATTCAACCATCCAACTAATCGAATAATTGAAAACACATAATTGTCCAGAAATGTCCCTCGAAAATGTCAGTCGAGCCGCTCTCCCTCTGCCTGTCTTCGACTCTGTCCGAAAGTTTAATAACTATATCCACGAGGAATAATGATACGACGAAGTCTCGATAAAATTCAACCATTCATTAATCGATCCGGCAAAAAAGCGGTAGTTAACCGGCGAGGCAGATCAATCTCGTGGGGCCCGTGCGTGCAATTAACGGCGGTCCTTTTAACCGAGAAACGTACGGAAGCTTGCTTACCAAGAGAGAAACGAACTCACCGAAATTAAGACAGACCCAAAATCGAAAACGTGTAACGATCAGGTGAAGAAAAAAACAAAATACAACGGTTCGATGATCCACGAACGAAGGTAACACAGAGAAATGAAGATAGAAAGAGAACGGTGTACGGTGCACGCGCGGCCAGTTAAAATAATCGAGATTCCATCGTGATTAATTCAATCCGGAAGACACGCGTTCCATTGAGAACCGAGCAAGAAGAACCGTTGTTGGGTATCCTCGAACGTCTTCATCGCGAGCGTACAGCCGATGCTCCTCGCGGTGACCCGTGGACGAAGAGAGGAGCCAGGTGAACGTAGCAAGAGAGAGGAAACGAGACACGAGCGAGAACGAGCACCCTCCACTTCGGAATTAGAAGTCTCTACGCGCGTCCACGGTTCTTGTTAACATATTTTTCGTCCCTGCGAGCTCGCCGCCAGGAGAGGAACAACTCACTCGCGGGGAGAGATGGCGCGCACACGCGAGTCCCGGTCACGCACGGTCACGCACGGTCACGCACTCGGCCGATATGTAGCCCATACATCAACCCACGGCCAGGGCGAATGTATATTGCGAGAGGAACCGGGACCGCGAAAACTAATTTCCGCGTGGCGGACCGAGCCTGTTCGCCGCGCGGCGCCTCGAGCATGGGAAGCCCAAGGGGGAAGAGAGTTCGATGACTCTGGGGAGAAATTTTTCTGATTATTTAGGATTTTTTTTTCTGATTTTTTCTGATTTTTTCTTTAATTTTCGCGAATCTTAACCCTTTGCTCTCGACTGTCCCTTTTGAAGGGACGAAACGTAGGGAAAATTAGAAATTCTGAGTGCAAAATGTTAATTTTTATCTATGCTGGATACTTGTCTTAAGTATTGGTCCATTGATTGTAAGCGTTGGTCCCATACTTTTGGTTGGTTGTGTATGTGCTAATGCTGAGTAATACAGACTGTAGGATATTTTCGAGGAATTCGTTTCTTCTGTAACTTTTTATGGTATACGGCGATTGCATTAATTAGGAATCGTTTAGAAGTTAACAGATACGGGATAATGTAAATATGTCCTTTTTTTTGCAATGTAGTTTCGAGATCCTTTTATCCGAATGAGTATGTCCGATGCTTTCCCGTTGAAATTTACAATTTCCTGTGTTCAATTATCTGAAGTGGTAGGAAACACTTATAGTAATATACGTTACAGCCGGAGAAATCATTTTATAGCGTTCGATCGTCATTTTAAAAATATCGTAGCCGAAAGTAAAGGGTACATCGAATTACCGTCGTTTCGAAGTTCTAAAATTCGTCAGAGCGAAACGCTTAAACGCGATTTGCCGTTTCGAAAGGATATAACGCGGATAATCGATCGTACGATTATTACCAAACGGTATTAATAAAAGTCGCGGTTAAATTGTTCGAGTAACAATTTGTGATAATCTTTTAATCGTAATCTATGTTCGACATAAAGTTAACGGAATATCAGAAATGATATTGATAGAGAATTTTAGTTTCCAAAGATTACGTTTCCCTCTGTAATTACTTGATCCTCGAGCAGTATTTTAATGTACAATCCTATAATTTTAATTAAAGTTCCAGTCGAGGTTTCGAGGAATCAAGCCTCGTGAGATACGTACGATTATACTAATATTATATTCAATTTTATTTACCAGATCGTCCGAAATCTACATGAAATTTAAACTATACTTGTTTGAACTTTTAACGGAGATTTATCTTTAGATCCAGTACAGGCAGTATATTTCTTCCAACAGTAGTTTATCGACGCGATATATCTATAAAATCTACCAACTGTGGGATTATTGGGACATTAGGTGACCGGGCTATGTATTGGCCCAGGATCACTAAAACGTGCAATTGATACCTTCCTTTAAGCGATTATTTCCTATCGTACCAGTCATCGAGGTGCTGAAAACGTACAAAGTCTACTTTATTTCGGCATAATCATAAGTAAACGTTACCATTGTCTCAGAGGTAGTAAATACTGTAATATACAAGAGGTTGTCAAAAGAAAGAACCCAATACTAATAGTACCAACTTTAGTACTTAAATGCTAACAAGGAACACTTAGTTCACACGAAGTTTAGAGAACTTGTGATCTATTCGATACAGCGGTTGACACAGTATAATTTTTGGAAATAGAATCTGACGTCTCAGGGCTGTGTCAGCAGTTTCAAAGGGTTTGAAAGGAAGGAGTGGGGTATAAGATAAGTCATGGTTCAGGTAAATTCAACGAAGGGCACGTAAGCTTGGATGACGCAAGCTTTATGGGGTAAACGTAATTGTGCTTGCAGAATATTCAATGTTTCCAAATACAGTCATGAAACATATCGACAGAATACTGTCATTCAAGCGTTAGTACATTACACTAATCTCAACTCTGTACTAATAGTAAATCAATATTTTTCATAGTTCAGTTATCGTATTTTCTACCGTTATAAAAACATACGAATTGTCATGATGATTTTAAGAGTCAAGTCGAGCCATTAATCCCGCGTGTGAACTGCAGCTCAGGAGCGTTACGATGCGTCTGTGTTTCGCTTACGCAACGAAAAAGGACAAGATCGGGTAAAAAAAAAAAGAGAAATACAAGCGATAGTCCGAAGTTATCGTCCGTATCGAAAGCAGGGATCGGTGATCTCGACCGGCGTGGCGTGGCACGGTGACTCAGAGGAACGAGAACGGGAACGCGAGAGCAGGTTCTGCGCCAGCGTCCGATCCTCTTGGCGCAATTAGACACTCGTAACATGCAACAATTTATATTAATCGGTCGGGCGTTAGTCACAACAGATCGAACGGAATTTCACGGTTCTCTGCGGCCGCGGTTTTCGCAAGCGATCACGGGATACTTTCACGAGTCGCCTGGCCGTTGATAAAAGAAAGACACGAAACAGCTGAACAGGAGGAGGAGAAGGAGCGACACTGTGAATTGAAAATTTAAAAAATTCAAGTTTCTCTCGCGTATAATTGAGGGGCTCGTAAGAAAAACGACCTTTGTTGATTCTTGTTTTCTTTTCTAGGAGAGTAAATAAATATTCTGGAATCTTTAACTTAATGACGACCGTATGCGTACTTGCTGATATGCCAAATGGTTTATCTGCAATCTTCGGCCTTACTATTTGAAATATTTATCTTTTCTCAGTTCTGTTGGTTGTTGGGAAATATAATAATTTGACTGCAGCAGGTTAAAATTTCTCATTCGACATAACCTAGTCTTGAAATCTGCCGTCAATGAGTTAAGGATCATAAGAATCGATCAATATCCAGTTCTGAATCGATCAGGACATAGGTTGTCTTTGATGTTACAGATTCTACCATATTATGAGCTCTACTTCCGACTACTAGAATCTGTTATCATTAAATGTTTCGATTACAGTGATAACAACTATCAAAAACGACCTATATGTCCTGATTTATTCTATAAAGATAATCGATTGATTCTTAATATTTACAAAAACGTCAGAGTGCATATTTTCTTTACTCTCTTTGTCAAATGTTTTTCTATGATTTTCTTCGCCAGGGTCGCGTAAACCACAGGGACTTAATTTTATGGTTGCCGCCTCCGCGGACTGACCGTTTCTCTCGTCTATCCCCGTTAATTAACGGCGAATCGTCGTTCGCGCGATTTCCACGGCGGGGATCGAACACCGCGCGTCACGTCCCGCGTGAGCACTGTCGAACCTTCGGCGATATATCACTCCGCAAATTAGACGGCTCGCAGACGCTTTATGAATCGTAAATATTTGCTCGACCGAGTGAAACTCTCCCGCCGTTCCCTCGGTCGAGCGTTTAATCGTCGGTTTTCAGTTGAATTACCCGCGCCAGCACCGGCTACGCAACGAATCCGTTCTCTTGGACGTTGTATCGCGATAGTCGCGGACGGATCAGCGGTTTATTGGGTATAATCGATTCTGACATCAGATCCGGAGAGAATTTCGTTGAGTTCATAATTCGAATACTTTAAACGCCTTCCCGAGGAGACTTAGTTTCGGTCTTTGATTTCAACCGATATAAAATCGATTTTTATTCTGATTCGTAGGAAGTATAAAATTAAAATAATTAAAGTAGCGAAAATTTAAGGGTTCCTATTCCTCTACTCCCCTTATGAATTTACAAAAAAAGAACTATGGACCAACATACGATAAATAATCGTTTTGATCCTTATTACTAAATATTTGAAGAATAAAAATAATTTAACAATTATTGCATCAGATATACAGCAGTCCTTGTACTACCGTTGAAATTCGAGTTCTTGATAGGATTCTCGTAAGCCAAAAACCCAAAAATATTTTTAAAACAGCTTTAAAGGCGGCGTATACGTTAAATAAGAAGATAACGCAGCGCAGGATGTAACTGGTGTCCGCGCATAAGAAATCGCTACGGCGACTCGGGACTTTCTCGGTTTGCTGTCTGCTCTCGGTTCGAGCGTGAGAAAGGTAACGATGACCATTCGTATACGGCGGGACACGATTAACAGGGGGAGATTTTTCGCGATCGACCGCGCTATTAACGCTTCTGCAAGTCATTCGTTCGTGGTGTCTCGGTTCGCGATTCAACTTTTAACATAGACAGCCTATCAAGGCCAATTGCCTATTCTCGGCGAGCCGCGTATCCTTCGATTTTGTTTTCTGTTATTAGAAACTGTTGAACAGGTCCGATAACAACGTGAAATTTCAAGATTTTGGGAATATTGCGTCGAGAATTAAAAAAAGGTCGTGCCAAGGAGATTAAATATTTCACTAACCTCCCTTGTCTCCTATTGTCAAGGGTTTTGTAATTGTGATTACTCTTCGACAAGATTTTCCGAAAATCCTAATCCGCCTCGGTCCCGACGGTCGTGTCCGCAAGGCCCATTCAGGCCCAACAGAAGCTCGATCCGGCTCCCCCACCGCGGATCAGTTCGAAGATTACAGAATACCAAGCCGCAATCGTACCGTGACCAAGCCTTCCGTAAATTAAGCTTTAAGATACTAAAATCGAGTTAAGGAGGTTCTCGATTGTAACATTCAGTCATACGGAACTAATTCTAGCTCCGTCCTTCGCACGACAAAACATTCTTCCCCTGAAACAGAAGCTTGTATGACTAATCGAACGATTCAGCAGAAAAAATCATAAAAAGGAAAACTATCTTTTGTTCAAACTGAGAACACTCTCTACGATCGAACCTTTTAAACACCTTCGTTTCCGAAAACGTTTCTAGACGGCTCGAAACACGCCCAGCCCCCCCCCCTGTCACCCACGCCGATCAATTTCAATTTCTATAATCACGCGCGTAAACTAACATACCCGACGACACGCAAACAAAGTCGATTGGGAGGAGGAGGCAAGAACAGCGAAACTGGCAAATTCCTTGGTCGATCACGTATGGGACGCGCGAACGAAAAGCTCCGGGTGTCGATTACTCCGACACCGGCCGCGGTCGAAGAAAATAACCCGCGTGGCTGTTAGAAGGGGCCGATAAAATAGCCGGTAAAATCGTTTCCGCGCCGTGGTGGCGCGTACAAATGCCCCGTGGAACATGATATCTATTTCATAACACCCACAAACCCCCTTCCCTCTCGTCGTGCGAACGCAATCGCAAGACGGCGACGTTGCGTAATCCTTAAGGCCTTAAAGACAAGTCCTGTGTGGAGTTCGAATGGTTGCTCGAGAGTTAGCTAGCTCGAAAGGATCGTCGCGTAACCGCGTTCTAATTTCCCGTCGATATATCACCGGCGAGTCGGGGACCACGGGGACAGGACGCGATCGAGGGGACCAGGACACCGGCTGCTTCGTCGACAAGAACGGAGACAATGCCCCCGGGTGATGTATGTGGCCGCTTCTTCGCCGCGATCTTGAAAAATGGCCCCCGTTGTCGCGGGCTCGTTTCTCCTGACGAGCCATTCAAGAGCATAATGAGCCGGATTATGGCTAGGAAACCGCGCGGGCAACGGCGGAGGTTTCGAAACTACGCCCGTGTCCGTAGAATCGCACCTGGGAGCAGACGCGAGTACTTTGTCATGAATAGCTTGGCTGTTTCTGCGAGGATTGTGTTCCGGGTAATCGAAAGTAGGTAGGGACTGTGATTGTTGTTGTTCATGAACGTTTGGGTAATCGGTCCGCAGTTGGTATTGTTTTTATGGAACTAGTTTAGTTTAGATGGATAGACGTCCAAGGGAATAAAGGATGAAGGGAAATGTGTGGATTGACTGGGTTGAACTCGGCTATTGAAATGAGGTTGATGCTGGGGGTGATAAGTAGTGTCGACAAGTGGTTGGTCAGATTGCAAAGAACCAGAAGATGTCTTTAAATCTAAATTAACTCTGGATTACTAAATTATCATCTGGCTTACCTTGTTACCTATCATTCGTAAAATGATGACTGCAAGAAAACAGTCAATATTATAGAACGGATAATATTATAGAAAAATATTACTTTATTCAGATAGAAATCTACGTTACAAGTATTTATGATACCCGAACTTGCAAATAATCAAATTAAGACAGTATTTATTTAGTGCAATCAACACACGCGTTGATAATATTAACAACATAGTGCTGATTTCTGAAAATCGCAAACTCTAGGTCGGAGTTTTTACGATAGTTCAATCATCTATGATTAACGCATGCTAGTAGTATATGATTGTACCTGATCACACATAACTACAGACAAAAACATACGAGCTACAAACCAGTATTCACAAATACAAATATAGTATCGAAGCCTGTAACTCGTTAACAAGAATCCAAGTAGTATTAGATAGTACCTAATCAGACAGGGCCAGTCAGCCTTTCGTCCCCCCACTGAACCGACTTGCCTATACCCTAAATGGTCCAAACATTTTACAGCCACTAAACACTCAACAGCCTCTTCCCTCGATTTTCCTGGCATTTGATCAGACAAAAGTACAAAAGTATCCACATAACTGTAATCAATTCACAAGACGGGTCTGAATAATACTCAACATCAGACCCACTTGAATCTACTTAAAGGTGACAAGTGGCATCTGACGATGGACGATCGAACACCGAAGAGGACTTTTTTTTCGCGCTGGAAACAGGATTCAGACCACTCTGCGACGGTGGAAAAAATCGCGAGATCTGTGACGCATTGTGCTTGCTCGGGAACCGTGCGACAGGTCCACGGCGCGCGGCGAGTCGCGCAGGGTCGAAGAATACGCGCGGACTCGCGGCGCAGATCGGACATCGGCGATCTCGGTGGAACGATCGGTATCGAGCCGCGTTATTTCTCTAGGGTATCGTCGCACGGGCTCCTCTATATCGTCCACGGCGTACTATTAATCGTTCCGCCGAGACGTTCACCCACGCCGGGAGCCGGCCTCATTAAAGGTAGCCCCGACACAGAGATACGCGTGGCTCCGACCAGAAACATCGGCGTGGCCGCCGCCGCTGGTTCGCTCCGGGCTGCTTTATACCATCGCTAGGAATTACGCCGCAGAAAAGTGTGGACCAGGGCTAGTTAAGGCGTACCAATATTGAGTTACCGCAGCCGCCGTACTCAAACGAACCGGCGAATTTATGCCTGTAAAGTAGCCTCCTTTCCTTGCGTCTCGGTTCCTTGGCCTCCTCCGTAGTTGGCTTGTGCGGACCCTTTTTCTTGGCCACTACCCTCTACACGGATTCTTTCCGTTTTCAGTGATTGTATCCGATTGGGAATTCTTTCTGTACCTGTTTCCTTCAGCTGTGACTTTATTGCCTACAGTAGGCCACGACTAATTACGAAGAGGACTATGGGATGGTATCTTCCTCGTCTCTCAAATTCATTTCTTTACCGAATTCTTTTAAATCGTTCATATCTAAATTGAACTATTCTTTGTAGGCACAGAATTAGATTTTTGAGAAGTTACCGTATATCCTTGAGTTCAATTATTCATTTCAATGATCCCCCACTGCTAGCGTTAGAAATCCTCCAACTACAAGAACCCACACGGCAACCGCTGTAAATTGGAATTGTAAATTCGAAAGGCTCTTAAAAATGTCTTCTGTCCAGTAAATTAACAAACACAAGCGTGGATACCCATTTCCGTTCCATCCTTCTCCGCTCTCGATCTTCCGCCTCGCGGCCGTACGTTCTCCCCTCCCTATTCGACCGCTCCATTACAAACCGCCTCGCAATTTCCCGGTTCGAGTACAAATAATCCGCCTTCCTCTCCTTCCGTTCTGTCTCTGTCCTCCCGGCGCGAAATCCGTGTGCAAGTCGCCGGCTTGACAGAACAGTGGCCAACGCTGCATCCAATTCCGATAGTTTGTGTCGAGGATGGTAGCGAGCCGGTGCCGTAAGGACTCGTCGTCTCTCGAGATATCCGATCGGCGAGGCCCCGCAAATGGTAACAGGCGAAGCAGCAACACCACGACGGCGACAAAAGGAACCCGGGCTCGATGAGTTTTCAGAGTCGGGGGGGTTGGTGGCTGCCTTGCGGCCGGGCGAACGCCGCGCGATCTACCCGCGGTTTTCGATCGTTATCCCATTTAGGGGAGTAGGATCTACGCGCAGCTGCGACGATTTATCGGCCCCAACGTCCGACCCGAACACTGCGTGTGTAGTACTCTTTCTAGCCTGGATCGATTGGCCCTCTCGCTCTGCCCGATTTTCGGAACCGTTTAAGATGTATGTGGGCGATACAGGTGCACAGGGAACATGCATTTAAAGGGAAATAAGTCTTGTTCGTTTCGGGCGAGTCGGGCCACGGTGATTCTTAAAATTCGCACAACACAAGTAGGGCTAATCAAAGATCAATCAGCAAGTGTGCAATTATTGTCCTATCTTTTTAAACCGGGTGTAACTTTGTAGAATTCATTCTCTAACATGGGAAGGACCGAAACTATCCGACTTCGATTTTAACAGGGTTTTGTAAGATGATAGTGTCAAAGGTCCCCGTAATGTATTTGTTCCGGAACGCGGCCCTTCCCAAATTCTGCAGCCGTAAACTCACGCGATTACCATTTGAACGCCTCAACGCTATTAGCGTAATCATCGCGATTACCGCGTGCGCGTGGCTCGCAATTCGGTCAGGCGCGCAATTCCCCCTCCTGAGCGACCATCAGATCTTTGTCATCGTTCGCTCCGGTGACCTCTGACTTAAAACACAACCGTTTTAATCGCAAATCGATCACCACGTGCTTTACCATTGTTCTAATTCATTTCCACCGCACGTGGACCATAGCTTTTAGCTATCGCCGTTAGTAATAACATCGTTCACCGTTAATTTGTGTTTCATTTATTTTATTACTAAAAATTCAGTGCGTACAGTTTGTTAACATAAATTAAACTGAGTTCGCAACCACCACACGTGTGAGACTCGGTTAATTCCTAACACCCCGATCGCAAATCCCCCATACGGGATAAAACCAGCCACGAAACAGTATTTGAAATATAAGATGTGAACAATTTAACTTTTAAGATATACTATCAATCGAACTCGAAGATGGGGTTCTTACCTTGTAATATGCGTCACTTCAATGAATCCATGTCTGACCGGTAATTATCCGATACTACTCGAACTGCAAGTTTCCAAAGCCATACAATTATCGTCGACTTTGATATCTCGAGCATCATTTGTATAATTTTTATATAAACTTTTACGATAATTTCCACCGTTTCGTATCGATGTACCAGGTGTAATAATGTCGGCCTTCCTCGAACGCGTTAAGCTCGCGCATTTCGAACAGAGGATCTCGGGTAGGCTGACCGGGACCGTAAACAAAACGCGGCGCGTCGGAAGAGAGCATCGGGGAGAGAAAGAAGGTTGGTCGAGCAACTTGTCCCGGTGGTATAAAGCGCGGTGCACGTGTCTCGCTGGCAAAGAGGATATCAACGCGGAAGCGGCGGCCCTCGTGTCGCCGCGACGAGAGTCACGGCTCGTCCTCGCAGTTTCTCTTCGAGCCCGAGCACCGATGTCCCGGTGCACGCAGCCCCAGAGCGTTCGCTTCTGCGCGACCTGTTACGTGCCGTGATGGTTTTGTTTCGAAGCCCGGGACACGCTTGCCACCGCTCTTACCGAGACATTGATTCATCCTGCTCCTCCGTGTCTCCACCGTTACCCGGCGCAATTGTGCCCGTTGCATGCGCGCCGCGCGTAGCCTTCGTGCGTCTACAGGTCGTTTCAAAACCAGCTGAATCAATCCGCCCTATTATTTGTCCTTTTGCTTCTACGAATTTTTCAGTGTATTGAAGGACGACGAAGAAAAAAATGTATAATTGCTGAGGCAATTTTTGCGAAATATTCGCTCGATGTTAAGATGATTAGGAACAAGATTTTAATTCTTATAGCTTGAGCATTCGAGGTGA
This sequence comes from Dufourea novaeangliae, assembly GCF_001272555.1. Lineage (NCBI taxonomy): Eukaryota > Metazoa > Arthropoda > Insecta > Hymenoptera > Halictidae > Dufourea > Dufourea novaeangliae. Next base: position 480,541 of record NW_015373885.1, on the reverse strand, counting down.
CACTTTGTGGTAGTAATAGTTCGATAGTGGTAAGTTTGCAGAGGGTTTTGTTGCAATGTTTTGTGCAAGATTTACCTTGAGAATTCTGTAGTAATTGTGAGGACAGAACACTGAAGAAAGTGAAAAGAAACATACTTTCAAGGTTCTGAACCTGCTAATTTCTGGGTGGAGGCACGGTCAACCGAGACGTTTTTCAATCCGTTGTACAAGATCCTGTACAGGGTGGTCCAATTAACGGTCGAGATCCGCTGCCCCTTGGGCCGGAGGGGGGGTATCGATTATACGCCTCGTTTTTCTGATTCCGCGTCGGTAATCTGCGAAATTTCAGCCTTTCCGCGAATAGCACTCGGAACCGTGTTGTCTTTTAATGAGACACCGGTGCCTGGTATTATCGAGGAGATCGGCTGGGCGTGACTGGACGCACCGAAAAGTAATTGCCGGTTTACCGAGGGCCCTTAGAACAACTGAAACGAGGAGTCGCGATATCGATCTCTGTTTCGTTTCAGGATGAACACCGTTGTTTTCGCGTCTCGGTGGAATTCTCGATTCTTATTGGCATTGTAAATCCTGTACCAATCATCCAATGAAAGAAAAAGACCACTAAATCCGTGAGATACATTAAAACAATCGACGATAGTGATGTTTTGTGAAAGCATTATTCAGAATACAAGACTTCCGAATTAGAAAGAAGAATATCAAGAATTTCAGCCCCTCGAGGAAAGAGAATACTTTGGAAATTGATTACCGGTTCGTCATCAATCTTGAAGACGCTATTACAAGCCAGAACGAGGAGCGCGGCCAGAAAATCGTTCGGTCGATCAATCACCCGGCACCGAGGCGTGTAGTGTCGCAACCGATTCTGGAACAGCCTATATACACCTACCTGCCGGCAGGGCTCTCTCGCATAGGTGTAGATAGTTAGCCGTTGTACGTATCGTCTGTGCTCCGGGCACGACCGATGATTATCTCCACGCTCGGTTTGAACCACAAAGCACGGCAGTCCCACGCACGCCTTGTCGAGTTATTAATCGCCACATAATTCTACAATTACAAAGGTTAATCCGGCGTTTTCTGGGTGCACCGCGACAGACCACGGGAGCTCGACGCTGAGGGGGGGGAGCTAGACACAGGTTGGGAGGAGAACGAGGGGGTGGAGGCGGGGAAAGAGAGCGGTCCCGTTGTCAGGCCAATCCGTGTCACTTTACTTTCGATCCTCACCTTTTGCCCCTCTCGGTTGCTCGCTTATCTTGCCGGGACAAGGGAATTTCGCGTTCTGCTTGGATACCCTCGCGTGATATACCATCAGGGGAACCGAGGTGACACTCGAACGACTCGAAATGCTAAATTGATGAAGTATTACCGAAGGTGCTATTAGTCGATACCTAGAGGGAGCGAACAACTGGAGAACGTACTAATGTATATCCGCTGGGACTAGAGATGGGAAAATTCATTATCTAGATATAAAGTTTCGAATAACAAATAAAAGATGAAAAAAATATTCCGTCATTTATACTCGATTGAACGTGGTAATTCTAATTTTTATCATAAAATAATATTTCTTCTTGATTGAGTAGACACTATATATATCCGCTGGAACTAGAGATGGGCAAATTCATTATCTAGATAAAAAGTTTCGAATAACGAATAAAAGATGAAAAAAATATTCCGTCATTTTTACTCGATTGAACGTGATAATTCTAATTTTTATCATAAAATAATATTTCTTCTTGAATGAGTAGACACTTTGCGAACAATAATTTAATCTCACGAACTGTTTAAAAGTCGGGATGACGATCTTGGATACTGCTGCTTCTCACTATGTATTATTCGAATAAAATTGTGCCCATCTCTGGCTGGGACTGACGCATCCAATAAGGAACCTGGAATATTTTTCTCGACAAATGAAAGATCGTCGCCTACATCGGACGGATCGATCCTAATGTAAATATGCTTCTATCGGAATCTTGTAATTACTTTCAACCACCTGGTAATCCGAATCTTTCGCGAATCAATACCATAAAGTATACAGATATTTCGCAACCCCGAGTGTGGTTCGAACGATCACGGGAATCGGCGTCGAACTATCGTCTGTTCGCCGCTGAAAAGTCGCCGCGAATGATTAATCGAGTGTGCTCCCCCGGGAATCCGGGTATCGTTGCTTTATCTCGAATTTCCTCGGCAACGTTTGCCATTTGAACGCGCGCGCGCACCGCCGCCGCCGGCTAATAACGTAAAGGTGGTAAAAGGGTAGGATAGTTCCGCGCATTGTTCTTCGTAATAAACGATAGGAATTCCAGCGTTTGCGCGTTTGTCCCGATCGCTCCTTTCCCGATCCACGGTGAAACGCATTCCATGGAAAAGTCAGGCCCGGTTTGCGTGAGAATGCACGGATTTTCGTCGCCACGACCCTTGAGAATCTGCGAATAAATCATCAAGTCGGTGTTGTTCGGAAAAATACGCCAAGAATCTACACGGACATTGCATCCAGACGGGCCGGAGGTTTAACCTTTTCTTCGGGTCTTTCGATATTAATAAACATTTCGCTGTTCATTACCTTCGACGAACACTCGTGTCTTTTCCTTTCTTTCGGTTTAATGGCTGGTTACGCTCCAAATTGCGTACTTTTAGATTCGACCAAACTGATTACTTTCTAATGAGATATGCAATTCTGTGCAAACCTACACTGGTAGAATCATTTGATTTAACCCTTATAGCACCTTACAAGTTTTCCGGGGGTCGTCCAAAAATACCTTGAAAAATATGCGATTTTTGAGGTACCTACTAAAATTAACATACTTCTCTCAAAAATGAGATTCTCGATTTAAAAAATTTTATTATTCCTATCCAGTAACCGCATGTTTCACTATATAAACTTATTGTATAAAAATAAATTGTCATTATATATGTTTAAATTATATTAAAAATTCAAAGTCGATATATCGGCTCTAAGGTACTCGAAGGGTTAAATAATTGCTCAGTTCCTCGGAAACTGTATTACCAATACTAATGTCTGTATAAAAACGATTGTTCGTCATCGGTAAGTATCGCAGACCAATTTCAAGTAACCGCTTTACCATTCAGCCTCCAGTGTTACGCAGCTGTGTATCAAAAGTGGACCAAAGATCCGATTGAATCCTGGGGAAAAAAGCTTCGAACACAGGAGATTACAGCCTCGAATCGTACACACCGTGGGCGATATTCCTGGATCGTTGCCATTTCTCCTGGTTCCCTTTGTGCCTGTCCCTGCCACCGGGCGCAGCCACGTAACAAACGAGCCCGCTTTCAGCCGCGCATTACGCATTGGTCGCGCTGAATTACGTACGGAAGTAGCGAGTTACGATGTCACCGGAGCTGAATGGCCATGCGACTCGAGTGCCCCGTGTGCTTCTTGGGAGGCGAGCCCGACCGCGATAATTGATTCGGCTCGCTTCTTATCGGTCCTCGCTAATATCCTCGATGGCCTAGTAACTGCTTCTCGTTCCATCGATGTGATGCGTGTGCCTTCCAGGATATTCAGGAATTCTTTCCTTAATTTGTCCGATCCTACATGAATTATACGTCTCTTATTATAGCTTACTTCGCGACTATCTATCATATTACGAAGAAAAGTTTCGATAAACGTGTATAAAAAAAGGTCAGCGTTCTAATTCTGGACATCTTCGGGGGAGGAATCATCTTCCTACGAGTTCACAAGTGAAGAAAAATTCAACGTCCGTGGGAAAGGAAGCGCCGAGGAATACGATTTTCTTCGAGGGGTACGAAGCAGATAACGATGATGTCAGCGGACAGGTTGGACGATCGCGATTCGGTGTTCGCCGCCGTCGACGCCGCAGCCGCCGTCGTTGTTTAATTGGTCTTCAATCCCGCTGTGGGGGGCTAACGACAACGGAATATCTCGGTGGCTGGTTCGCGCCTCTCACGTTAATTCGCGTCGTGCCCGGTTAATTGTCCGAGGATAATTGGACCGGTAGCCGCGAGGGCCCCCGGTGACGATCGAACGATGTCACTTGACCGCTCCGGCGATCCACGAATGCTTTTCCCTGCTACCACCGCCGCCGACTCGACGGGATCGCCTCGCGGAAGGAATTTGTATGGGCTTGATATTCAAATGAGAAGTCACTGCCGTGCAACGCGGTTCTATCGATTCCACCGATACGGGAATTAATTAATCCGCCGGTCGAGGAAGACTAGAGGATAGGTATACTGTGTCCGGTAACGCTCGAGGGGACCAGGGATCGAATTTTTCGAAGCGATACCTCGGTTTATGCCGCCGGTCGTTCGTAGGAAAATCATCGCTGAAGGTGAATCTCCGATATCAGATACCGGCCGAGGTACTTTGGAATCCAATGTCGTTGCAACAGTTTGAAATGCTGATATAAATTTGCACGAACGAGAGGAATGTATGGGAGGCCTCGGCTTGTGTTAGTAGCTACCTTTAAGTTTGACCTTACGAGCAAACTCGGCTTCCACTAGCGAAAGAACTCGCTTAGGCCTCCTACTAGTTGGTTTCAGAAGTTCCTAAAATTTATTTCAGTATTTGAATTAAATTTACCAAACGGTAGTAGGCCCTTATGCCACTTTTTCTCCTAACGAAAGCCAAGTTTGCTCGCGAGGTTACAAGGTCTTGACCATGGCAAAGTTGACAGGAGGAGAAACAGTATCTGGAGAACTTTATATTCAACGTGACATATTCCATGTGGCAGACATTGGTCAGGATCGGTGGGAGATTCTATTCCTGTATCGAGCCCAGGTGAGAAACGACGGATGAACCGAGTTGGCCGGACTAGTCACCATCGATAACTCCCCCCCCCCCCATTGGTTCTATATCATCGAGCGGCGATGACACACCTGGCGAACATAACCGTATCCTGCCCTCGAACTTACGCATGCATGAGCATGCTAAATGCCGGACCGATCATCCTCGACTTAATCGCGGAATCGTTAACAGCGGCCACGGCCACCGTCGTCTCTCTTTCTCTGACTCTCTCTATCTCTGTTCCTCACTTGTTCCTTTTAATGGTATCCCGAGAGAGGAGCAGCAGGTTGCGCGCCGATTAATGAATTGTGCATACTTCGGGCCACGGCCTTATCTCGTTCCACTAAATCACTCCTGCGGAGTTCACCGTTCGCTTGCTCGTGGATGTATTTCATATTTATCTGGCGAACAGATACTCGACCGTTTTCCAGCCACGGTTACGCCCCACCTCGCCTCCCACTCCGCCGCCGTGACCGCCGCGGAATTACTCGAATAATATTCGAGCGGTTGACGGAAATGCTAAACAGGGAACGCGATACCGTCCGCGTTTTACGTAACGGCAGAGAGCGAACGACGACGGTGTACAGGAAAATTATCTTCGACGTTAATCCTCGTGGCAGCGCGCGCGCACCCACGTCGGGACATTTCCATATTCTATCGCGATAAGCCGGCCGTGTGTGCTCGATGGAAAAACGAAACGAAGGTTGGGTCGACGACGCCACGTTCGGACTGTGTCGGTGTAACACCGTGGTGCCTTTTATTCCGCCGCCTATCCGTTCCCTTCTCCGTTACCCGAGAAGACGGCCGGAAGTAGAAACGGACTTCGTAAATTAGTCGTATGTTTCTCTGGGCAGCCTTCCTCTGGCCACGGTCGGGACATTGATCGAGTGTCCATATTATTACCATTCGTTTACTTAATAACGTTTACACGAAAGACTCTAGGCACCTTCCGATTTCCTAGTTTCTCGTAACGGAACCCAGACTCGCAGAATAGACTTGTTCGACGTTTAGAGACATTGTACGAGCTCAAAGTCGTGGGTACGTATAGGGTACACGTCCCAATTACTGCCACTTTAAGTTTGTAGCATAATTTCAGTTGTTTTACGTGTTGTTGAATTTAATCATGGTCTCACTTTGGAACACAATATTATCGACCATCGCTTTCATTAGAAAAATAGTTTTATGCGTTAAAAATATTTATACAATAGAAAATTCAAAATCTGTGAGCAATCCCAGTGTCTCTATAACTGTCGCTTCAAGGGTTAAAGTAATTCTTATGTATACTTTCACAAATCATTTTGTATAATAGGTACAAATTGAATAGTAAAATTGTAGCTCCTTCGTTATTGTGATTTCACATTACTTCCAGCTTACCTAGTCGCAGTTTCGACTCACAAATCGCACTTCCATGTTCCAAAATTAATTTTGAAGTACCAAGTACATACAAGGACGTGGATTTCTTCGTTTTTATTTGTAAATCAGAATTCCAATTTATTAAAAAAAATGTTTTGTACATAGTTCCTTATAAGTTACAATTTTATTGAGCATTATTGAGGACACTGGTAATTGGACCATTTACCCTACTGGTCGTTTCCTCGATGGTAGCATCGAGGTAGCAAAACAAACGAGGATCCAGCGACGACAAGAAACGGACCCTCGTTCGCCGTGTTCGATTTGCACCTCCGCGGATCCTGAAACGCCAATCAGCAGTAGCACGCCCGTCCCGAGTTCTCGCGGCTGGTTAATTATGCTTTCACGTTTGCCGGAGCGTGCGACATCGATGAAAAATCGCCCGTAAGAACTTTCTCTTTTTGGGATATTCACGTCCTAATGAAAATGGCAGGTGTCTACCTGGTTCTAACGGGGCGGTGGGGATTACCGTTATAATAGAACAAAGTCGAGGCTTATTACGGGCACGCATGTCGTGAAGGAAATTAAACTGGCAGTTCTCACTGATTAACACTTCGCGCCGCGGTGTGGTGCTTAATAAACGCTACGTGTCGACGTGGAACGGTGATTAATGGACGTACCCCGGGATCGGTCGAAAGTTACGCACGGCCATGTCTGTACACGACTGCAGGTTGGCCACGGCGGAAAAACTTTCGAGTCGATTGGAATCACGGATAACGTGCCTGTCGTGGTTTTCGGGGAAAGTCCCCCAGAGCCCTGTGAATTTGTTCAAACGACCGTGACCGTTCGTTGGTCTCGCGACAAATTTCGTTCTGGGCGATACATTCATCAGAGGATCGGTTAACACAGCTATTTTCAACAATTCAGGCGAACAACATTGTTTGTCTACGAAATTGGACATTCATGGAGAGGATTTGCGATACTGAATAAAGAACTAGACTCTTAAAGGTTCGTGCTGCGTTTTAAAATTATCGAAGCTTATCTATAAGAACCGTCGTACGCTCGTGTGATCCACCGATAACTGTACAGGACATAATTACATAATTAGCAGGACGGTCGATCGGGGCAATTATAATTGCGCGCGCAGCGTCGTGATAAGAGCAGCAAGTTTATATTATATAGTACGCTCACTCGGATTAAAATCTTAATTACATTATCCGCTCAACGGCGTAGAAACACAATGCTGCACAGATCGACTCAATGTTGCAGCGACAGTCATCGGAACGTAACGAATCGCGATTAATATAATTCCCAAGAATCGTGACACTCGACGGTAAATGTTGTTCTTCAACAGACCGCGAACATTCTTCGTGAATTCGACGTTACAAAATTGCAATTTAAACCGGCCTGAAATATAGGCTTGGCTCGCAAACTGTTCCAGAAGTGTTGCAACCTGGCCACAGGAAAATATCGTGGTGCAGCGAAACGCGGGAGGAGACGAGTTGGAGGATTCTCCAAGCGGCCTCCCATCGATCAAAACCACCGGGGGCGACGAGGGACAAATGTCCTCGGGCCTCGCGAGAGGTTAAGGTCGCCGGCATCCGTTCAGGTCGTCGTCTTCGTCGTTCTGTTTCAGAATTCCGTGAACGTTATGCAACCACCGCGGGGCAACGAATGAGAAGGTCTAGAGAACCCGCGGTGTGTGTGTGTGTGTGTCCCTCGACCGACTCGCGATAAATTTTCATTCCTTCGGTTGGACCACTCCTTCCACGCGGAAATCCAGCCAGGTATTAATTTTCCAATACGATTCCACGTCACGTTACCAGCCGTTCCACCGAGCGTCGGGGTCCAGGGATCGCGAGACCGTTTCCTACCGATCGAACGACGTGGCCAATTGATCGGACGGCTCGAACGGTCCGCTAGGGGGATATTTCTATCCCCAGGGGCACTGTCGTCGTTACCTGGTCCCCTCTGTGTGTCATACCGGTGTCGTCGACTTAATCGCTGGTAAATACGGAGCCTAATGGGGACTCGCGTTACGAGCGCGAGCCACCGTTGCACTTGCGTTTATAGCCCGATGGACCGGGCGCCTTGATAATTTTCTTCTTAACAGACATCGCTTGGACGCGTGATCATACGGTTGCGGGTTGTAAACGTCGCGTGATTTACGAATCGCGCTGTGCGTTCCATTCAAATTCGATCTACGAGCACAACGGTAGCCTGCCTTTAACAGTTTGACTGTCACGTCGTTCACGTGTGGATGACACGTACATTGCAAAGAAGCTGGAGTATTTAAATACCGTTACAAAATTTTCACGCGAGACTAACGTAGTCTGTTAGTAGACTTTTAAATGTCAGTGCTTGTAGATAAGAAGCTTATTAATTTACACTCCCGCTCATAAGTATTAGGATATTTGTCGAATACAGAGAAATTCTTAGAAGGCATTACGAAACTGTTGAAAGTCTGAAATAAATATTGTTTAGGGGATATTAAAGCTGGATGGACAACGCTTTTGCTACTATAAAGTAATGCAGGTGGTCTAGAGTATTTAATTTAAACGGACCGTCACATTTTCTTCATACAGACCAAGTGTCCTGTTACTTATGAACGGCAGTGCACCCTTAAATTTGGGTTAACGAAGAAACTGTTACGTTGTTCTATTAGAGTTCTTGTTATTTCTCATGAATATATTTGACTACTATCACTTTGACTGCCACGACACACGGGTTTCAGCCTCTATTAACTAAACGCATCCTACATTTCCAAACGATTCATGACTTAAAAACTAAATAAAGTATGTCTGGCTACGTACGGCCCTATCCACTGTGTCGCAATAAACGCGTGAACAGCTCCGATTTCGATCGTCTCCCTAAAAGCAAACAATTAAACCAAAGGCAAAACTAACCGGACGAGTCGCCAATTATTATTTTCGCGATTCTCTAACGAGTAACAGGCGGCGTACCCGAGTTTCAATCCGCTCGGAAAAATCATGCTCACCGTTGTGGTCGTTTATCATCGCGAGATCCACATCGATCTCTGTTACCTAGGTTATCGAGGTGCGCGATCGATGGATGGCGAATCAGCTCGCCGTGGTATCGCGTGACACTCGAAATTTTCTGGCCCTGCGTGAAAGCGGCCAGCAGCCCCGTTCGTCGACGAAAAGAGGAGCCTGGAAAGCAGCGAACGGATCGCGATCGAGGATCGTTCACCGTGACGAACCTCGCGCGCTCGTTAGCCGGTCGGCATCTGCATCAAATCCAGCAATTAAATCCGTGGATAGACGAACAACCGTGGCGAGGTTCGAGTTCGAGCGGAGATAAGAGGCGGTCATCTCACGGGAGAGACTTATGGCCCGAAGGAACGCGGCGACAGCGCCGGCAGATGTATCCGCAAAGACGAAAGGGACCGGCCGGCCGCTCCCTGGCGTTCTTAGCGTTATCAAACGCGCATCTTCCGCCGTGTGTGCTCTCTCTCTCCACGTGGTCGACGACCTCTTTATCTCGGTTCGGCCTCTCGCGATTTAAAATCGCGACCTAGGAGGCACGCGTGGCTAAGAACAATTGAACGAGGTACGGGGGGTGGGGGGAGAGCTCGTTAAGCTGTGAATACACGCCTGGGAGAAAGTTTAGGGGGCACAGATAACCGAGGAGATTCGGGAGAAGTGGTCGTCGATGCTTGAAAACGATTCGTCGAGTAAAAAAGGCTCTCTGTTGACGGATGACTTTTTCTATACTTGACCGTTGTACCGATTAGAAAAACAGAATTAATAAAATATTTAGAAAAGGAACGAAAATCTGTTTGTTGGCTGAGGTAACTATAGGAATATATGTATCCATCTAAAACATACATTCTTTCTACTTGTTTCTTGAGTACAAGCTGAAACGGAGCTCCTGATTATGACTACAACAAAATCCACGTGTGATCATGCCGGTGAAGTGGTCAACGCTAACACATGCGTATCCAGCAACAAGTTCTGGGATTCAATCGTCTGGAAAGCGATATTTTATACGAAACAATTGTAGGGAATATGTACCGGTATATATGACGCATATCGAGAGCGTTCCATCTCCACACTCAGATAGAATACACACCACTGTAGGCCGTTGGATAAAGGTTTAAAAAATAAACGGACACGTACACGCAACGAGAAAAAAAAAGGATCCGTTTATTAGGAAACGCAGCGAGCGGTCACGCCATGAATCTCTCCTTCGACGCGCTTCGCCCGTTGACATCGTCGTCAAGCGAAAAAATTGACAGTCGCGCCTTTGTTCGTCGTCAGCCCCGTCGCTATTCGGGTGCGACACACGGGTATCTCATAACAGGAGCGTATCTCAGAAGAATAAAATCTTACACCACTTATCCTATACCATTTCCTGCATTGTCACCCCATCCTACACAATATTACTCTACATTTTTTACTTATTCTTACATGTAGAACGAATTCCTGTCCAGTTGTATCACCTTTCCTGCCCCATCCTGTACACATACAAGACTACTACGAAATTATGCGACGATTACAGGTTCCTGAAATTGTTTGCTTCGATTTATACGCGAGGCTCGTGAGGTCGTCGAGGCGAGAGAAAAATATCGAATATCCTCGCGCAAATTGGCGAACACTGGAAGCAATCCCGATTACGACGTCGAGCCGTCAAGGGATTTGCGGAGGACGATCGATTCTAGAGGACCGTTCCCGGCTCCATGTCACAGACGTCGCTCGATATGCAAACGTCGATAGTCACTTAGCGGCTCATCAGAAGCTTGCTAATCTTAATTCGCTTATCGGATTATTCGCGGGACCCGTCGATGGAGATGTTTCGCGCTCGAAAGATAATCCGGTCGGTATGGTAATTCGAGAGAGGACAGACGCGTCGCCGTCGTTTCGGCGGGTCCCTTCCCCCTCCCATCTGTCCGTTTTACTTTGTTTCTATGCTGCTTCTGCCCCTTTTTGCAACATAACGTCGCTGTCGATTGTTCGGCATAGGTGAATGAGTAATAACAATTAGCATCCAGCTGAACAGTTTTAATTAATCCTTATTCCCTTACATTCCATTATACCGATTAATTATATGTATTAATCAAGTAGAGGTTACTTTGTTTGCGGCAAAGTTCTAGGGCAGAAGTGTAGCCTCGTGACTCAACTGTCCTATATACCAGCAGCAGCATACTATAGGCCAACTCCTTCGTAGCGAAAAGTTTGAAGGATTTCGCATTAAGTCTGTCTTCCGTCCTAAAACGATCATTTGAAACAATTTCGAAGTATTTATCGTCGCTTGCGCCGAAAAATCCAGCGAGTAATACGAAAGATCGAGGATCGATACCTCGACTTTCGTCGATCCCATCGAAGTGTCAGGTTCCCACGAAACTGGCGAGCGAGGCGAGCACTCGCGAAATTCACGAACGGTGAATCGTGTCACCGTCGATCCCGCCGGGTTTGTTATTGAGCCAGGTGTCTCGTAAGTACACGCGTTTACGGCGTCCCGTCTCCGGAAAAGCGGCCGTAAACGCCGAGACGTCGTCGTCGTCGTCGATCGGGACGTCTCGTAAAGACACTCGCCGCGGTTCTCTCACGTTCCGGGCCATTGAGATCTGGCCCGGTGGACAAGACCCCCCTCGCGCTCGCGCGCCTCCAACGTGAAAGAAAGGGAGTCGCACGCCTCCGAGCAGCTGAAAGGATACTTTCTCCGTCGCTCTGCTCGACGTTTCGTCGATCGCCGGGCCGGCGATTGGCACCCAACTCTTCGCGATAGATCGACACCGGACGGTGATAAAACGACCGTGTTGCAACCGAGGACGACAGCTCTGAAACCGTCCACGATTGATAGCCGACCAGTCGAGATCATCTCGGCTTTAGAAACCAGTCATTTGTTCGGTAGAAGCTTCTCGCGGCTCGATATTCTTCTTTCACTGTAGTACGCCGCGCGCGGAACTCTCTCACTACTTTCATTCGAAGGGTGTACACCTATCCATCGTCTTATTAAGACTAGCTTTTTTCCCGCGGCATCGATTATTTTGTAAATGAAATTTTTAAATTGAATTGCAAACATACAAAACACAGATATATGGTATATTATTAAATTTGTCTTCGTTTATTTCGAAACCTTTCCATCCCCTGGAGATGGAATTTCAAAAAATCTTGAAATTATTATCTAGGCATTTGAGTAAGTAGCACTTTAAAGTAAACAGCAATGGGATATCACTAGTTGTTACTTTAGCATCACCAGTTGTTACTTCAGCATCACTAGTTGTTGCTTTCGTATCAGTAATTGTTGCTTCTGTATCGCTAGTTGTTGCTTTCGTATCACTAGTTTTTACTTCGTTATCACTAGTTTTTATTTCGTTATCACTAGTTTTTATTTCGTTATCACTAGTTTTTATTTCGTTATCACTAGTTACGAAATGAAACTAGCGATAAGAAATGAAAGTAGTGATAAGAAATGAAACTAGTGATAAGACATGAAGCTAGTGATAAGAAATGAAACTAGTGATAAGACATGAAACTAGTGATAAGAAATGAAACTAGTGATAAGAAATAAAAACTAATGATAACGAAGTAAGAACTAGTGATACTAAAGTAATACTTGTATTACTAGAAATATTAGTTTACAAAATCTTACAACTCATTTTCATAAACGATATCAGACGACTGTATCAGAATGACAATATTCATTCAGACAATATTCAATGACAAGTTTACTGTACTCGCAAAATTAGGCACGTATATGTACTGCGATCTTAGTTTCACGTAATAATTTTTCAACGGTATTTAAATAATCCAGCCTCTTTTGCAACGTACGTGTCACCCATATTTTTGGGGCGACGTGACAGTTAAAGTGTTTATCGTGTTACATGCACTTTTTTTCAGGATGTATGAATAGAAATACTTTCTTCTCAGAGTATCCTTACCTTAGACTGTCTCGCTGTGTCTCTCTTTTAATCGATCACTACTCTTCTCAGCCAACGAATTTCATCGATCGAACCCTAATTAATCGATCCGCGACTTTTCGTGATTACAGTTTCTCAGCGTGTCGCAAGCAGCAGCGCGGAACGACGCTTACTCGAGGGGCACGATCAGGGAGGCGAGGGTAAAGGGTATCGCGTTCGACGAAGACGTTTCAACATGCGGAAAAACCGTTCTACCGTCTGAGAATTATTAAATTGTACTCGCGCGGCTGAATTGGAGCGGTCACGAAGCGGCGAGAGATCGGCGACGAGCGCGAGTCACGAGACCGGGGACGACGGACAATTTCGACGCGAGAACCGTTCGTTCGTTCGGTTCGAAGCGACCGAAGTAATGGAATTATCTTTTCGCCGTCGCCTCTTCGTTCGACCTCGCTTGGGAAAACAACGAGGAAACGCCGAGCCATCGGCAATTGTAGAAACCTGTAAGGCAGACAACGTAGCGTCGAAACGTCGACCGGTGTGGCAATTACTGTCGAAGCGTTTTTAATGGCTGTGCTACCTGCGATCGTGGATGAAATTGGCGTGACTACAGGTCGTAGAGCTTTCCTTCCGGCGAAGTTCGCCGTTCCCGGGGCTTTCCTAAGTACTTTACCACGATTCGAAGGTGTACTGGCAACGATCGGAGGAACCAGATGAGAGGAGAACACCGAAGAGTTCGAAAGGTGCTGGACAGTATCGTTATTTCTTGAAGAATCCACCTGGGAATATATCTGTTCGTCTATCATTGTACTGTCCGTGGTATATGTCGCTTCGATTATGGGAGTACGTGTATTTGTATATTGCGTCGAGTGTACCTAATATAAATTAAAAGAAAAAAGGCAAATAAAAGTAGTACGTACAGAAATGATAAATTATTTTTAATCATAACAATATGGATTTGGAAACCTGTTGTTGCAATCCTGACACTGGATTCATCACCGTAGATTCGATTCCCAGTTGGTCGAATCAGATCGAACGACGAAATTATAGAATTGTCGCAGTTGGTCACGAAGAGAACAGGTATTCGAAGCCACGTGAACGGGGAAGTGTCGGGGCCTGTACCACGGTGACACGGGAACCGTGGCTCAGGGGGGAGGCAAAGGGAGAGAGTATCGTGACAGAATGACATAGTCGCTTTCTACGGTGTGCCAGGGTCATCTCGGTGCAGAGACACGGTGCGGCGGCTGCCAATCGTGAGCGGTCACCGCACGATTCTATTGTTCCGTTCGATTCGGATGCATCCTGGAAGCTGACTACAGAAATTAATCGCCACTCCCGCTCGAGAAGCGAACACCAGGTCTTCCATTTACACTGTATCCGTTGGTTTTCCGGATTTAAATTAAAAGAACCGGACACGTTCGACGGGCTTATCTTTTTCGGAACATCTAGTGGATCCATGTAAGGACAACCAAAAGAGGATACTATTCATGTTACCGGCTATCTAATGTTAAAATCTCATTGTAAAGCTCTATCAAGGGACAGCAAACGTCAACTAGACTGGAAACGCGGTTCTCCTAGGACAGTGATAGGCAACTCAGCGCCCGCCAAAATTAACGAATAACGCATATGTATGGTTTGACTGTTTTTTATTGAAAAATCGTAAGAAAATATACAATTTACAATGGTATTTCTATAAATTTAATAACAATTGCTTTAAATACTACTTAATATAAAGGCACAATTTACGCGTGAGCGACACAAGATCAGGTTGCTTCTATCTGTTTTGAATAATAAGAAACATAAATGATTATTAATCTATACGAGTGATACGGTATTTAGATTAAAATGTGCGAGAAGGGTCAAGGAATCCCAATACGCAAATATGTCGTTACGTTTCCTGTCTTCCGTGCGGGCAACATGCCCGAGCGGGCTCGGTTGCCCATCACTGTCCTAGGGATTACCCCGTTCCGTCATTACCAAGACTAGCAACGGAACGACGGCCGACCGCGGTTCGTTTCGCGGCCGATTCAAACGTCCAGATTGTACAAGACCCACGGTGATGAGCTGACCCCCTCACTCTCTGGAAAATAGATTCGACCCTGAATTATTCGCCACGGCGATTCACCCTTGTCTCTTTCTCGCGTGGCTTTATCGCCGGGGGAAATCGACTGCGGACCCGCCGCTAAATTACCGGGTGGCAGCGTGTACGCGGGCCCCGTGATAGACGCGGCAACACCTAACGCCAGTCACGCGGCGGAATGGCCGAGCACGCGCGAAACGACGACCATTGTGGACGTACCGTTGGGCCCGGCTGCCTCCTCCGCCTCCAGGGCCTACAAAGTGCATCGACGCGACGTTTCGGATCACGGCCGATTCCGAGTGCAGCCCCGGCTAACGGATTGATCCGCGGACGTGGGGCCCCCTTTCGTGCCTTTCCGTACCTTGACCTGTCCTACTAGCCCCCTAGCGCGTCGATTTTATAGTACATTGTTCCCCCGGAACCGATCGCGATAACGGGATGGGTTTTAACGTTATGCGGTATTAGCTAGCATTGTAATCTTCTCTTTTGTTTGGGGGGACTGGAAGTGGTACTCAGAAGCGGGGCCGTGGAAATCTGCCGAATATACAGGGTGAACTATGAATCGTGATCAGTAGAGATTACTCTGTTATTAGCAGCCCGATCGACAATGTTTTTATCAGGTATAGCATGGTTTCAAGAGAGCTTCAACGTGATTATAATAAATTTGTTGTCAACTCTTTCTTTTTCATGATTTTTTAAGGTCACCTTCAATTTTTTGCAAATACACCTATAATTTTTGTACGTCTATCTGTTAGAAGATTTCAAGACGAATTCGGCAAGTATCATAACATAACATGTGTTACTCTTTTTTTCTTTTGAAAGAAAAAAAGAGTTGACAACAAATTTGCTACAATCATTGCCAAAACATTTTCGATCGGACTGGTAATAATAGGGTAATCTCTACTGATCACGATTCGTGGATCACCCTGCATACTGGGGAAGAAAGTATCGAAGCGACAGTTTGAGAATTTAAATGGGATACGTTGCGAAGGACCAATGTTTCAGGACATATCGCGGATCCAGGAAGAAGTAACTCGAATGTCTGTTGTTGCAAGTCGAGACTCGAGAAAAATGATCGACGATGTAATATTGCTGCCTTGTTGCGCCCCAGTTCTCGTCCATTTCCGCGTGAGAGTGCGAGTTTCTTGAAAGGTGTCTTACCGAAGTGGATAGATTGCAACCTCTGTAAAGACCACAGCTTCTGTGATCGGTTCCACAAACAGACGCCGAGGAGTACAAAGCACGACAGGAAGTCTTTGTTGCGACTCGGAATTAGATGAAACTGCGCGTCATAGGTTCATTCATAATGCATGAACGCGATATTGCGTCTAGCTGAATCGTGATTACGCTTAACGACCGAATCTGTTGATGAGCGTGAGGTATTTAAATTTTTCCGGTGCTGTAAGATTGGCGTCAAAGTCAGAGATCCCCCAGAAATTTTCATGTTTTCTTTCGTACATTTTTAACCCTTCTACGTTTTGTCACCTATTTTCCATTTTTTCACGTTATTCCTATTTCTAAACTTTCATACCGGGTGAGCCCAAGATTTACCAAGTTTCATAGATACCGAACACTTTCGATAAGCTCCAGAGACATCACAGACATTCAGATCACACCCAGATCCCTTCGCGCAAGGCCCTTCCTTTCAATTCCCACTCAACCAACAATCCCAGTAACAGCGCGCGCGACAATCGAAAGTCATCGCACAGAGAATATCACTTCGTAACGACACACTCGTGGCACGTTCTTACTCGCGAGCTGCACGAAGGACAAGAGAGTCCACAATGCCGCATGGCGACCACAATTCAAATCTCCCGCGCCAGGGGGGACATGGCAATGGTCCGACGTACGACAATCCTCCTCCTGACCCCTTTCTCCTTACAATAAAAGCAATTGGAACCTCTGTGCAACAATCCAGCCGCTGCAACATGCTCTCCGGAGGGCTTCTACTCCCCTCCTCTGGAAAAGAACACAGGCCTCGCGAGTTAATCACTCCCGTTAAAAGCCGCTTCCCAAAAGGTTAAAACTGCCACGGCAATTTACGATAGAGGCAAGAATGTGTCAGGTGGTCGCGGCTGCGGCGGTGCTCGCGTACACCGACCATTGCGGTTAGAGAGAAAGAAAGAAAGAAAGAGAAAGAGAGAAAGGCTTCACGCGGAGGAGACGCGTACACCTCCTACACGGCGTTACGGCGCACGGCCGTACTTATTGCAGCCGCTTGACAGCTGTCACCTTGGTCGAGGGACGACAAGACACGCCGTGGCGAGGCGAGGTCCCCCCGGTGATTCATGCGCCACAGGGGGGCACCAGAGGATCCGGCGACCTCCTGTCAGGGATTCCATCGTCGCATACCGCGCGCCGCTCGAGGTGACATCGCGGCCGACTCTGATTTAATCGCGGACACTGGCGATGTTATGTACCCCGTGGTCGCCCGCGACTTTTGGGGACCTGGTTAACGCGTTCCCCCCGTGGCATTCGAATCGGCGATTGCCGAGAGACCAGGCCTCGTGTCCCCTGTTTCGTTCGTGTCACGCCGTCTTCAGGTAACCCGTGTGTGTCCTGGCTCGCTGGACGCGACACGAGGCCCCCTGGGCCCCGATAGTCCACCCCCTTTTCGCGAAGATTCGTTTTTTTCAGGCCCGAGGATGCAAACGGAGATTCATCTTTTGTAACGTATACACAGACAGACACACCGTTTTGAAGAGGGTACGACAGTTGGACGAGATTTCCGAGCATCGGTTTGCAGATCATACGAGAATCGGTTGCCCCGTTAGAGCGCGATGTTGAATCTCTTGAACGGTCCTAATGAAGATTCGAGGTGTCCTAAACTCCTAAGGGGACAATAGGTATAATAGTTTGTAGTCAATATTCGTCCAAACTCGTTTAATAATAGGACGCGAACGTTACACAAATGATATCGTGACATACATAAACACTCAATATATAATTAAACGCGTATTCAAGATATACTGGAAATTATGCGCTGACGCGGTATGAAGTGAACGCTTCGGTGAGTTTCAAGTCAAGACCGAAAACCTTGGGAAACATCCTAGGAAAAATGACCTGACAAAAATGGTCACAATGTTCGCTGACTTTCACCCTTAACGTTAAAACTGTAGGCCTGCACGAGTCTGGTTGTCAGGTGGGTAGATCGACAAAAGCCAGTCCCGAGCAAGACCTTCCGGAAAAACCCGGTAAATCGTCGCTTAC
Organism: Dufourea novaeangliae; assembly: GCF_001272555.1. Taxonomy (NCBI): domain Eukaryota; kingdom Metazoa; phylum Arthropoda; class Insecta; order Hymenoptera; family Halictidae; genus Dufourea; species Dufourea novaeangliae. The sequence continues at coordinate 462,265 of NW_015373885.1, read as the reverse complement.
GCACACTACCTAAAACACGGGGAATGGTAGTGACCAGGTCGCTACACTCCTATAAGCTACTCTGGTCGATGGAAGAATAATAAATCTAGATGTCCAGGTGATTCCTATTCCAGTTGGAAACTGTATCCAAAAGGTGAGAACTTGGCGTACAAGACTTTGTTCATAAAGATACGTCATCGAACAGTTCTCACTGTTGAGGCTTTCGGGTGTAAGCCGTGTCCTTGTGGAATTGTTTTCCCAACGTTTCGCAAGCATTGCACCTAGCTTCATCGAAGACACAATGATACTGCTGTGTCTTCGACCCCCCGATGAAGCTAACTGCATTTTTTGCGAAACGTTGGGAAAACAATTCCACAAGGACACGGCTTAAACCCGATAGCCTCAACAGTGAGAACAGTACGATGCCATGCCGTGAAAGCCTCAAATCTCTGATACGTCACTGTAGTTTAATCAACCGATCTGAGAACACCGAGTATATCCATCTGAAGATCACCTTTCCTGCGTTGAATCCAGTGCAGGTAGTGACTCGGCAGATCGTGGTCCCGACAGCGCATTAAAAGCCCTCGATACGATTGACTCCAGGCGTCGAAGGGACCGCCGAGCGATCGAGCGAGCGCGAGGATGACAGCCGAAGGAACGGCAGAAGGTGAGAACGTGACCCCGTCGTACAATGCAACACGGCTGCGTTCGGGGTCAGCACTCGCCGCACCGGCGCTCAGACGTTTTTCGTACCCGCTGCCGTCCCCCGTCGGTGTGTTCGTTAGCTAATGGAATTACTTTAACGCAATGACACAGCGATTACATAATTGCGGGGCTCTCGTTGACTACGCGCAGCGACAGCCCCCATTACTCTCCCCCTTCTGGCCCCTCCGCTCCGTCCCAACGTGTGGCGTTCTCCCTTTTTCTCTCGCCTCGCGGTGTTCCGCCTCGCTCGACGGAGGCTCGTCGATTATTCTCCGGAGACAAATGACGCGGCCACCGGAGAGTAATGAGTGGCAACGAGGCTCGTCAAACGGTGCGCCCCGTGTCCGTGCGCTTCCTTCGGTCGAATAATTCGCAGTGACGCTTCCGTACGGAGGAACCTCGACGAAATCGTGGGGAACGAGGCGTTGCTTAACGTTCCGACGGTGACTTGCGAGTTCTGTCACCGTAGGGGAACTGTTCTTCGGCGCGCTAATTCCTTGATTGCTCGTGACTGGAGATGCGGTTCGTTCGATGGCACAGTTCGTCGGAAGCATGTGGGCAATGAAAGGGGACACTTTACAAGTACCTTTGATCGCACGGTGTTCAGTCTTCGAAGAGAAGAACATTGTCACATTCGTGTGGAATATTTCAGCTCCTCCGAGTATAGTAAAGAATCTATGAGAGTTCGAAACTCGGGTCCGCTTTAAAACTTTGCGAACCCGTTTCAACACCTCACAAATCTATCCAAGCACAACCTTCGACACCAAAAGCGAGGGAGGAGGGGGACAATAATTTTGTACTTCACCCCAGTGGTGGGGATGAAGTAGAAACTCTCACGAGGAACTTCCTATCCAATTCTCATCGAGTCTCTTTTGTATCCATGTCATCAGAAAGTAGTCAATTTATCTAGAAAGATACCGACGATTAAACCATTCAGTGGTCATTATAATCGATACCTCGTCGACTGCAACTAATGTACGAGAAGTTCCTTCACCTTCCTACTACACTGTGGTGTGCTGCCTCGAAGAAAAATAAGTCTCGTCCCTGCGGAGGCAGCTAAGGCCAAGAACCAGCCTCGAGATCGACCTTCCTTAAGTTACAGCCAGCCAGTGGCCAGTGGTTCGCGACGTAATAAGGTCGATAAGCCGAAGACAAGGCACACGAGTGTCGTCGCAAGAAAGAAGAAGCCGACGTCTAGGGAGGCTCGTACCGCGAGGGGACAAGGTCCGACGAGCGTATCGTTACACGGCGACACCGGAGAGCAGTAAGAGACGTCATTGTCGAGTTATCCTCGGGTCCTCTCGACTTGGACGCGAGCAGAGTGTACGGTCGCCGCCGCGGACACCTCGGCGTTAATCACGCCACGTGGATACGCCAGTCCGAATCGTTCCCCGAATCGTCGATATATCAATGTCCATTAAATCCCCTTGGACGAGGTGCCCGCGATTTATATAGGTCGACGGCGAAAGTTCGCGACGATCGCGGGACGATGCGAACGTGAATGTTGCTTCGCGCCGCTCGATTAGGCGAATCGATGGTGGTTCAGGGCTTGGTGCGCGGGTAGGGGGACTCTTCGTGAATAGTATTACAGAGACAGGGTGGGATACTTGGAAGCTGACAAGTGAATTCTGCTGGAATATTAGTTATTTAATTTTATTTTAATATTTATGTCAGTCTATGTTATACAACTCAATTATTATTCCTTATTATGTAAATAAACAAAAATACATGTTCAAGATAATAACTTTTTTTGCCTGTTTGATAGTAGCGAAAAAGGTATCGAGTCGGTTTCGACTTCACATTACCAAGTACGATCTTAAAACTCACCTTGCCATTCGAGGGTTAAAATTCAAAGATTTGCAAGTGATAAAGGCTGAAGATATATATTTTCTACGAATTATTCGCGACACGGTTCGAACATCCCGAAGATTTCACGACGAAGAGAAAATCTGCACGAGTCCCCGCGGACCGTTGCGACCCCTGATATTAATTCCGAGTTCTTAAACAGCGATTTCAAGGCTTTCATTAAAAACACAAATTCCCCCTTTCAGCTAAATCGGGTTAAAAACAATTGATACCATTTACCCCCCTCTGCGAAAAGAAAAAAGAAGAAACGCTGGAAGCGAATCTTCTCACCCTTCGGTGGAATTCCCGTTCTGTCATAAGTATCGCAGTTACCGTTTTCACCCCTTCCACGAGAGGCTGCTCGGAAAATAAAAAGAGAGGAAAAAAAGGAACGGTAAAGAACGGAGGGGGCGCGTTGCGCCGTTACAGAGAAGAGGTGAGGCACCGACCCTCGCCCCGATCGCTTTTCCCCAGGGTGCCGCGAGCGTAAAGCTTTATGCACGCGTTTCCATCATACCCGCTCGGCGATTAGGACGTATCGCCGTTAAAAATGCATGCAATTAGCTCGAAGCCGAGTCGAGTCTTAAAAGCGCGTTTCTTCTTAGGAGCCTCCGACCCCTTTCTTCGTCGGGTGACAAAATTACGATCTACCGGGTGTCGTTAATATCAACGTCTCGGGGAGGGGCTGCAGCAAAAGGGGAAAAGTGAGTGCGAGGGATGATCTGCGAGCTTGGGGAGACTGCGTTTGTACTGTGTTACGGTACAAATGTAAACGTACGACTGTAGTCGGAACGAATCCAAACCTATGGAGAATACACTACGCCATTTGTAATTGAATCTAAACAAATAACAGAAACAGGAACACGCGAAAATGATTTTTTTAGGGTGTACTACAATTAATAATCATAGTTTCAGGGGGCAAATCTACACTTATGGATCGGTGGACATTTGTAAAAAAAACACTTGCCGCAAAATTCAAGATTAATGGTGAACTTCTGTTTTACATCAATACGTTCTATATGCCAAGATGAGGAAAAATTCAGTAGAAGCCATACGCCGTAAACAAAAGTTTAAGCAACCATTTGATTGGTGAGGCACGATATAATGGTGTGTGTGTGCCCCTAAATAAATATTTTTTTTTTGCAAATATTCACCCCTCCAGGGTTCAGATTCACCCCCTATAGCCATGACTATTACATCCAGTAGATACAGTAAATCATCGATGAGTGTTCTAAGGCTCCAAACGTCATTCCCCTGGGCGCTTAATGGGTTTCACGGAACCACCACCCCTTAAAATTTTAGGATGCCTTCCAGAATTCGAACGTCTTACCTCGATTCACAAAAGTGAATCATAGACAACGAATTCCAGAGAATTATTCACGAAACGTTGAATATCGACTAACTATTGTATTAATCGTTTTCGAGTAAACACTTCTGTTCCTACCGGTCACGAGTGGATCAAACCGTAAGCCAAAACCGTCTCGCGAGTTGCACAGGCTTGTTGCGGCGGTGTAAACGTACCCTCGGGCGGCATACGCGATTTCGACTCGTGAGTTACGATAACGAGGAGTGGGGAAGGGCGGGAGTTTTAAATCGATACGCAGACCGGGGCCGAACCGCGCCCGATCGCAACGTTCTAACCTTGGTGTCTGGCCGTTCCACGGTTCAGGCGATAACCATCCAACGGTCGCCCGAAATAGAAGGAACGAGGCGGCCTTAAATATAGGATCGTCGGTCGCGATCACGGAGACCGGAAGGAACGAGCGAGCTCCGTGGATCCAGCCAACTTTCTTGCCATTTCTCGAGGGACCGTATAATAGAGCCGACTTGTTCGCGGAGGATAATAACGAGAAAACGCAACCGGCACTCTCCAGCTACCTGGACTCTCTCGTAGTTTTGCCGTTCCACGTTCAACTTTCTTGCCATTCTTGACTCGTGAGCGCCGCTTAACAAAGCTGCCTTTCTTGTTCCGTCCGCGGAAATGGAAACGAGCGAACGACTAATAGTCCTCGAGATATACCCGCATTTCCTGTTCGAATCACCGCGACCAGGATGGCGCAAGCTGCCTCGCACACCCCCGCTGCGGAGAATCGATCATTCCGTGCGAGCTAATAAATAGAAGTTGCACGGTTCTCGAAGTTTGTTGCGAGTTGCTTGATTGGACGGTAAGAAGAAGCACGATGGGAGTGATTTGCCTTTGTTCGTTCCTTTGCACGAAACCTCGGGTAACTTCCACTTTTCTTATGTTCACGGTTGTTATCACGCCCTTTACATCTATAGATCATTCCGGTAATCATAGCATACCGCGTAACGGGATTGTATTACCGACGATAATTTCAAGGGATTTCGGATCTTTAATCCTCCATCTTAATTAACACTGTCGACTGCCAAGAGAAATTTTGCGGAAATCCTATCAGGCCACGGACTATCATTCGAAATGTCTACTTCGATCATTCGTGACTGGTCAACATGGTGACGTAGCCCATTGGGGACTTTAAGTGTCACCTGAATTCAATTTATTTCTTCAATTTAATCGATTTCATCGGTGTTTCGGTGGAATCGCGACCGATTACGAACTGAAAGTGTATTTCGACCTACGAAGTCTAATCGAAAGATATCGCGTGTTTGCGCAAGATGGAGGCTACAGGGGGTCGAGTCAAAGTCAGGGCGCATCGTTCGTCGGGTGAAAGAAAGAAAAAAAGTAAAGGAGCTCTATGGTGCACGAGGACAGGCCGGTTCCCGTCGATTTCACAGCCTTGTACGACATTTACGAACCGTTTCTAAAAGGTCTTAATCGGATTTCGAATCGAGTTCGGCTTCCTCCGGGCGATAAGCATCTGACCTCAGTTTTGCTCGATCGGTGCTCACGCGCGACAAGATCGAAACGGATGACGAGTGACTTCACAATAGCCCCGAGTCGAGAGATTAACGATAACGTCGATCGTTCCCCGCGAGTCCTTCATTCATCATGCCGGGACAGCCGCGACTGTCAAAATCCCCGAGACGACGCCACACGTCGAAGACGTTTCGGTGTCGCTCGGATCCTGAATCCCTGGATCCATCCCTTTATATACAAACGTTCGTTCGTGATCTATCACGGTATTCCGTCCACGAACTTTCTGCGCTTTCGATCGACTAGACTCCCTTCGAATCGTCTCCCACTCAGACGCGGAAAACGTTCGTACACGAAACGTTAATGGTGATCCGACAATGGTTTAAAGTTGTGTTGTATAAAGCTCGTGTATAAGCTTCGCAGCATCAAAGACTCAGTCTTTAAGGCTAAAATCATATGAAGCTCGCGTCTTGAGGCTCGAGCTTCAGGGCTCGAGTCGTCAATGTTTCATTTCGTCTACTATTCAATGGTAATTTTGTTTCATTTTTCATTTCCCTTTCTTGGTACCAATCTCTCATGTGTTTGCAGTCATGGCTGTATTTTGTAAAAACTGTATAAAGTATAATATTATAGATTTAGCGTTAATTCTATTATTTAACACTTAAGGGTTCTGAAGGGTTGAACCTTAAAGCTTCAGACTTAATGTGGAATAACACAGTGATGATTGGAAAAAATTAAGTTTTTTATATATACTTGCAAAGTATAATTTTTCGAAAATATTTTACTAAAATATTAAGTCGAAATTCACGTGAATAACGAAAAAAAATGTCCCAACTTTGCCTCTCAGATCAATGAACCGTAAACAAATTGAGAAACTATTTTGTTCGACGCGTAACATCCTATGACTCGTATATCTTGCTCAAATATACGTGAATTTAACGTATTGTCCAAAATATATATATTTGATCACCCTATTAGTGATAGTTTAATGAGGTTTGGGCGTTGCAGAACTAATTTACAAAAACCACGCTTTTCTGGACGTTTTTGGATTACACCCCCTTGAAGCTTTAAAAGCTTGAGATTCGTGTAATATTAGAGTTAAAAACTGAAAACTTTTAGGTTAAGTTTTAAGGCTTCGAAAACTCAAGGTTTGTACATTACTTCACTACATACAATTTATACGACTCGAGCCTTCAAGCTTAAAGGCTCGAGCGTTAAAGACTCGAGCTTTCACGACTCAAGCTTCGAACCTTGAGGATTCGAGTCTTTAGGGTTTGAACCGCGACTCGAGCTGTTAAAGCTCAAGACTCGAGGCTCATTTTAACAACACTAGTTTAAAGGTCTCGACAAACATTCGTACCGGATCAACGACTCTTCTGGCGACTAGATTTCTCCCGATTCCACGCGATCGTCTCATCAACGCCGTCGTATCGTTGCCCGTGGGACATTTATGAGTCGTTTGCTCGTGGCACGATCGCGACGGTCCCGCGAACAGGGACCATTTATTTATCAAACTGAATTACGAGGAACGCGCGACGTCCGTATAGGTTTCTCGATAAATTACACCACGCAGCCTGCGCGCCATCGGTAAAGCCGTCTTCTTCGGTCCTTCTTCTTGTTGCACCCTATTCCCCTGTTATCCCCTAATCAAGATCAAAAGCTGCTACGCGCGCAAAAAGCCGCGACGACGGCGGCCACCGTTACACAGACTTGTTAAGCTTCCTAGTGGTAAATTAGTGGCGGGCGCCTTTTGCGAACGATCGCCGTTGCGACGATGACAAATAACGATAAATGTTGCGGAAGGGCTCTTCCTTCGGATCGATCGGTCGCCGGTGTTAGAGGGCGACTGTGCAGAGTCAGACTTCGTACCACGAAGACGACGTGTCTTCCTGTGCGATTTATGAAACGAAAACTTTCGCCTTTTTCACATCAATGGAGATATTTCCTATTTCTGAAACTTTCCGATGAATATATTAACGTCTCATAATTTACCGAGTTTATATACTGATAGGGAAAAGAGGACAAATTATACGGTGACTTCCTTTTTGCGCCATGAGAAAGATTCCAATTGCCTGCACGATTTTTTGCATATACTTGTCACTATTAGAGCGTTGGGTTGTATTAAACGAGGGTCGATTAGCCTACTTAAATTTTCTTTTAGGTGCTGTGCTAGAAAAGAAGGGTGAACAGGCCTCGCAAGAGCACAGTGAAGAAATCTAATTAATATGAAATACGTCGTATCGATTCGATGGCTTCGCATCAATCGTTTAACGCGTTACAGAAGCGGAACGAATTTGTATCGTTTCGTTGAATCTACTTTTTGCCCGGGCAATTAGAACTCGAGGAGTCGAAACGTTACGACAAAATCCATTTCATGAAGCCGATAACGAACCGGTAGACTACCGATTCCCGTTTCGTTGCCTCGAATGATATCGCAATGATATTACCTCGCGTTTGTTAAAACGACGGAGAAAGTGACTGCGTGGGGGTCGAATGAATTTATCGATTGTTAAACGAGTTAACCGTTTGGAAAGCGGGATTCGTGATTCCAAGGTGCATTAGATCCTCGTGTTCTCTAATTGACTTCGCGATCCTGGCTTTTTTCCCTCTCTGCGAGTGAACGTTCAAGAGAACGACTCGACTAAATCTACACGAATTTAAAAGAAAGTCTGCTACTCGAGGAGTCTGATTCGATCTCGCTCGAAGATGCTCGAGACACGGAGTTGCTCGAATTTTAAGCGGAACATTGGGAATCCTTTGATGATGTCAAGATTAGATAAACCTTATAATACCGTCGTTGAGGCCCCATTTATTCACATTTTAACCAATAAAACCGTCTACTCTGCTCTTCTTGAACTCAGTAAATTCTACATTCTACCTTGTATTATCGGAAGCATTAAACCCTTTCACCAAACTTTCTACTTTTCAACCAACAATTCACTTTTAAATTCGGGTATTTAAAGGCCATTTGTAGGGCTTGTAGTACAATTAATAAATCACTATGTCCGTTTATAAAAAAGAATACAAAATTAGGTCGAGAGAAAATTAGGACACTTATTCTCCGAACAAAATATGACTCTTGATAGAGAAATCTGAAACTTCTGTAATGACTCGGCCAGTATCCATCGCTGTATACCGTGATACGCGATAGTTCCGAGTGGATCGGCTGAAAAAATCGTCGCCACATTTGCAGAGACTAGCCAACGATCGGGACGATTTCAATAGGACATTTGGAACGGTTAAAGAATGTGGCTAAGAAGGCCTATCGCACGGTGATTAAGATCCGCCTATGGTGTTCAGCCGGCAAGAAATCGCGGCCGACGCCCGGCTTATTCTCTTTTTACCGGCCCTTTTTCCCCGGAAAGGATCGAGCTAGCTCTGGCTCTGCGACACCAGAGGGAGAAAGAGAGAGAATGAGGATGAAACGGGACACTTGAAAAACAGAAGAAGGACGATAGTAATCGCCTCTGATTATCGAGCCGAGCGGACAGATTACGAGCAGGACGGACAACATCTGTTACTCTTTCAGTCGCTGCCGCTGTTCCACCGGGGAACATTCCGCTCGTACACGCTTGTCGCTCGCGCCGCGGCAAGTAACTTCTATTCGCTGTCCGGCGATTAATTCGTTCGTGGAGCTGATTCCGCGTGTGCCGCTGGAATATGTACGCTCGAAGATTTACGAAGCAGATTAGGAGCGGTGAAACCGTGATGGTATGTAGAACAGAGGCTTGACCGAAGTAACATTCTCACGGAACGAAACTGAACGTACGAAACAATCGATGTTACGTCCAAGATTCAACTGATTGTGTCATCGATTGCCTTGTCTAGAAAATAATCCTCGAGTCAGAGGCTTGTCGATTGTTTTCCAGAGGTATAACGGAGAACACACGGTTGTGCACCGCGTTCGAAATTTTCACCAAATGTGTAATCGGATTACGGGACGAACGGGCGGAAAATTCGACGCGATTTATTGCCACGCGTTCACGCGTCGAACCCCGATGAACTCGATTCCACGGCAAGCGTTCGCGGACCGACGCGCGTGTGCATGTGCATACCGTTAGAAGAGGTATGCCTTCATTATTAGTTTCGAGTAATTTGTTTTCTTGCTAGGCCCGTCTAATGCGACAATCCTTCTACTCGGTTTATCAGCGTGGGTACCGTTACAGAAACGTGCTTCTGTCATCTAATTTCTGCCTGTAACGCGTGACCGTTTCGCGCTCGGACGTGCGGATCGGGGATTTCCAAGCGGTTTTTACCGTGTCGCCTCGTACATCAAGAAATATAGATCACTGGACGCTGCCGTGCGAGCGTTGCAGTTGCGCACCACAAAAAAATACCCCTTGTGGTCTCCTTACGGTGCAACGATGATTCCCTGATACGTTCGAAAAAGTTGTTATTAAGGCGACACGTCGATTATTGTTGCTGTTCCGAGAAAAAATAGAGTAGCGTCCTGTCCGAGACATATATCAACCGTTAGATGATTACCGTGGCGCGACGTTTTTGAAGAATCATCGGGGAACAGACCGCAGAGAGGACAACTCGACGTGTAATACTTTGCCCAAGAATTTTACGAATTTTCCGTTTCCTAATGCATATGATCCTAAATACAAGGTGACTACTGGTACTCTAGAGTTCGCATCATTAATTATTTCTACTTACCGACAATCACTTGTTATCCTCTCGAAAATCTCCTGCTCCTCTCCTCACCCTCCCCGTATTACCCTCGATCACAAGGAAAGTACCCTCCCTCTTTTCGACTGTGAAACGTCCAATCTTCGTGACCCAGGAGGACTCAACGCGCCGTTCAAGCATAAGGAATCGCCGGTGCCCAGGGACCAAAAAGCCGACCAGGAGTCGATAGTGGGGTGGTACGAGGTCGTAGAAAGCCCGGTAGGTACCCTGGACCGGTCCTAATGCATGCATGGAAGCCGATACACGGCAGCATTGACAGTTTTTGCCCGGTGTCATTATGACCGGCGATGGCACAAAAGACCGTCGTCGAGCCGGGGACCAGTCATCCGTAACGAAACGGGGCGACGAACGCCTCCCGAAAGAAAGGAGCACCGGAGCTGACCGTTGCGGAGCGGAGTAGAGCGTAGAAACGTCTTGGCCGCAGGGGGAGGGGAAAAAGAGCACGAAGAGGACGATGATGGAGAGGAACAGGCGGAAGAAGGATCACCGGGGAACGGCGATCCCGGGCGAAAAGAAAAGGGGGCGACCGTGGGACGCCAGGTGGGGAGGGGAGGACTCTTATCATCGGCGGGCAATCGGGTAAGAGGCGACACACCGAGGTTTTGCTCGCTTTGTCTTATGCACGCTCGGGCAACATTAATACGCGGGGAATACCTAGGGACGATCGACCGTGCCAGAAGCGACCGTGCGTGTCCGCTCGAGTAAGCGACGATGCTCGCCCGGATCGCTCGTGGGACCTGAGCAAAACACGGAGAAACGCGAGACCGCCGCCGATTCCCCTCCCCCAACCGCCCCTCTCCGATCGCGACCAGGTGATGCATGTACTACAATGTACGAGCAGGTCCGCCATCCGACGTTGACGCGCGTGAAATTGTTTTCGACACGTTTGCGCAGCGAAATTTCCGTCGAGAGGTTCGACGGCGAGTGAACGGTAATGCGGGGCGAAGGGCGTACGCTAATACGGGGAGTAATGCGCCCGAAGAGGTCTACGCTGTCGATGATTGTTTAGAAAGAATTGTTTCGTGGAGACCGCTTTTGGTGGACGCGGCTGATCTTGGTTGGCGTATTCTACTGATCGTCGCGCACGCTTGTGTCTACAGTCGCAATTTCTGTTAAGTAAGGGGATACTGTCAGTGTGCAGGAGACAAAGAATCGGGCTTCCTTGAACCCTGGCATTTCCGAAAATTCTGATTATAAGAAAGAGAGAAGTGACCGAAGAAGACTGTTTCCGAAAGAGATCGAGAAATATTAATTTACAAAGAAGTGTTGTGGAAGATATTGGAAAGTTCATCGATGTACCACAGAAAGAAGATATACCCGCTAAAATTCTGACAAAAGAAACGTTTCATGGGCCCAACCAAAAAAGACAGAACATGTGATAGAGTTTGTGTCAACTGTATAAATCCGATATGTAAAGAATATATGATTTATATGTGTAAAACATGTAGTTAGTAAGTTTTCATACTAATATTACCCGTATTTTTTATAATAGTGCTGATTTATGAATAAAAAAATTTGTTTTATACTGTGTAAGTTGCTGTGGATTTTCACCCACGATGCATAAATCTGACGAACGTCAAATTCATGTACCGTAGGATCAAGGTTACAAAATAATCAGACATGGCTTTGAAAGTACATATAACCTGAGAATTATTTTCTCCGTGATGCCATTTAAAAAATCAGTTCGGCCAAACATTCCCTTAACCGTCTCCGGTAATAGAATCGAGCATTTTTTAATACCAAACTGCAATTTCGAACATCGCGTTCGATCGATGAATCCCCGTGGGTATCCATTTACGACGAGTCGATGTACTTTGACAGACCGAGTAAACACCTTCGAGGAAAGAACGAACCAGCGGAACGCGGGAAAAGGACGAGAACCAAGGCTGAAGAAGAACGGAGAATCGAAACCGCTAAAGAGGTGCACGTGCATCGTTCGTACACGGTGTCGCTCGGTTGCCTGAAATCGCTCGATTTTCGTTCAGCCGCGGAAATCGGTTTCGCCGGATGCCAACAGCTTTTTCATCGGAACACACCCGGCGGCGAATCTATCGGTGGAAGAACTTAATCGAGCTCGGTCGATTTCATCCGCGATCTCGCCGGGGAAAAACCTTGACGATCGTACCTGTGGTTACAAAGTAGGTTTTCGATGTCAGGGATCCCCTCTTGCGTTCATCCCGAAACAACTATCTATCTCACAGTTTTCACTGTTGAGGCTTTTCGATGTAAACCGTGTGTTCTTATGGAATTCGTTTCCAAACGGTCAACTGACCGATTGAAAATGTAGTTGATCGGTAAGCAACGGAACCACAAGGCACACACCAGTACATTCGACCTGTGACGAAGCTAGCTACGATGCCAACGAAATCTTGGGAAATTAATTCTATAAGGACATCAGAGTTGGGCAGAATTTTATTCGAATAATACACAGTGAAAAGCAGCAGTATCTAAGGGCGTCGTTCTGAGCTACAAACAGTTAATGAGATTAATTAATCGTTTGACAAATGTCAATTCATTCATAAAGAAGTGTGGCGGCACTACCTCCTACATTCGCCATCAGAGGTCTACCGAGTTGACGCCTTTCCTGCAACTACCTGAAGCCTTCCTCGTTCGTATATACGTCCTCAACCGACCATCGTACATCCCCGCGTCTAAGGCAGGGTCTGCTAGGTAGCCCTCTCCTTTCCCTTTCACATTTTCCAGTGAACAAATAGCCGCCAAAGAAGTATTACTTTACTATAAAAATTTAAATTTCCACGTTTAAAAATGACGAAATACTTTTTTTATCTTTTATTCTTTTATTCGAAACTTTTTATCTAGATAATTAGTGTGCCCATCTCTGAAGAACATGGCTTATATCCGACAATCGTACTCTAATCGTTCATTTTAAAAGGACGTATCAGAATAGAGAAAGATCGCTGTTGCTCCTCGGTCCACGCGAACAAAAGCAAAAAGACTCGAATATTTGCAAAGGACTCCGGTCTCATCTTCCAGACGAGCAAGCGACCGCGGGTCCTCGATGCTGCTGCGGTGCAATCAATTTGCAGAGGCCGCGCGCGGGTATACGCCGATGCGATATCGCGGCCGGAGCGTATTTGCGGCGTGACCGACGATGCATGACGCCGCGGAAGACCACAACAGAGAGAGGGACCGCCAATTGGCGTGCGCTTTGCTTTTGCCGTTCCACGGGCAGGCAAAGGTGAAAAGCTTGCGTGCCATCGCGATCGGCGATCCTCTCGATACAGGCATCTCTCTCGGTACGTGACGTCACTGATTGGTTACCTTTCCGCTTATTGTCGAATCACGTGAATCATATTAATCGTGTTTCGCTGCGACAATCGTTTCCCGGAAATGAAAGAAGGAAGAATCGGTTTCGTGTAGCTTGTATACAGGGTGGGGCAATAACTACGTCCACTTTGAATATTGCCGTTATTTGTAATAATATGAAAAAATGTTATATACAAAATTTACACGGTATAGAGGGGGGCATATTGTGACACAAACATTTTATGCGTGGGTGAAGGCATAGAGGAGATTTCAAGGTCATCTCTATTTTTTTTAATGGAATGCCATGTTCTTTTTTTTCGCGATGTGATAGCCGGTGTTGCCTCGACTTCAACGAGCTATCATTGAAGATCATGCAAGGTCAAATGTGGTAGTAAAATAAACTTTCTTATATTACAGGAGTATGTAATACTCCCTGTATATTAGCTCATACATATTCATAGAGCTACAGTAAATTCTCGATGAATGTTTAAAGGCCCCTCGGAGCTGAGTGTTCAGTCGTCATTCCCATTACTGGCCGTTCGACTAGTTCCACGGGGTTTTGCCTATCTCTGGCGCAGCGTTGATTCATCCTTTCGTTCCTCTTACGCCGACAGGGCTAGATCGCGGTCAGAGTAGAAAAGACACTCGAGGAGGTGCGCGCTAGCAATTCCATCAATTAACTTTGCACCTAATCGGTCGGCAACCGTGCCTACAGTCGTTTTCCAACAGGCGTCGTCGTCGAGGGTGTCGTCGCAGTCGTCGGCGGCGTCGTGAGAAAGCAACGAGGCGAACCGGTCGTTAAAAGGGTTCTCCGCCTAGTCCGTTAAGGCATAATCGTTTATCGGAGTCGTGCGCGACCGTCGAACTACCAGTTTCCAAGTTTTGCTTAACTGCCGCCACCGTCTGCTGGCGGGGTGGCGCGCACGCGGCGAGGGAAAACTCCGAGGCTGGCTCGAAACCGCGTAGACGGGGTCAAGGAGGGAGGGTAGCTCGGTACGGGGGTTGGGAGGCGGAGGGTTTGATCGCGGCTTTGGAACCGAGTAACACCTTCGGCGTCGCGTGATACCGGTAATTACTCAAAAATACCCCCGGTGGTGTTCCCGCTTTACCGGAGCCGACAAAACGCCTAGCCAATTGCTCGTTACGTGCCTATCGTGCGCGTAAACGTCCCTTTTCCCCGATCCCGAAACTCGGCCACCCCGTACCATTCATATAAACACCCCCACGACCATCGTCTTCGACTTATGGATACGCGTCTTCCGCGGGGACGTCGATCCATCGTGGGTCAATATTGTATTCCTCTCAGCGTTTTCGAGGCTCGACACCTTCTTTGTCATGCTCCGATTGAGCGTTTAATATTCGATGGTGCTTTGTTATTTGCCCTCCTCGTAATCGATTCGTTGGAACAATCGGGGTACGATCGAGAGTCCCCAAGTATGTACACAACGAATCGACGCATCGAGCAATTAAGAGAGAACAAGAAATGGGGTTGGTTCGTTTGAAATTATTGCTCTACATCGCGAACGGGGAAAAATTTTCTGGTACCCGCGATCGACGGTATAAATCGAGGAATACCTTCGGCGATAGGGGGAAAAACAGGGGGTTCGCTTACAACGATTCCGGGGCGACCAAACGGCCCGGCCAAAGGGGACACCGTCGATCGGGTAATAACTACGCACGATTAATTTGCATGGGTACGCTGCGATCGCGCGCAATCGGAATCGCTGTTACACGATTCGAGACCATAAACGACCGCGGCGAGCTCGAGATCGGATCGTGTACCGCGACGGCAGATCGGTATCTCTCTGCAAAGTGCTCCTCGGAAACCCGGTGTATCGATATCGCCCCGCTGCCGTGTCGTAACGACTTTATAACGGATATATCGGTGCCGGGATCGAGGGATCGCTGACGTCGATTTTCTTCCCGTACTACGACTTCGTGACGACCCTTTGTCGTATTTGTATAATGTCGAGCCGCGGTACACGACAGTCGTTATTGTGTGCAATCGCCCCGGGTGAATTACATTCAATTGGAGTCGTTTTAATCGACCGCCGTTGACCGATGGAATTTCATGCTACGGAACCGAGACCGTCTGTGAAACGATTGGACAAGGAGACCCTTGCCGGACCGACACGAGCGATGTCAAGTTTTTTAATACTTATTACATGGTATCAGTCTTGTAGATCGAGTGTCTTTCAAGATGTTACATTTCAATGTCCTCTTACGTTCAATTTGTTCTGCTACACAATTACAGATTCTTCGATTCAGATATTAAATATTGACAGGGACTCGTTTACTCTATTCAGGGTCCTATTACGTTTCAAATACAATAAATCCTCGATGAGTCTTCGAAGACTCCTCGCCATTGACAAGAAGAGCCATTAGTTTATGAAATATTTGATGTTCACTGCCAAGAGGCCTTCGTACTACCTCATAAAAATTCATCGAATTTTTCACCACGCCGAGTTCTAAACAATCGTGTCAGTTATAAATAGATGAAATCTACCGGTCCAGTCGTAGCACGCGAGATTAGAAATTAATACTCTCCTTTTTGCCACCAGCGAATACACCGCTTGTCAATTAGGTGGTTCACACGCTACTAATTATTCGATATCTTGTGCACTGGCTATTACTATGGAGTCCACGATCATCCAGTCCATTTCACTCGTTTAATAAATAAATAATTATCCCCGCGCGCACGCAGTCAGCCAGCTGCGCCGCACCGTTATCCCATTTCGCACAGCACACGTTCGCGGTCGGAGGCCGATGCCACCGCTCGCGATATCAATCCCCGGGACAGCCGGGACGCGGAGGACAGGTTCACCGGGGCCCCTCGTGTTTCAACGTTTACGTTCGAGCCGTACGATTTTTCATATTCGATTAATCGACGGGGCCCCGAACCGTCGGCCGAAACGCTTAATCGGCGGCCACGGGTAACTTTATTAACCCGCGGGACCCCGTTCGATTCGAGCCTCTCTGACTCGCCGACGCGGCTATCTCCTGTTTCCGCCGGGATTGATATGCCAATTAGCCGGTGTATACCTCGAGACTCGGACCGGCAGAGCCACGCGTGCTCCGCTGACACGCTATTCGTCGCCAGAAGTAGCCCCGTGTTCCCGACGAGCATTAACCGGTGTTTTCTGTGAAATTACAATTTCGAAATGATATTGAAATTACAATATTGGCGACCGTTAGGGAAACCTGTTTTTACAAAAAAGGAAAAAATTGTTCGAGTGATGCGTTCAGCCGTGTAGCATGAATTTTTTCTTCTCTGTGATTCTATCCCGAGACTTCTATGCATCTATTCGTTCCCTATACGATTAACCTGAACAGGTGGGTATTAGAGTCAAAAAAGGATCAGATTGGGAAATAGTATGTCGGGACTGTTAATGATCAAATATCCTACGATCGGTATAATATCATAAATATATTACCATCTAACACCTTAATACGTGTAATTTGTAATGTAATTTATATCTGCAGTGTGATCGAACGAATTTTATACCGGGCACTTTCAGACAGTTTTCATTCGCATTAACGTTAATGGGTAAAGCTATTAGACACGGGTGTCTACCAGCTTGCTAGGTAATATAGAAGAAATCGGTGTCACGTGACCGAGTTGCTAAGTTGTTGATTAATGTCTAAATTGTAGCACGTCGTTACCGTTTAACACGTTCGTTAGACCGAGTTGTTCGAGAAGTAAGTTTAAAGTCGATTATTCAGACCCCGCGAAAGCGAGAAAAGAAACAAGAAAGCTAGTGATCCCGTTCGAATCACCATCGAGTATTTAATTTTCAAGGGAGCTTTTTCTGAACGCTATCAAACGATTTTCAGTTTCGGTCACGGAACAGGCCGGGAACCAGTTACGATTCCATCGGGACCGTGTCGCTCGGCTGCCTAATCTTCGAAACAATTCTTAAGACGTTGGCCAACGAGTTCTCAGTCACGGAATCGAGGTGAACCGGTTCCCACTTACGCCGGAATCGTGTCGTTCGAGCGCTTAATTTCCCAGACCACTTTTCAAACACACGATACCCAAGATATATTCCTTGATCACGGAACGGAAGAACACCGGTCAAACGTTCGTCGAAATCCTCGGGGAAACATAATCCGCGTGAACAACTACCGCAAAGACATAACATTAGCCAGCGGTTAAAGGAAAAAGTTTGTTTCGAAATCGACCAAGTACTTCTCAGGTAATCACGATACACCTACGACTCTACCACAAGGATCGTGTTATTCTATCGTCGGACTATCAAAGTGATGGCGCGGTTACCGGAAGGTTAGCCAAGCCACTCTTTCATCGAAGGTGACCAAAAGAGGTCCGAAGAGTATCAGATCGCCGGGGGACAGGACCTCTTGCCTCCACTCTCCTCGAGGTGATCATCACAGTTGATTCGCGCGCGGCGGGACGAGCGGTTTTTGCTGGCGGGACGTTGAAGTGGCAGGCGAGGTGCCCGTGGGGATCTTTAGAATTCGCGCGCGAGCGCGAGGGAGCGGATCGAGGCAGAGAAAAATATCCAAGATGAAATCGGCGAGGGTCAAAATGCATGACAAATAACGCGGCGTGTCCACCGGCGGAATGAAACAAAACCCCGGCAAAAGACCGGCACGCCGCTTTGTTCCCATTGTGGGCCGGGTGTCACTTCAAGGTAACGTTGCATTCGGCCGAGCGGGCGCGGTGTCGGGTCGCCATCAGATGACGGTTGATAAAGGAACGACAAATTGGTACCACCCGAACGACTGCTGCTCTTCGCGGAAGATCCGACCGCGATTACGTTCGTGTCGATAAACACGCTACACGACCCACCCCCTCGTCTCCCTCCCCCCTCCACTTCGCCGTTCTCGCGATTTCATGCGCCGTCGTGCACAATTTTCGTGCGCGTGTTTCCGGTACGTTGAAAAATCGTCGCGTATTGTGAAGGAGAACCACATCGAAACTGTTCGAGAAAGCCACCGGTTGGAGGGGAGGCGCGAGGGGCGCAGCGAATCTGATCTGGGCGCCTGGTTGCGTTACCTTCTCGAATAATGGCCACTGTCGTTTTGCAGTCCGAGTGTACACGTGAACGAACGGTTGTTTCGTGAATTACGGAATGTACGTATGTAGCTTGTGTTAAGAAGGAAAGGCTGGCGACGGTTAATGGACTTAGGGACACAGGGATTCTAAGGACTTGATCTCTGATCCTTGAAAGTTTGAAAGTTGCATTTCAAAGTCTTCTTACGTTCAATATTTTCTGCTACACTTTTTCGATTTTGTCAAGTTCCTAATAAAAGAATGGTTGTTTCGTGAATTACGGAACGTACGTACGTAGTTTGCATTAAGAACGACAGGCTGGCGATGGTTAAGGGACTCTGAGGACTTGATCTCTGATCCTTTGAACACTCGACGTTTCGACTCTTTATCTTCCACTTATTCATCTTGCAGATCCAGTGTCTTTCAAGTTATATTTCAAAGTCCCTTACGTTACATTTTTTCTATTACACTTTTGGGTTCTTCGATTCTGTCAAGTTCCAAATAAAAGAACGGTTGTTTCGTGAATTACCGAACGTACGTATGTAGCTTGCATTAACACGTTGACTGCCACAGTGGAAAAGGCTGTACGTAGCCAGACACACTTTATTTCGTTTTTTAAGTCATAAATTATCGAAAATATTTGAGTTTAGTTAATAGAGGCTGTAGGTCTTGTTTTAAATTATACTGTGATATTAATTTCATGCAAACATTTTGTAACAGTGTTTAAATAATCCAGACACTTTTCAATGTACGTGTCACCCATATTTGGGTGACGTGGCAGTCAAAGTGTTAAGAAGGAAAGGCTGGCGATGGTTCAGGGACTCTGACGACTTGATCTCTGATCCTTTGAACACTCGACGTTTCGACTCTTTATCTTCCACTTATTCATCTTGCAGATCCAGTGTCTTTCAAGTTGCATTTCAAAGTCTTCTTACGTTCAATATTTTCTGCTACACTTCCTCGATTTTGTCAAGTTTCAAATAAAAGAATGGTTGTTTCGTGAATTGTGGGACGTAAACATGTATCCTGCAGTAAGAAGAAAAGAGGCTCGGGGACTCTAGGGACTCTGATCCGTCTAAAAGTCAACGTGTCGACTCTTCGATTTCGATTTACTCGTCGAAAACTCGCAGATCCTATCGCGCTTCTCGGAACAAAGGTATACATCGAGTCGAAGCCGCTTGGCCACGGTTCTCGAAAAATTTCACAACTCGACCGCTCTCCGAAAGATTCATCTCCTCGTCCGGCAGGCTCGTCTTACGACATAGACAAGCTCACAAAACATCGTTACAAGAAAACCGGAGAGAGAAAGAGACCCTCTCACGCGTCCTCTTTCCTCTGCCGATCGTTGTAGCCACGATCGCCGCGCGGCCGATGATTGACTCGGATGACATCGACGGTTATTAAATCAAGATAACCGGTTTACACCGACCGAACGACCGAGCGAACGGCCGCCAGGAAATAATAGCGATTGAGTTTGTACGGATATATACGCGTCGTGACAAAGGGAGGACGCGGGCGTGTACAAAGCTGGTTCAATCACGAGGTACAAGCGATCGCCGATCGGACTCATCGTCTTTGCCTGGCCCAATGGCGTAATCTCGCAGCCGTCGCGTTCAACCATTGTTCGATCTTGAATCTTTCGGAAAAAGATATTTCTAAATCCGTGAAGGTTACAAATATCTATAAAACTTTTTGCAATATACAACAGAAGAACCTATTCCGAATTGACGTTGCACGGTCCTGAAGAATCTCGAGCGTCTCCAATTACGATTTATGCAATCAAAACAGGGGTATTTTTGCAACTTAAT
This sequence comes from Dufourea novaeangliae, assembly GCF_001272555.1. Lineage (NCBI taxonomy): Eukaryota > Metazoa > Arthropoda > Insecta > Hymenoptera > Halictidae > Dufourea > Dufourea novaeangliae. The sequence continues at coordinate 442,122 of NW_015373885.1, read as the reverse complement.
GGTTTCACGACGTCGCAATATCGTGCCCGTGTACATCACCTATAATCCCTTGTAAACTCGAAGTAACAACCATCGTTTCCAAGTTTATAAATCCGCCAATATTTAAGAAACATCGCATCGATCGGTTCTCGATCGGAACCCCCAGCTCAACTATCGCACACAGGATCAGAACGCAGATGTACCTCGTGTCCTTCTCCCACGCGAAACGGCGGCAATCGCGATCAAAGGAGTGGCCCCGTTGGCTCGTCAAAGCGGAAGTCTCGCGGCAGCAAAATACTCGATGGAAGACACCACTCCTCTCTCTCCTTCTCTGGACGCAAAATCCTCGACGAAGAGGAGCGAGAGCCCCGTCTTGAATAATGAACCGTGTTCTCGGGTGCTTTATGCGGTCGGCCGGACCGGTCCCGTTTTCCGTAAATTATAACCATTAGCGGCACTTGCGCGCGTTCGCGCGGACGGCCCTCCAGAGTCCCGGTAATTTTCGTGAAATTAAACGCGCCGAATCAATTACCGGTGCCGGTAAAATCATGGACGATCGTAGATTGCTGTGCGGCTGTCAACGTGGCGGCCGAGTCCAGACGTTTGTCAAGCTTGTGTGTTGCTCGCACTGCGATATGCATCCGGTTTCTTGCTAGCAATTCTTACGCACCGCGTAATGTCCGGTCTCTCCCCTTAATCGACACGGAACCGCCATAAAACTGCAATTTGCCCGGCGATTATGGTGGGCCTTAGACAGTTTCAGGACGATATTATACAATGTGTTCCCCAGCTCGCTAAACGATCTACACCGTCGAATAATTGAAGACGCGTAGGAACGGTGACGCGAACCGAGCAACCGGTTTCCCGGCAACTTCCGTTTAAGAGTGACTTATCGACGCCTCTACCTCCGCCTCTCTCTTCCTGCACCGCCGGGGATTACTTACGATCCCGCGAAACGATCTGAACGTCATTTGCATTCGCCCCGTTTATTTTTTGCACCCGATTCCTGGTGTCGTTTTCGTGGAACGACCTCCCGGCTCACGGGGATCCTGATATTTAAAGATATTTCATTACTCACGGGGGATACGGTGTAATAATTCGTCTGGACGTAACTGTAGTTTAAATTGATCAGCGAGAGCAATGGGATACTGTAATCTCCCCCTGGGAAATAATAATCATCCGGTGTTGCTGCTGCTGCTGCTGCTGCGGGTTATTGATCGTCCGGTGTTTTTCTGTTCGGGTGCGTTTAAGATACCGGCGGATCGAAAATTTGTAGGTTCACCGAATGGGAAATATGTATACTTGATTAGCCTGTGATTTAAGAAGTTGTAGGAATCGTTAATTTATTACTAGCCGATGAATTGTTTACCTCTAGTCGAAGCTCCCTTAACGTTTAGGGGACACATCGTAGATGTTCTCGTTTTTCGAATTTTTACACATTTCTTATACTGCGGTAAATAAGCGATCCCTCTGAAATATAGGCTTCCCGTTCTCTAAAGGTTAACTAAACGCAAAGGTGGAGGAGGTGGTCCAAATACGGGCTACTTGAAAGTATAGGATCATGTTACATGCTTGATCCTAGCGGGACTAGTGTGAAACTACGACTCAAGAAAAAAAAGTTTATTATAGCTCCAACTATTCTAAAAAATGTTTTAAATAAACCGAAGTGTTATATCTTAAATATCTTCAACAGGTTTAGCAATAAATCCTGTAGTAAAATTGCTAGCCCATCTTTAGACCATCTTCTTTATCATTCCAACATCTTTAGAAACGGGAATCATCTGAACGAAAAGGGGATTCGTCGTTGATTGATCAGACATCGAAATTCGCTTCGATTGATTCTTACCAGTCGAAACGATTCGTTGAAGAAGTCCCTCGTGATCTCAACGTGCGTCTGATTCTTGAACACAGTTTCACTCGCGAAATTTATAAATTCGTCTCGAGACACAAAGAACGCCCGTAGCGGGGGGATATTCTGTCCCGTGAGCAGACAACCGTGACCGATGAGCAGCAAACGCGGGTCAAGGTGCGACACGCCTTTTAAGGACGGCGACTCCGCGTCCCCAGGACGAATTTTCTGTCAGAAGTCGTCGCGTTTCCCGCCAGCCGGCTTAAGCAACCTCGACGATATTTCGGACCCACCTCGACGCCGCTCACAACCGACCGACAAACTTTCTGATGAACTCGCTTGGGATTTTGATTGATCGAACACACCCAGAGCCGTACCTTTATCATTCTCCCCGGTGGACGTCATTTTTTCCCCGGCCCGGCTGTCCTCATATTTCACGATTAGCTACATGAAAACTCGCGTAATACACTGTTTAATATTGTTCGATATCCGGCCGAGAGATTTATTATCGCTTTCACCGTTAAACGATCGCTGTTTCGTGCGGTTGTAACGTATACGTCAAACGTTTTTCGGCCAAGTCTTTCCATGGAGTACGATCTAAGTACTTACGTGTCCACGGATTTGCAACGTTGCAATTCTTTGTTTTGTATTGTTGTAAGTTCAGAGGACAGGTAACAAAAAAAAGCGATAAAATTTTCTGCCATTAACCCAGACCAGTTCCGAGAATGTTTCGTGCTCGACGACCTTGTCGAATTTGCTGCGCGCGTAACCGCTTCGTTTGCTGACTTTCCTGTCGATTAGAATTATCCCACAAAATAAGAATTTACCAGTTTCTACGCGATTAGTCCTTGTAGACGGACAGAAACGTCGAGACATATGATTTATTGGCCATCCGCGCAGACAGCTGACATCCGGAAATATTACAGAAACAATAATTATTTGTGAAATTACTCACAGGTGTTTTCAACTTAGTTTCAGATCCCAAAAAAACGATTCGGTGAGCTGTCTTTAGCGATCCGTCCAAAGAGCCCATGAATTTTTCTTCGATACTTTTCAGTTCTATCAACAGATTCGCTTCGATTAACGTTACAATCTGGATCGTACTGTTTTTTCTTTAAACAATTAATACCGTTTACTGCACTCCGCAAAGGATGCAAAATCGTAGAATATTAATTTTAATGGACCGAGATGCAGTAAATCTTTCTTTACCGCAACAAAACATAGTTTATGGCTATCGTGTGTAACCGGTATTCTGAAATCGTGCTATCGAGTGAAAGTTATAACCGTTTGTTTATTCCATGACTCATAATTAGACGATTTTTCCTAGACACGCCAATTAACGCGTAACAGGCTCTAAGAAGAAAAACTTTTCATAACAATTTTCTGTTCACCGAGCATCGAAAGACTCGCGCGCATCGTCGAACGATCCCGAACGATCCGAACTAATCAGATCCGAATGAAATCCCACCGACACTGCCGCGCAATAAAAAAAGATATCGCTCCTACGGTACGCGGAAACGCGCAATTTATTCCCTTCAAGCCGTCGTTCCCGATAAGAGGGGCTGTTGCTGCCTCCTCCTCGGGTCTCCGACCGACAACACGCCGGTCATTCGATTTGACCTGGATTTATGCGATCGCGATCGAAGCTTCTTCCAACCGAGATAAGTTTCTTCTGATCGTCAACGGTCTTGATTTGTTTCTGGTGCATAGCGCCGTGGACTTTGTAATGCGCGAGTCATCCCGGGCTGCTTCGCTGCCCGACTTGATAAATCACCTCGCGCACACACACGCACATACACACATAGATGGTGTCTTACAATGCCGCTTCCGCGAAAGGAACATCGTCGATGCTGCCTGGGTTCGCGAGTCACCTGTATCCAAGAATCGACAGTTCCGTTGAAACGCTGCCCATGAATCTCATAACTGACGATCGAACGATCCTCTGTTTACTGTCTCGCACCAACCGGTTGTCTTTTCATCGGAAGAATCATCGTTGCTTACTTTACTCCCGGTGCCCCAAAAAATAAACGACATTTACATAAAATCGAGATGTCTTTCGATCGCGATAAATCGGTTCCACTGAACATTCCTGACCGAGCCCACCAGCCATTCTGATCGAATAACAAGATACCACGATCGAGGCTCGATTTGAATATGCAACAGCTGCAGTGAATACCAGTCGGAAAACATGTAACAGTCTTTTCACACTTTCTACCTCGGAACAAACCAACTAGCCCCGAATCCCCTAAATCATTGGATGGGTACGATTGCGCGTCAACCGAGTTCCATCGCTTAGGACCGATCCGACAGCGTTTTTCCACGATTTCTCCGGGGTTTTCTTCGTGGAAAAGTCTCGCGAAACGGGCGTGACGGTGATCGTCAGTGGCGAAATTAACGATCCGCGAATCGCCATTGGGAACTGTAACTTTCTCGCGCGTCGTCTCCGGAGCGATGTCGAGCGGGCAGCAGCGGCCGCGCGCACCTGGACGATCGCCTTTCACGCGTCTCTCGCTACTGGTCATGGGACGGACATTTTCCATTACTAACTATCAATTAACGAAAAGACATCGATTAAGAAAACACACATTAAATCTCCAGCACTTTCGTCCGACTGTCGCACAGCGGTACAGACCGCCGATTCAGGAGTTCAGAAGCTTAATTTGGGTGTGAAAATGGGAATTTAAAAAGCAAACTTGGTAAGCATGTATTTAATGTTCGTATTTATCAAAGAAATATTAAATTAATATGTACTGTCTTTTAATAACAATTTTTTTGAAGAGAACTTGTGAGCGACAATGATAACTCCGTAAACAAATGATTAAAAAACATTAAATATACGCTTACCGAGTTTGGTTCTGAAATTCCCATTTGACAATTTCGTGCCTAACATAAATAAATTTATGTCTGAATTACACAGTGTTCTCTATGATAGGGTAACACACGTATTTTTATATCTAACCGAATTCCATTCTTATAATTATTACATACTCATTTACCTCATTCGATTATTATTGTATTACTGTGCCGTAACGTTTCAAATGAAATATTGTAAAAATAGGTTCCCACCCGAAAGAATGAAATTAAATTAAATTAAATTCTTACATCAAAATTAAGCTTCTGAACTCCTAAATCGGTGTTCGGTACCACTGTGTGTCGTGCAGAAAGAAGTCGCTCGTTTTCATCGGGCAAGATCGATGTCCCCCGTCGGCTTTCTTATCGTTCGCATCTCGCGAGACTGGTAAATTTATCAGTGATCATCGCCCGTTTCCTCCTACGCCCACGTGCCGCGAGATTTCGACGCGGCGACGTCCAACCCGAGGAAACCGAGATCCCCATTAGGCTCCTCTACGAGGTCTGCAAAATTCCGCGGGCTCTAGGCGGTCGAGAGCCTCGCAGCCTACACGGAAACGATCCTCCGCGTAGCTATGATTTATAGACGGTGGCTCGTTATCGTGAAAGCCGAGGAGTCACTCCTCGTGAGGATCGCCGCGGCCTCGCGGTACGTTCGGTATTCCGTGCTAGATTACTTTGTACTTTTGCAACCTCTCCCTGCCCGCGATACACAAGCTCGTTCACCTGCTCTCCGCGCATAACGCGTGAAATCAATTTCTCCCAGCCGGTGGACAGTTTTAATTCTCCTGTATTGTCTTCTTCTCCGTTCATCGATCACCCTACCGTGGATTCTCTATCCAGACACGTTATATACACCTCGGGAAACTTTCCCCAGCCACGATGGTTTCCTTCTTGGATCGAGTGGGGTTGTAATCGGAGGAAGATTTTAGGAGACCACGGATCACGAATTTGTCGAATTTCTTCCTCGTAATTCTATGATATTTATTGGCCAAGATTACACGTATAGGTTCAATCGACGTGTAGTAATACTCCGAGGACTGGGAACTTGACTCGCTTGACCATCATTGCAACCTGCAATATTCTGACATTCATCACACCGTCGTCGTATTCCCGTTGAATGTAGCACGATCGATTTCGATAGAACGCGCCGTCGTACGGTAATTTTCAAAGAGCAACTTTCCGAGTCGCAACTCTGATCGCGGGGGTTCGAAGGCCACGCGAGAGTCACTTGAATTTTATTGATTTACGACACCTCGAAACGATGTTGCGCGTCCACGAGTGGAAGCCTGTTTCGCAGGGAATCGCAACCACGATGCCGCGTTTTCACCACGCGTGATTAGATACACGTTTGCGAAAATTTACTTTCCTGCGAAGGTCAACGTTGCCTATCAATTAAGAGCGTGGCTGTTAATTAGCGAGGGAACCGGGTAATTGATACCATTCCGAACAGAATCGCGATCGAATTAATTCCTCGGCGTATCGCGGGGCTTAATTGGCCGGCGACGAATTAATCGCGCGCCATCGGTCGAGTAAACGGGATTTAGGTTTTTTCCAGATTTTAATTGGTTCCCGTGACACCGGCGTGGAATTATGGGAGGTAGCGAAGAAGAGCAGCCACGGCTCGTTGTAATTCATGCATTCTCAAAGACTTTGGGCACCTACGCACACTTCGAAACCCGGCGACGTTATTAAGTTTCGCGCGAGGTTTTTCTGTGCAACGCCTGTTAATTAGGTCTTCATGAATTTTCATCGGAGCAATTTATTTTTTTAATGGACGTGATTAATTGGGGGGGGCGTGCAGGCTGCAGCGGAATGCTCGCGATCGAGAGTAACATTGTAGCAAGTTTATTGACACCGACGCGAAGGCACGTCACGCAAGAAGAATCTATAATAAACGTTCATCGAATACGAGACGTAACGTCAGATTTATCTGCTCCTAGTTAGGAATCTTATTGTTCGATAATGACCTTAGAATACACTGTCTAGAAGTATATTTTTAGCAACACCTATTAACAAAGTATCTAATTTACGGATATTAAATTTCATTATAATGAATTTCTTCATGAATTTTTCATCGAGCCAGTCTATTTTTAACGCTGATCGGAATCAGAGTTAACGTTGCAATGAAACTCCAGCAAGCGAGAGTAACTTAGTAGCAGTCTCGAATGTACCGACATGCACGCGTCTCACGCATGAAAGTACAGGGTGCTACCGAATCATAACTGCATGAATATACAATAGATCCTACATACACGAATTCCAATTTCTAAGCTCGATATGTTAATTTGAAATGATTCGAATGGAACACCAACTTATCTACCTTTTCTCACAGAGAAACGAGTTCACCTACTGGCTATTACATCTATTACACCAAAAATGTTCCGTCTTCTAACCTTTGTAATAATTCTCCTCTAAATCTAATTGCACATTTCTCCCAGAAATAAATGTATAAATTATCATAACAACTACAAGTTTATAGTGGTCGACGCATAGAAGCCCAAGATTTTAATTATCAAACGACCATCAACTCCCCGAACAACTACACGAACATCAACGCGTGTGCAGGTGTTTCCTGGGCGACGCCGGTGTTCCAAATTTTCGCCAGACTTCGGCGGGCAATTCGACAGAAACGATTCATCAAGGAAACTCGCTCGAAAATGAACGGACGACGGCTCGCAGCTAGAGGCGAGGAACAGGAGAAAGACAAAGAAAAGGGGTGGGGAGGAGGAGGCGAAGGAAAGTCGTACTCGGGAGCCTTGCCGCAACGACGGTCGATTTGTTAGGCGTACACACCTGCCCGGGCGTCGTTCCGGGACAATAAAGCTCTATCTCGATCTCCCGAAAGGTCCTTTTACCGTCTTGCCAGCAGCCAGGCTCACGGGGGCGATATATCGCTCGAAATGATCGTGTATAGCGTTTCACTGCGAACGTACCACCGGCCATTGTCCTTGGCCGGTTAAGTAGCCAGCCCTGTATACTCGTTACAGAGTCCTTGCTATTACTTCGAGGATCGATTTTATCCCACATTTCAGAAACTTTGATTCTCCGATTACGATCATCGGAGAATCCAAGGAAGAAAATATTTGAATTAATGTGTAAAACGACGGCGGTTTCTTGTGACGTACAGTGAATCTTCGATGAGTGTTCGAAGCCTAGTGAACATTAAATATTTCATAAAATAATTGCCATATACGTTTGAAACAAATATCATTAGCTTCGGAATTCCAGGCTCTATCACTGTGTTAAACCTAATTAAAAAGTCATGTTGCATCTAAGGATTTCTCCTTGTCAGTGCCGAGGAGCACGAAGCATTGAATAGTGGAATCGTGAAGACTGATTCCAGGAATAGGATGACAAATTTTTGAATGATTAATCGATTCCAATTTCCTCGGATATGATGAACGAAGCGCGTCGTGTTAGTACGCGTAACGAGCTCCGGACATGTATGCACAGGAGAGCAAGATTCTTCCAGGGTTATAGACCCTCCGGATTATACATCGGCTCGTAGACTCCGATGACTGCAGCCTCTACAAAGTATGCCCGTTTAATATTACAATGTCCCACGTGCATTATTTTTGCATTCGCACGGCTTCACGGCGAAACGAGTTCGAGATTTACGAGCTCGGCAACCTTCCCAGGTTTCAGCTGGGGCAGACCAGTTCCGTTGGCCGTGTATACCTCGGAGAAAAAACACCTTTCCGGTGGCTGGACGGATCAGTGTTTCAAGTGGAAAGTACCGTAAACGATTAGTGTATCTTTCGGCGATTAATTGAACATGGAAAAAAAACCGAGGTAAATATAGTATATTCGGCGGGAATGCTTTAACTGTAAGCCGAGATAGTTTGATTCATTCCTTCGATGGAAAAGGAGGAAACCATTTCGTGAGATGGTAATTACAGCGGAGTATGAGCAGTTTCGTTACAATAATAACTTTTCCGGTCTTCTGCAGATGATACCTCAAACGACTTAAATGGCGGTATATATTACAGTACCTAATGCTACCTTTGCGTTATTCAGGGTGTTTCGACTTTCTTTGTAGATCAGACTCTGTAGATCAACTGCCTTATTATTGTTACTTTCAGAGATGGGCAAAATTTTTATCTAAATTTTTACTTTAATCTAATTTACACTTTAATGAATGTATACTCAAAACTAAAGATTAAATTTTCTTTCGTGCGTGATTCCTTGTCCCATCTACGTCCGTTTACATTTTATGCCGACTGTCGGTCGCTGGGTTTTGACGTTCTGCGCCCGACGCTCGCCAGCGTGTTTTTTCATAAATAAAATAAAAGGTACAAATAAAGGATGAAAATATCACCGACGCTGTGAATAAAACGCCTCTAATAAAATAATTATCTTTCAATTCGTCGAATAAAGATACTTTTTTTTATTCAAGCTTCGAATAACGAATAAAGATAAAGTATCTTTTATTCGAGGAGTTATTTAAATAATTTTTTATCCAGATAATGCCCATCTCTGGTTACTTTTTCCTTCGACAAAAGCTCCAAATTATTATAAAAGATTTCAGTAGCCGTGTTCCTCTGAATGAATACCGTTCGCTCCACGAAAGTATTCGACCATGCTGCGGTACCAAACTCTGTTCGTGTTGCGAAAACGCAACAATTCCCCGGGACTTCGAGGAGAGTAGATTTCGACTGCGCCACTGGAGCACAAGTATCCTTGCTCCTGAGTACCGGTAACACGTTCGTGCGCATAAAGACCGGGTGGTAGGACTGGGTATATTAGATTAGTTCGAGATCGTGGCCGGATTGGCGCATATTATCCTCGGTCTCGGTGATGAACCAAGAACGCCAGGCCACGGTGCGATTAGTTCCCTGGCTAGTTGTCGTCTCCGCGGGACGTCCTCGACTTCTGTTCTCATGGTATTCGTAGACTACAAATTTCAAACACGTTAAACATGCCGTTCCTTTCAGAAAACAACGATCTTCAACATCTTATCCCGTCCCCCGTTTGATACCGTGCATGTAAGTGTACACGAGGCCAGAGATTGTTAGGTGGACTTTCAATGGTAATCGGCCTTCACCGGCGACGTTCGGTACGTTCAGAGACCCAGGGAGAATTATTGCTCTTGTTTACGTTCTTTTCTCAAGTTCGATCACCTTTCGCTACCTGAACGGATGAGAAAGCAGCGCCCACAATCGTTTATCATTTCGTTTCAGCGGATCGTTGTTCGAACGGGAATCGGCAGCAGGTTCTCCTGGAGACAGGATTCCCTTAACACAACGACCAGTTGACCTTCTTAAGTTTTCCCATGAAACGAGATACATTCCTAGTTTCCCATGCAGCACCGTTTGATCGGAACGGTAGACTTCAAGCTCCTTGATATTCTTATTCAGACGGTAGAACGTCGTTCTTTCGTTTGTACGAATTGGTAGATGAAGAATCGTCCAAGGTTGGTGGTAGAGCTTTGATAATCGAACTAATCGTCCAAAAAGACAAATTCCTAATCAAAGTTCCCGCGAAATGTCTCTACAACTTCCCACTTGATTTCCAATACAGACGAAAGTATCCTAGGATCGTTAGCGAGCCTCTCTTCGATCCGGAAACCATCGTCCTTCGAGTCGATTCCCATCGGTAACGGTCGACCGTTAGCAGACCTTGAACGGCAGAAGATCTCGCTGGAACACTCGCGTAATTTACTCGGTCGAGCGCCGGCGGCGTCGTTCTCGTTAGTTCGCCGATCGGGAATTAACGGGGAGAGAAAGGGGGAGGAGAAAGAGAACGTGAAAGTAAGAGGATCATCGGCTACTGGCGGCGGCGGCGTCGAACGAAAGATGGAGAGGGACCGATCGATCGATCGATCGATGAATCACGATCGAGGTCGCGGATAAGCGCCCGGACGCGTCAGTTTGCATACACACGCGGGGTAACGTTGGGGATACGTGTCGCGTCCCGATGGGCCAACAACCGTCCCAGTGGACGTTTATGCAAATCGTTGGGCTCTGGACGATGTCCGGATTGGGCCCCCTGGACGCGATAAAAGCACCGATCGTCGCTCATTTTCGTCCGCGGGAAACGTCCAAGAGATTGCTACTCGGATGCTGAAGAGATACCGGCTGTCTCCTCCCTCTCTCCTCTCTCGTATCGGGCTTCTACGATGGCTCTTCGTTAATTTCAGGGCCTAAATATGAACGATTATCTCTCGCATCGAGCCGCCGAATTTCGAAGGAATCTCGGATGGCTTTGCTCGTTGATTTTTACCGCGGTTCCGTGGCGGACGGGACTTGTTACGTCCTGGAATTCTGATAAGAAAGTTAGAAGCCAGAGACTTCCTGGTACTTTCGATGTATCGCGGAATTTTTCGATCATTTGTAACGAAATATTGTCGACGGGGTAATTGTATTCGAATTCTGGGAATAATCAGCGTGTTGTGACAGAAAATACATACGAGGAGAAGCAAATACAATGTTATTGTGATATGGTGTGAAAGACGAGGTTCAACGAGGTATGAGAGTCCTTCTGTTATCGAACACTGAACTCGGAGAGAGAGAGAATCTTAATTAAATGTAATACATATGTATCGTATAGGAAGTTGCAAGTCCTATTGCTGCTGGAAATATATTGTGACAAGAAGTCTCAGTGTATTTGAAGAAGCCTTTAACACGTTGACTGCCACGTACCAAAATATGACACGTATATTGCAAAGAGGGGCTGGATTATGTAAATATCTTTGTAAAGTTTTGCGTAAAATAATATTGCAATATAATTTAAAACAAGATCAACAACCTAAATTTAAACATATAAATTTTCGACGATTTTAGACTTAAAAAAGCTTAAACATGCAAGCCTGATGTGCTTTAGAGTGTGAAAGTAACTCTTATCAAAAATATAAACAAACATTATCACCTGAAATTCTTCCTTAGACATCCACGATCCTCGAGGATTATTATAAGGATTAGCAAAGATGAAAGACTCATCGGTGTTTCAAACTGAAAAGTGTTGAAGTTACCAACCCAATAGGGATAACGAAGGAATTTGTTTTAAGGCAGTCAGGTGTAATAACAAATACAGGGTGGTCCACGAGATCTGATCAGTTTAGATTATTCTACTATAATGGACACTCAAGAGACCAGTATCGATTGAACCGAACTGTAAAGATTTAATACACCGTAATAACTATCAACTTCCAAAAATCCGAGTAGTTCAAGAGAATGCGGTCCACGCCCGTAATTGTTCAGGGGCCATTAATCAACCTTTCGATAACGATCGCCCGGAACCCCGTAGTGTCACTAACGTCTCTCTGGCGCTCGTCACCGTTGTTTCAGCTCTCCTTTACGATCCCAGTCGCGTCCGTTCGCGATCAGCCGGCGAATTTATACCGTCCAATTAGCAGAATCTTGGTGACACCGTGGCGGACATTAAAAGGGGGATTCACAGGCGGGATAGACAGCCGGTGACAAAGGTAACGGCTGCGTCCGGTGGTCACAGGTGATCGGGGGACGAATCGACCGCTGCGGGACCGAGGCGTAGTGGCATCTTCACTCCGCGCACGTTTCGCGTTTCTTTTTCACCGAGCTGTCGAACCTCCAATTAAAGCTCGACTACCGGCGCGGCCGAGCTGGCAGCAGCCTCTCTCGCTTGTCTCTCCGCCGTAGGTACGCTTCGGATTCCCGAGATTCGAGGGAGCAGATAACGCGAGATCGAGCTCCTCTTTTCAGTCATCGTGAAATCGGAATCACCTTCGATGGACGCGCAGCTCGGAGGATCGTAGGTGTACAGGGAAGAATTTCAGGTGATCCAAGCCTGCTACTGGAATTTAACCGTGCCTCTGTGGTGTGGACAATCGTCTAATTGCGTGTGCAACTTGCATCTGCAGTTTTTAGCAGCAGGTAACCGAATAACTATTGATTCGTGTGTAATCATTTTTATTCTATCCTATTGTTTTCCTCTTGTTTACGGAGTTAATGAACATATTACCCACCGGCTGCTGTTTAAACTACCACAGTGAAAAAGACCGTACGTAGCCAGACACGCTTTATTTCGTCTAAATCGTCGAAAATATATGTTTTAAATTATACCGCGATATTAATTTCATAGAAAAATTTGCCAACGGTATTCAAATATTCTTTTAAAAGATAGAAAAATTCAAAGTCGATGAATTGCTAAATTTCGTGGAACGGCAAAAATCAAACGGGTCGCCGGCAATTAGAGAATGGTATTCGTCGTGAAACCGCGGCAGAAATCAAGCCTCGCGGAGACGAGCAGAGGAGAGGATTGCGTTCCGGCGATCGGGTTAGCGGAGCGACGACGACGACCATTCACGTGGACGTCCGAGTCAATGGTCGTTAAATTTAATGGGCCCGCTCGTTAATTCCATATACCGACGGTTTCGCGTACGCAATAACAAATTACGCAAACGACTCGTCGGCTCGCTCCGGCTCGTACTGACGCGCTCTCTTGCCGCGTATTTTCATAATATCTTCTCCCCCTCTTCCCCCGGAACATCGTCAATTAACGTGGTGCGGGCCGACCCGGTTGAAACTCGAGCGAGCTAGCGTGGCAGCCGAATTTCGGGGCGGACCGGCAGCGGGGGATTAATTTTGACGTTGGAACGCCGGTCACGATAACGCTCGTAACCAATATTGTATATATCAGCCGTGTGGCCGGGCCGAATTACGAGCGCGCTATAAAGATATATCGGCTTGCTTCGCTGAATGTACGTACCCGAGGTGATAATATAAATAAGAGGATCTAAAAACCGACGATGCCCTCCGGGTTCGCTCAATTTGCGACTCTGGCACGCGGCATAATTTAATTGTTGCATTATGCGACCCTATCGAGATATTATTTACGAGCGGGTACACCCGGCTTCCGAGTCGCTTCTACTCCGCGCAGAAGATCCGCGGCGTAGAGCGATCAAAGGCGATATTTCCGACTGGAGTATCCACTCCGAGTATGATGGGCAAGATCTTTAAAAATCGTGAGATCTGTATGTATTTCAGAGTTAACTGATATCTGGATATTTAACGAAATTTTTAAAGTAGTACTCGTTCAATGAAATGTGACGCTTTACATGGGAATGGGCACTGTTTAAGTTAGAGCTTTTTGTTTTCGGGAGTTTCGGTCGTTTTTCTTGTTTCTTCCCTTAGGTTCTGCTCGATCCGATCTACGTAGCACACGCGAGGCTCGTAAAGATGCAGATACGTTTCTTTCTTTCTTTTTTTTTTTCTTAATTGTTCCACGTGAAACCGTGCGGAAACGTGTAATTAGCCTCGAATGTATCGCAGACGTGGCGACGCATTAACTGTTTGCCCCTTTAATTATCGCGCGTTTCGAGCCGCGGCTGTTCCATGGAAACCGGGATACGCGTAAGGTGCGTGTGCAGGGTGGAACGTGAAAGGTGTTGCGGGCCTGGCATCTGTAACCGTCCACTTATTGTCACGGGAGAAACTTACATGGGCTCGATGGAAAGAGAAAAAGAATATGTTATTGCTGGTCTAGTGTATCCGGAAAGTTTTGTCGAAGAGATTATCAGAAGAGCTTATGGATAACGTAAAACGAAACTTAATTGTTCTTAACACGTTGCAAATTCTGGAAAGTTTCTCTGGAATTGACCAAGCATTTTCACGACTTCTACTGGATTTGCTCCCGAAAAATTCCCGATTTCTTTATTTCCACAGCTCCCAAGATACTTTCTATGAAATCACGGACGATTTAATAGGGGAACGACACGATCGACGGAGCCAGGCCAGCCGTATTTTTGCTTTCTCAACGAGATGTGTCGCAACCAAGATACCGGGGGATCGAACTCGATCGTCGTCACGACTCGAGAAAGACGCTCCTTAAATCGTAGATCCGCTCGCGATTCGACGTGTACACCATACCGAGTCGACAGACACTGCGATCCACGCGGCTAAATTGTTGGCGTCGACGAAATCGGGGCCAACAATTCGGCGACCTTAATCTCGATCGCATTGTCGATTCTCGTACACAATCACGTCCCGAGGTGTCGCGTTAACCGAACAACGGTCGAGTAATTGGCAGACACGATTTCGATGATATTGCTTCAGAGAAGCGTCACTTGATCCTTTAAGAATCCGAATTATTTTATAAAAGAAATGAAAAAGAATATATTCATCTTTGGAAGAATTCGCTCCCTATTTTTTATAGGTAACGTAGGGGAGACTCGCTCTGAGGCAAAATTATGTACGCGAAGTACACTTAAATTTTTCCCTGAAAAGTACATGCAATGTATTGTTGAAGAGATTCTATTAACATATCACAATTTCAATTTCCTGTTTATTATACTAATCCTCGGACGACGATAACTGGGTCACTTTAACCCAAGTTTTCAAGGACTTCATCTAACTCAGTAGTTCTCCGGAATTAATTTATATAAATAATTGTCTATATCAATTCAAATGAAACGGAAGTTCCAAGAAATTTGTCTAAAAATTCATTTAGAAGGAACAACGTATAGACTATCTCTGATAATTATGCAATTAATTTTATTCTTAGAGTCCCTATTTTACACTTCAGTCTTCCTTATATTCAGTCAGACTCTGTCGGTTATTTGTCCCGTCTAACAATAAATTTCTCTACAAAATCGCTTCATAAACCATTCTCCCAGAAACAGAATCCGAAATAAGAATGCTCGGCAATAGCATCCTTTTGTCGGAACAGGAACAGGAGTGGGAGTCATTTCCTCGTTCCCGATACGGGCGAGAACCAGCCCCCTTTTCCCGTCTCTCGGCGTCCCTCCACCGCACGATCGGGCAACCCTCGTTACGGGCCTCGGCCGGCCGTAATCAATTTCACGCATTGATTAATACGAAGTAAATGAATACCTGGGAATCGTTGCAGGGCTCTCTGGATGGCGCGAGCGAGCGAGCGGGGGCCCCGTGTTCGAATAGCGAGAGTGAGAGATGATTTATCCGGCGTGGGTCGAGGGCTGACTGCCACGCGTAATTATCATACGACAGCCGATTAAAATTGCGGCCGTGCTCGCGTTCCAACATCAATTTTCAGCTAATTACATGCATTTTCATGTCTATGCGCGGACCGGATCGGCGGAACCGGCCGTGGAAAAAATCAGCCGGTACGTGACTTACCGGGTCGATCAGTGTTTCCCAACCTTCGGGGGCGAAGATCGATTCGGAACGGAATCCCCTCCCCTGTTGATTTACCACCCTCTTCGTAATTGAACAGGTGGTCGCGGTCCGTTGCCCTTCCTCGCGGATCACGAATTGGGTCGCGAACGAAACGAACTAGCGGTCTACTTAGGTGAAACTGAACGAAAATCGTGGGATTTGAAGTTTTACTCGAAGACCGTAGAAATTTAAAAAATAAAAATAGTCCTAAAATGACTATTGTTTCGTAATGATACGAAAAAAGAATTTTGTAGAAGATACAAAAAGATGCAGTGAGCGGGTTAAACAATTTAACAGGAGAGAGTCTCCTCTAGATAGTCTTCAAGAGCGGACGTTTCTTTGTGTCTGTAGTATTAATTTCGCCGTAGAAAATTATAATAAATGGTTTGTGGTTTCCGTCGGAATTTCAAGTTAAATAAATAAAATGTTATGCGACAGAACTCCTCGCCGCAACAAATACCACCGTAATCGTTTCGAAAGAAAAATCGTTCGAACGAGTAACTGTTATTGTAACGTTGTCAATTAGAGATTATACAACCGTAAAAGAATTGCACTCACCGGAGGGTTGCAAACGTCGGCACATCCTCGGCTCGTTTCCCACATTTCAGTTCAAAGCCTCGAAGTTTCTTCCGGAAGCTGTGTTTCGCCCGGATCCATGGAACGCTCGAGCTGGTCCTCGGAACTCTAGATCCTTGCAGCTTCGCGCGTAGAACAGAAACATTTCCCTCGCTTTTCCCCACGGACAGACACCCGCGATTTTTTTTGTCGATATTTTTTTCCGAAGCCACTTTTTCTAGTCCGTCTCCTTCGACTATGATCGCAACATCTTCTCTGGAGGACACACTTTTATCGTCACCGAAATGTCCGTCATTGTTCACAGTTTTCACGTTGGTTTCCGATTTATCACCGGTGATTTTCACGTTTTCGTCATTCCTGGTCACTTGACCGAAGCCTTGGTCCCCACTGAACAACCGATTGAAGTACTTTTTTCGCTCGAGGACGAAATCGACCGCTGGAGTGACGAAGAGGTCTTCAGAATTCGACACGGAAGTCTTTGACAGTTGCAAACACGGCACCGACAGAGGCTGCTCCGACGAAGTGTCACAGTCTTCGGTGTTTATTTTATCCGTACTCGTCGTGTCGATGTTGCTGGCCACCTCGTCGTCCGTTTTCAGGGATCTCTCGCTTTGCGTAACATCCAAAACCACCTCCTTGTCGCGATTCACGGTCGACATCCTCGAAGAGTTCCGAAGACTGACCTCGTGAATGGTCGCGGCGGCGTCCTCCAACTCGATCACGCGTGTCTCCAGGAACGCGATTCGACGGTCCCGCGCCTTCAGGAGGAAAAGGGCCTTCTGCGCGCGTTCTTCCTCGTCCAACGCATTTCTGAAACAGTATTAGAAAATAATTCGAGGGAGGGGGAATTTTACTGTTCACATGGGCGAACGTGTGGGGAGTATCCGAATTTACCTGGATCCTACGGTTCATTCCTCGGGTAATTTTTTTCGTCAAGGACAAAGCGTTTCGAGTAGAAATAGAAGGTAACAATGAAGTGTCTGTATCAGTAAAAACAAGTAAAAGTATTGGCTGGCAACAGTCTCTGTCCCTGGTCCACCTAAATGATCGTGACCTCCCTTTGTTTATACTTACTGACTCGTCTCATTGAACGATATACATATAGGTACCTGACAGACGTTTTCGCTATTGAGTCCGTAATGGTAACGGAATAATATTTTCGATTTTCATATATTCGAATATTTCGCGCGCAAAATATCGGAAAATCTGCTCCGAAACGTGACATATAAGTACTTCAAATCTCACCTCCCTGGCTACGCAACGGAGAATCTGGAAGAAGGATGGCCGATGTGAACCGGATGGTCCCCGAAGAAGGGCAGCGCGCGGTCAAGATTAAAGCGTAGTGGGAGCTTTTTACAGAAGCCGGCGTCAATTAATATCCTACGAGGCCATTATTAACGTCCGTGGAAAGCGTCGGCGATGCCGTGGCGGCGAGTTCCCGACGACTTAAAGCGCTTAAGGAAACCGAAATAAATTACGGCACGGAGAGAGGTGCATATTTAATTCGAGCAATTAATGCCGTCTTGTAAAACACGCCGCTGGGGTGGCTGTTGCCTGTAGTCCTCCCTCTTTCCTGGCAGTAATGAGCCCGATAAATCAACCGGCTCTGCACTCGAAACTTCGCGGATAACTTTGGGCTCCTGCAGTTTCTTCCACGACTACCAAACGTTCCTACGGTGGCGCGTTTCCTCTTGCCTTCTGGTCGCGATTGATGAATACAAAGGGGAAGATTGTGTCCCGGGTTCGAGCAAATATTTCCTGTCGTTCTCGTTTTCCCGATTAATCTTCGCTTTTCGAATAAAAATATGTAAAACTGACAAAGCTAAAGGAATTGTCTCTCAGTTTACACATTTTACTTCTTAGTTCCTTTGTTTCGCAAACCTGCCAAGACTGCACGGATATTATGTTCGTCTGTTCTTACGGACAAAGTTCCCAGGTGATTTGTCGTCGTCTATCCGTTCAACAACGGTCAACACGCACCGACACGACGTCGTAATTAATAACCATCCCCGGTGGATTTATCGCGGGCGTTTCTATAAAACCTAATTAAGAGGGGTATAATTTCCTAATCGCGGACACAAATCACCGCATCGCCCCAGCTGAAAGACGGTATCGCGCGAATTTCAGCGTAATCCTTGTTGCCCGCCCCTCGGATATCCGACGATTAATTAGGCATAAAAATCTGGTCGTTTGCGAGGAAAAAAAAATGCCGCAGATTGCCCCACTTAATCCACCACCCCACCCTTCGTCCGGGCAACCGCCTTCTGCGCTGGGGATGACGCCTCCTGACGTTCCGCTGGAAATTCATTAAAGCGATATCCCATTTATTACGAACGACCCCAGTTGTCCTGGCCAAATGAAAGAACAAACGCGAAATACGCTCATTTAATCCCCGTTGCCCCTCGAAATTGTTCTTTTTCGGTGGGTGACGTCGAAATGGTACGAATATCAAAGAATGTACAGCCAAGTCGGTGCCTGGGTCCACTCGGACCCATAGGAGTTTTCACTCGTATAAATATTTCCAAATCAGATTTTATCGATAAAACGTCAAATTTCGAGTTATTCTTTTTTCATCTCTAAAGATAACTCTATCGATTCAGTGCTCTCTAAAGTCGACAAATGGGAAAGTTGTGATGTTCGGACTTACGCATCGCCAGAATTTAATAATATTAGGACTATGGGAGAATTTTTACACTTACTTGACAAATACAAAAAGAAAGGTCTAAAACTTTATTAACGCTAATTTGTTTATATTCTCCGCTCAATTCACAAGCAATACAAGACCCTAACCCGAGTGACACGGAAATTCCCGGTTTTGTAGCACGCGGTAAACGCGACAGCCACGAATTATCCCAAAGACATTTAGAGTAGAGGACAACGGGGGTGGGACAAAAGGGAGCTGTTTCCGTAGATACGAGCTCGTAATATGGCTTATTAAAATTACAGAGCCGACACAGGGTGGAGGGTTCGAGGTCCCGACCGCATCCCGTCTAGGGACAAACCGCGACAGAGCCAAGACGGCTCGTGACCAGAGCCGTGGGGAAGCAGAGTTCCGAATAAGTCCATTCCACGGGTCTGCTTTATACGCGGCCAGGTCCAGGAACTCGACCGACCCGGAGGATTGCTCTCCGTGGACCGAGCGTCGGACCACCAGAAGACGACCACCGCTGCGCCACGCCTTCCTGGATTAATGTTATAGCTTTGGCTGCTTAGCCTGACAGCGGAAAGGCCGGACAAAACCGTCCCTCCCCCGTCAGTTTCTACGGTGTGACCTCTAACTGCGTCGTCGGTGTATGATTTAATTGGCGGATCTTGATAAGCTCGTGAAATTGCGGCTTCGAAGTTTAACCTCCTGACGCCTGCTCGGCTAATTGAGGAGGGTTCGTAACGAGGATGCTGGAATTGATAGAGGTAAATGAGAATGGAAAAGTTTCACGGTTAATGGCGACCAGCTAGGAATTTTGATTGTCGAGAACGGATCGACGAGTGGTTTAGACGCACATTCCCACGATGAGACTTCGCCAATGAGAATTTCTTCGACGACGTAAACTCCGCGTCTCCCTACGACGAGTCAGTGTGATAGGAATACTAAGGTGAAATCGAAGGATTGAGAACAATGGTGAACTATAGCCTTTATACGAAACATACGAAACTGCAACGATCGAATATGGATAAGCGACGAAATATCAGACTGTGATTCACGTCGGACAATGATGCTGATATTTTGGTGTCTATAAGGTAGTGCAAGTTGTTGTTGACTGTTTCGCTGTTTTACGAAAATGTTGATGAACCAACGAGAGGGTGTTTCTCGTGATTGACTAGAGCCAAAAGTGGAGACGACTTGCTAAATATGAAATTGGATTGGTTGGCGAAGGTTCTGGGACGTCAGATCTCTTTACCTTGATCACTGAAACGCGGGGAATCGAAGAATTAAAATGAACGCCGCAGATGTAGGCCTAGTGACAAGATCGTAAATAAAATAAATAAGAACGGGATTCGTGAGATTCAACGAGGTTAAGGAAATGCGAATCCCGTTGCAGAAAAGAGAAAAACGTTGTTCAAGTGTGTTTTAATTAAAATTTTATTACCCGTATTCGTCCGACAGTCAATGCGTCGAGATATAAATCTAAGCGTCGTTTCAGCCGCACTTTCCAAACTCGTTAATGAAATTTACATCACACCGTAGACCGTCGAACGTTAAAACCCCTTTTCCACCTCGATTAGACTCTTCGAGTATTCCGAGGCGCATAAATAATAAAAACCGCGGCAGGAATGATCATCGGCTACTGCCCATTCAGCATCACGACCAGTTTATCCGCAAGAATTTGTCAAACGAACGACACATCAATGTCTCTCGGTAATCGCTCGATATCTCAACGATCGATCGTAAACATCAAATTGGTACAGTTATACAACGGTTATAAATTTTCGCAGGTTCACGGGAAACTGGGCCCGGAACGAATAAATCACGTTCGCATCGCCCGAGTGCTTTTTGTCCGCCCTGATGAAGACGCTTACTAAAGGAAACCGGTTCCTTGATCATTTTTCCTCGGCCGTTTAATTTGTTTCCTGGTTACGGTTCATAAAATTGCGCCGCGGAACGTCTATTACGATACCCTTTTCCTTCCCCCTCCCCATGTCTCCTCGTTTTCTGGCGATAGGGACTCGAGAAGGTGAAAGAGGCCCCACGGATGCGTCGGTGCTCGTTGCAATTCGATGAATTCGCGGATTAACTGCGTACCGCGGCCGCGAACGGATGCGGCACGCCCGGCAACGGAAGAAAAATTGCCGCCACGACAACCGCGAGTACGATTGCCACACTGCCGATATTAATTACGATAATTACCCCCGTGAAGATGATAAATGATCCGAGGGCCGCGCCATGCCGACCGTCTATTGAACCACCCGGTTACCATCCTGTTCTCGCGACAACGATCTTGGTCGTCCTGTAATTAAAGTCGGCTAATGAAGCCTCCGTCGAGAGGCTACCACCGATCGCTCGACGATCGGACGATTCTCCTCCTTCGATTTCGATACGTTCGCGAATTGTCCAGGTATTCAATTTTCCATGGTTAGATCGTAATCTGTTCGTTATAAAAAAAAAAAAAGAAACGGGGAAAAAAATATAGTCCGAAGGGCGAAACTTTCTATCGCCATTCTACTTTTACCTGGTCATATTTTCAGCGTGACTAATCGGGCTGAATCGACCGGGTTTCAAGACAAACTGAACCTGGAGAGATCGATAAACGTTTTCCCCCCGAGTGGTTCATAAATAAAAATAAGTCACGCGGAAAGAGTCACTGTATCTATTCGTGCGTGTCAAACTGTCGCCTGCCTCTCTCTCTCTATCGACACCGAATTTCGTTGCGATTTTCTTTCCCGCCGCTGTGATAACATATCGTAAGATTCAACGAACAGATACCATAAACGTTATTTATCCGTTTCTGGTTATGACTCTGTCGTTACGCACACAGAGACGGAGCTTCGCGGCGGGAAACCAGTTTCGACAGAACCGGCGATCTAGGATAAATCGAAGCGCTTCTTTTCGCTTTTCCATCGTCACGCCCCAGCCGATCCGTCCGATCGCGTTCCCCCTCAGTCGACAATCTTCCCGCGCGCGTGGCTCGCGAGCGGAGATGGTGGAACGAGCTCCGGGACGAAAGAGAAGCGTGTCGAAAAACCGGGTCGTTTGATCACGTCGGTCCGCGTGACCGGTGAACCGAACGAGTCAACCGATACGGGAACTTAGCCGTGAATCGGCTAATCTTTCGATTCACACGAAGCAAGGACGTGGAACGGGCCGGGGAACCCCTTGAAAGGTGCGATGATGCTCGCCAACGACAGGGACGATCCTTCTTGCCACCGCATTTACAATCGTTAGCCAGTCGCTGCCTCCTCGGAAATCGTTTAGCGTAATTACGCCTCTTGTCACGCTGGCTCGGTCCTTCCCCCTTCCCAACCAACGTCGTTCCAGGCCGACCGACAAATATAACCAGTTTATTTTCTTGATACACGACGGGCCCGCTAGAACCGTGAACTCTTCGCTATTGGAGTTGATGGATACCCGATGGATGACTCCCTGGCATTCCTCCGCGACGACGACATTAAGCCAGGCCATCGTCGGATCGAGGGAAGATGAATCTCAGCGGCGCCGTGCTCGGAGTAAATTAGTAATCGGTTTAATGCACCGGGCATAATCGCCCGTTAATTCCTTGGCCCCACCGGATAAAAGACGCGTCCGAGAGTGATACAATGTCGCCGTTCTGCTGGAACGAGCACGGATAAGAAGAACGTCTCGTCGCGCTCGGTTATATGCTTTTTCGAGGGGAGAGTCTTTTTTTGCGCTCGCGCGACGATTTCACTCGACTGTTCCGGTATCAACGCGATCGAGGGAACAGGGGTGGGCAAACAACCGTGGTTGAACTACCTTCGTGAAGAATTCTTGTTAATTGTTCAATCCGTGCGTTCAACGACCATAGACAGAATGGATGCTTTTGTCCTAAATATGCCCTTCAACCTTCGTCGTGGGGTACACTGTCCCTTCTAAGTACAGTAAATCATCGATTATTGTCCGAAGACTTCTCTTCTTCACTACTGGGGTTGGGGGTCCCGAGTAGAATCCATGACTGAATGAAATCTAGCGTCCAGTAGTGGGGATGACATCTGAAGACTCAGTGCCTAGGCGCTTTCGAACGCTCATCGATGATTTACTGTATTCGGACACTTATGGAATACGTAAAAAATATTAGAAATGACGTTTAAGGGATACGACAGTTCAATGAACCGTCAAGTAATAAACATGTAATTTATACGAAATATCACATTTTTGTCGTACAGGTACCAGGTGTCCTAATACTTTCAAGCGGTAGTGCAATTTGAAGGGACTACGTACAATCAGAAGACGGGTAGGTACAGCGAGCGTATTAAACGCAGACAGATCAAACGGCGAGACAAGGAAGCGCACTCGGGGGCCGAGAAGGTATCATCGATCGACGTGTGTTTCATGGACAGTAATTACATAACGTCACCGGGATAGAAAGCGGGCGAAGCTCGGGAGGAGAAGCGTAACTCTCCAGAGCATCGCCGTGCGCGTTCCTTTTACAGGCTGCTCCTTAACGATCTCTCGCGCGCGATACCGCCTAATGACTAGCGCGCAGACATCATCGTGTCCCGATACGGCATTCGAAGAAAAGCATCGGGACCGGGGGCATCCGTCAGTTCTCTGTGCCAGAAATCGAGCTGCAAGTCACGCCGGGGCCCCAGAGTAGGATCAGAGGGGTTAGGGGGGGAAGAGGGAAAGAAAGAGAGAGAAGAGCTTCCGAGATCGCTGGGACCGGCCATATCCACTAACCTCCCCTTCCAACCCCCTCCACCCTCTGCTACCCCCTCTCGTTCTCCCTTGACGAACGCGTCTTGCTTCCTTCTTCTTCTGTCTCTCGTTTTCTTCTTCTCTAGCGGCGTTGTGTAAGCGGCACTTCTTTTAGGCCATCACTACCGAAGAAGCGGCTCGGAATCCACCTTATTGACAGGTTCACGGCTCCCGAAGATATTCTTCTGCTACGGTATACGCGGCACGTATCCCTGTCTTCCTTTCTCTCTCTTTCTAGCTCGACGCATCACCGACGACTACCCTTTCTTGATCGCCCGTGGCTCGTCGAGCGAACTTGTCGTCATCCTCGAAATAGTTGTACAAGATCTTCTTCTTCTTCTTCTGCCTATGGCTGTCCCCGTTCTCGCGATCGTCGGCAACCGATAAATGCTGGTTAAGAGATTAATGGACTTTTCTGGGGGGAAGGAAGGTCGTTTCCGTTTGAAGAGGCGGCAAATTACGGGGAGGACGCGGAGATTCGGTTACCGAAATTGTACGAGCATACGGTAGGAATGAGTTTTGAATTTTTGAGAACCTCCTTCGTTCTTGCTGATCGATTCTGTAAGGAACGGCCTTGTGGTACGTTGATTTGATCGTGCAATTGCGACATTCTCAGCGAAACAATTTGGAGGAGGACCACGTTCGTCGTCGATGGTGGAGGAACGGGCTGCGGAGAAAGAGAGTACACGGCCCGAGCCATTAACACCTCCCGGACAAATCACTCGATTTTCTCGGACGATTTTCCCGCAGCACGTCCGGCAAATAAGAAAACACGATGTATCACCCGGGGGACGTGGACAGAGGGGCGAGGCGAAGGGGGTTGGAGGGGGATGGAGGTGGTTTACTGCCCGCCGGTAATGACGAAACAGATGGCCTCCAGCGGGACGAAGACGCGCGAGCAGTACGAGTGTGTCCCGTAGCAAAAGAGGGGTTACAGCCAAGGAACCTTGATGAAGTGCCGCCATTATCGGTACAGGACAAAACCTACTTCTGCTTGGACGTCCGGCGACTTTATTACCCCGCGAACACACGCTCCTCACCACGGGTCCCACACTTGGGACCTCGACTGTCATTCTCTTCTGCGCACACTGGGCTACGGAGCTTAACGAGCTTACCCGCTATCGGACCGTCGTCTACTCGACGAGCCTAACATCGCTACCGGTGTAATCTTTCTCTCTTTCTCTTTCGCTCGCTCTCTGCCTACGTGTATATACACATTCGTCCGAGTATATTCGAGACCCGTTCTTGTAGGGACGTCTGGGTACGCTCGTTTGGAAAATGGATGGGAAACGGTGATGGACATTCCTTCGGTGTGTCTTCGTGTTTAGTTACCTCTGGTCTTTTGCGAGTATAACTCACAGATTGACAGAATTTTTTATCCTATCGGATTACTCGTGGATGCATATGCAGAGATTTTCTTAATATGCTCGCGATGCTGTACAGAGTTGTTGCTGCGTTGAGGGCGAGAGGGGCGGAGGATTGTATCATTTTGGTATTCCAGATCGATGCGTCGTTCGATTCACGATGGAACGAAAAATGCAGTATATCGACGAAACGTTGCAATAATCTTTCCCAAGCAGGCATGGTAACAGTAACTTTACACAGATAAATTCGCGAGATATGCTTGCGATGATGTACAGAGTTGTTGCTGCGTTGAGGGCGAGGAGGGTGGATGATTGTATCATTTTGGTATTCCAGATCGATGCGTCGTTCGATTCACGATGCAACGAAAAATGCAGTATATCGACGAAACGTTGCAATAATCTTTCCCAAGCAGGCCTGATAACAGTAACTGTACACAAATAAATTCACAATGGTTCCCACGTAATTTTCTTTCGGGTAACCACCAAGAATCCATCAAGACTGAGTTAATCGTTAGTAAATGCTATACCCGCGAGGTGAGTACACTCGGTTTGTACCCGTCGCAATATTTCTATGTCAAGGCCGGTAACTCCGTCCCCGCCCGGCATTCTTCAACGACTAATGCGGACCGGTACGTATTAATCGCGTAATTATATTCCCTGAAACCAGTTATGCATAATCAGCCTGGATAATTACCGAGCGTGCGCGCTATCGGAATACAAAGTATTAATACCACCGTGAAAATGTCAATATTACTGAGGTAAAGGGCTCTTGTAACTTATCGTGTCTAAAGTCGTATAAGCTAATTTATCGGGCAAAATTGCAGGATGTCCTAGGACACAGAGACGCGACTCTTGCGCAGACAAGAATCGTCGATGCATCGATGGCCGCGGGCGTCGACGCACACGGAATGATCAAGAGTCGCGCGCGCGCACGAGGGGATGGGAACGTCTTCCATTCCATAACGAAACGTTCGTGTTCATCGTGATGCAAATCGCGACGGTCGTTCGGACATCCGTTTTTTTGTCTATTAACCAGCCGATGACGCAACGATCAGGTTTTTTGCAGGCCTCCGGGGTTCTTTTCAACGACCAGTTAACGCAGGAAAAATATAGGTATCATCTTTTCAACAGGCAAATGCAGAGCCATATATGGATGAGTGGCTGAATTTGCGACGATGCCGTTTTTATTAATCGTTTAGCTACCAAAGGGCCGGCCTGAAAGTGCTATCGCTGTATTTAGCAACCCGAATAAGTAGTATGCAGGTGTTGGCGGATGGAGTTTACTTACTATTATTACTATTATTATACCCGTCCCTGTGATAACGACGGTAGAATATTTGTTCGTTCGTTTCGTGTGGTAAACTCGAGGTGCTCCGTGAGTTATAAGTTACAAATAGACCGTGAATGATTATGCATCCATAACATCCCTTAATTTGGAGAAAGCAATAAAATCAACATTTTAATAAAGTAATAGTTGTAAAATAAAGATTTGCATCTATCGCCCTTAATATAGATAATCGCATTAATCACGCATTAATCAGAATTATATTCGATTCGCTATTGTAGGTGAACATAGCATTAACTTATACGTCGACGAGCATTTTACAATAATTTAAAGTTGCTTTGCTGCCGGTGGTTAATTACGATCTTTCTCCGTTCGTGCACGGTGCACCGTGGCTCTTCTTGATCTCAGATGATCCATTACCCACGCATCAGACACGGGGCGGGAATGGAACGAGACGGGTCTCGTTGTTCCGCGATCGTCACTCCGATCCCACGGACGTTAAGTTCGTGGGCAGCTCCGACGAAAGAAACCGATCGGGACCGTTAAGGGTTAAAATGTAGATCGGCGCGGCGTAGCGCGGTCGCGGTTCACCGTTACTCGGTTAACAGACGAATAAAAGGATCGCCGCGAGATAGCGATTCGAACGGGACGATGATTTCTAAATTGGTTCGAAGGCGCGTGGCGCTCACGCCCGCTCGTGCATAACGTTCTCCCCACTCTCGCATGGAAAAAACGTCATCGCCGATCACGATCGAACCCTGCGGTGATTCTCGATCTCTGACTTCGTTCCGTGATCGCGGGGGAAGGAGGGGAATGCAGATTGTGGTTCTGTCGCGGAACGAATAATTCTGCGCGTCGAACGAGATGCAAGGGAACACGATCGAGGAAAAATGGGTTCGGACTATTCCTATTTACTTACGCACTTTCTGGCAGTGTGTCTTCCTATTTTGATGAAACCGTGATATGTAGTAGTCTACGTGAAATAACGATGAGTTTATGTCATCATTTTGCTGGCTTCGAAGTTACTAACAAGTGATAACATGCTGAAAATTGCGAAAAAGGGTTTTTTTTACTGATACTGATGATTTTTATATTGAAAATTTGGTGCGTTCGACAAAATTAAAAATGTATTCAGAATTATTGACTAATAGCGTTATGAGACATAGAACATTTTAATAACTTTGAAGCCAGCAAAATGATGATATAAAGTCATCATTATACACCAGAACGCCGATGCTTTTCAGACCATCTTCACTTGTTTCTCGCTTTAATAACACAGACCCAACTAATAGAATTTGCATTTTGGCAAATAATTGGAACGACAAAATTGACATTTTTGCGCTTAACATAAATAAATTTAGGTCTGAATTGCACAGTGTTCTCTACGATAGGGTAACACAATTATTATCATTATTAGGTTAAGTAGAATCGTATTTTTTATATCTGTCTGAATCCTATTCTTATAATTGTTATATCTTATTATACCTCATTGTTACACCATTGTATTTCTGTGCCGTAACATTTCGAACCAAATATTGTAAAAGTGGGTCCTCACCCGTATGAATTAAATTAAATTAAATTAAATTAAATTAAATTAAATTAAATTATTTTAGACAGACAACATATTACAGTTTCATCAAAATCAGAAGACATGTTGCCAAAGGTGAGTGAGTTGGCGTGGAATGGCTCATTCCGAAGTGTTCCTCAGAGTGTACTGATCGGACCTAAGGCTAGATAAAGGAGCCAAGAGCCAGATAAAGTGTGATTCAGGTATTAAGATAACGCGGTTTAAGAGCCAATATCTCGGCCGGCCGCGTCATCTGGTAAATACTACCTACGTCAACGAAGACAATCGTCGGTCGAGACAACCGACTTGGCGGGATCTTGATCCGACGTACACATATGTAAAGAAATCTCGCGTCGGGGCGAGAATATAGATGTCCGTGGACGCCTGCGTGCAGGGTTTCCCGTCGTGCGAGCAACAACAAACCGTCGTTCGTCGTAGTCGAGCGAACCGAAAAACTTTATGAACGGTTTACGAGCGCAATAATCCGCTCGCGAGTAACACAATACAGGCTAATTATAGAGGACGAGGTCCAGGCCGGTCGACAAGCATTAACGTGCGCGTTAAACTCACGGGCACGACAGCCTGGGTGGCTTCCCTATTTTTGTCTTTTTTTCCATTTTTTTTTCTCTCTCTCTCTCTGTCTCTTTTTCTCTCTATCTATCTCGTTCTCCGTCTCTCTTTCTCTCGGCGTGTCTCTTCGCCGGTGTTCCTCGCACTTTGATCCTCGCGACGCTAATGCGTCTCTGTTATTTCAGTCCTTATCCCTGACAGCTAGACCCCGAGGGGCGGGAACAGTTTTTTCGATTCGTGTAAACCGATCTCGAACGTCGCGCAAGTCGAGACACACCGGTGATCTCGCGGTAGAGAACCACGATCCACCACGATCGAACATGGTCCAACATCGTCTACTCGCGACCCTGGATCACATTCATTTCCATCAGCTTCTATAATACACTTGTAGGAACCTCTTCCTAAGGTGGTCTTCATTGATCCCAGAGAATAAAATAGAAGACCAAGCCTTGAACTTTCGAGCGTTGCAGTGAATAGAAATTTCCAATTTCTCATCTTCAGAAATCGCTGACCTTTCGCACCAAAGGGGAACAAGTCCGATTCGAAGATAAGACGCGCCTCCTATGCGCAGGTAGCCCACCTTGGCTGCAGGGGAACAAAAAAATGGAAACGATTTGCGGTCAGCCGTTGCGTCTGAAATCGAGTTTGCAGCCAGTTTTTCTCGGTAGCTACTTCGTCCCGACCGCAAATCGCTCCAATTTTTCCGGCGTCGCGAGATGAACATTAATACCTGAACCGCGTTCTCGGAGGGTGGGGGAAAAGCGTAATCCGATACTGTAATCGCGTCTACCGCTATGTAAAACGACTTTATTCGACCGCGTACGACGACCACCGACGGATAGTCTCGATAACCCAGAAAACGACAAGACATTATTCATTTTTAACCAGCGTGCCTGTGTTTGTATCCCACCCGAATCGGGTGGGATACAAACATAACGAGATGAAGAAAATATAAGAGAAAATATAACGAGAGTGGTTAACCGACAGTTGGGGTTAACTTTCAACGAGAACGACCTCCAAGAATTTTAATTATCAGACCCCGTGGCTCGTGTAGTCGGCAACAAGGTCGTGGCTCTCTCTCTCTCTCTTCGTGTGACCTTTCGCCCCGCGATACTCCGATGGATTCAATTTGTTCCCGAGTTTTTCGCCGCTCCGGGATATTAACATTCGTCTCGCGAGGGGGGGTACCAATTACAGTGACTGATCGAGGGACGCTCGCGAAACGAAAATCTTACGGCGCTGCTGCTGCTGCTCTCTTGTCCGGTCGTTACGTCGGTTTGAGGATCGATCCGACTCGGACACGACGAGAAGGAATTGGGGGTCTACCGACTTTGGACGTCTTTCTTAACGCATCGAGGGAGCTTGTGTAACGAACGATCGCAAACTGGACGTGTAGATTAATGCTCATAAGTATTAGAATATAAATTGTTACAAGGTATTACGAGATTGTTGAAAGTCTGAAATAAATATTGTTTAGAGGATAATAAAGCTGGATGGGTAACGTTAATGCTACTACTAGTATTTAAGCCTGTTTTCGTCAGGAATTATTATACTATGGTACCGCAAAAAACCCTCCTAGAAACGAATTCCGGTTGTTTTGTTATAAAAATAAAAATACAAGAAGCAGACATTTCAACGTTTATCGGGAAACGAAGAGGTTTATAAGTTGAAGTCTCAAAGAGTCCCCTCTAACGTCACGTTCGTATTTCCTTGTAATGTAACGTTACAGTACTCGTTAGCCACGCAATATTTCCACGGCATTACGTACCGTGCATCGAGCTAAAAAACCGTGCAGCCAGTAAGATTGCGTCAAGATTCATCTCTACCCCTGCGGAATATGAGAAGGGAAATTGAGGCGTGTAGAGTAGTCCCGTAAAAAGGCCACTGGTGTAATTCCGGCCGGTGTCGGAGCCGCGTACAGATTACACCGTGACGCGATGTCAAGAGTCATCTCGTGACGGTCGTGTTTCTTGTCGGCGACAAGTAATCCGGAATCAATTACTAGCTAGAAGCCCTAAGGAACTCCTCTCGGCCGTTGGACGAACAGAGAGAGGCAGAGAGGGAGAGAAAGAGAGAGAGGGGACGCCCGTGGGACGCGACGACCTTTTTAGAGGCCGGTGATCATTAATCACCCGCTTTTTAGCCTCGAAATTCCCTCGCGCCTAGTTTACAAAACGAGGGTCGTCGAAATCGCCCCGTCACCCACGACAAGGGTGCTGCTTTTTGTACTTTCACCGGCGGACAGACCGATCTGCCTTCCACCCGGGGATCGCTGCTCGTTTCCGTGCGATTACTTCGAACCTCTTACTTATCCGACACGATCTTCGTCCTTTTGGTCCCCGACTGAGCTCTCCTCTAGTGCTCGGAGCACCTCGGTAGATAATGTACGCCATTTTACCGGAAGTGAAAGTTAAGAAGGAGTATCTATTGTGTAGTAATTAATTGACCAATCAAGAGGGATGAAAGGAACGGTATCGAAGAAAAATGATTACCGCTTAATCGTTTATCATGTCCAGAGCTTGACGCCGATATCGATACTCGATTGTGTATATTCTATACGCTCTTAAAATTAGATTTTCATGCAATTCTCTCTACTTAACTGACGATGTAATTTTTCAGAAGGGAATAAGTATTTAGAAAAAGATACAGAAATTCAAAGTCTGATCAAGATCAGGTATATACGAATCGTCAAGGAGTAAGGAATACCGATCGTTCAATTACCTTTTTTCCGTCAAGTATGGTAAAAATAAGAACCCTTTGACACGGCCGAGCTCATTACGATCGAATTCCTCGCTGGGTGAACAAGCAAGAGAGAGAGAGCTAGAGGGGAAAAAAAGTGTCCATCGCCGGTATTTCTGGCGCGTAGCCCCCGGTGTCGCTCTCTCGCCGGTCGCGTCACACGCTCGTGACAAATGAGACGTTGTCGTACGTTTGTTCAAATTACTCCCGGCATTCCGCGTGCACGGTCCTCTCTAGCACTCAACGAGCTTTGAAATATTACCCTCGTCGCCACTACCGTTTCCCCGGGACCAAACGACGTCTCGGCGATCGCCTAACGGTCGATCCTCTGGAAACGACGTTTGTTTTTATCGCGGCACCGAGCGGCCTACCGCGAATCCTCACGCTCGTAGTCCTCGATTCCATGGGTTTCTTGCGATCATGCCGCGTTTCGCTGAGTTTTCTTGTCGCGAGGAATCCTCCACGTACGATTTCCTACAATTTCTTCGCGTTAAGGCCCTCATTTGCGTCATAAGTCTCGAATTTTCTTTTTCTCGGGAATATCTTACGAGATTACAGTGTATCTGATGTCCTTGGAACGAAGGTAATCGTGGTTGAATGGTACATTGTACTTCCTTTTTCAGGCATACCTTCGGCACTACCTTTAATAGATCTACCGATTGTCCATGGATCTATTCTTTTAGTAGTACTTCTATCCCTCAAGCTTCCTTCTGGCCGCCATTTATGTTTGTTAAGAAAATAGATTCAATTCGGCGTATATAGTTTATTGGTGTTGGCTGATTGTTTACCGAACCGGTCGTCTCGAATTTGGCCACCAAACGTTGGAGAGTCGACTTTAAAGGATCACCGCGTCTGCCGTAAAATGGGCTCAACGTTTGCACTAACGAACACTCATTTCGATAATAAAGTTTTATCATTTGGACGTGCTGCTCAATCGTGTAACTTGCCATGGTGATTTGGCATTACTGACCGAATTACAAACAGATTTGACAGACTGTCAACATCGACCCGTCCCTATTGGAAAACCCTGTACATATATGTATAGAAATCTGTGGAGGAAACTGTAGCAGAAAAGGAACTGTAACATTGAACATCCGAATCGACGATCGTATACGTTTCGTTAAGCAAACTCGCGAAGAGCTCGGTTGGCTCCAAAAGCAAATCGTGCGTGGACCCTCGATGGCTCGAAGAGTCAAAGATTCTAGTCAGAATTTTTACTTTGAAATCGGCCCGGTAAGCCGCGTACACGGGCGCGATGGTAGCCAGATTGGCCGATGTTTGAGAAGAGCAAACGCCGCTAATTAAAATCCCGCGGCTCTCCACGGCCGGTAATCAACGAATGCCTTTGGGCTGCGAGGATGGTCAACGATCCTCGACCCTTCAACCCCTTTTCGGACCCAGAGAAACCGACTGAACCGGCTCGATCGGTTTCGACGCTCTGCTTTTTTTAACCCCTTACGTTGCGATCTCGATTGTCGACAACTTATGCATTTATGGTATGTATAAAAATAACTGTATCAATGTCAAACGCAAGAAAATAAGAAGATTAGACAGGACTCATAGGTAGACTGTTGAAATTTATGCAAATACAGACTTTTCTGAAGTAATTTATAGAGACTGAAGTCAAATAGACCCACATTTTTCTTATCAAGGATGATATATTTCTTATTAGATATGAAAACTTAATTGGAACTTATTAAACGTTTTAATCCACTAAGTTGTAAATTCTCGTGCCTGTGACACATACATAAAATCTGCATTCTACTCATAAGAATTGTATTCTATTTCAAACTTGATAAATCCTGAGATCAGTGAAAACAGATTTACTTTCCTTGTAGTCTTCGTAAAATAGCTCATTGAATGATTGCATATTATAATGACGGATGCACTTGTCAAAGAATTACACTGCTCACCTGACGATGCATCCCTCGATCTTCTTCGCGAGACTCCTCGGCGAGTATTCCGCGGCGTCGCGTCGCTGTGCGTCGTCGGGCATCGTCTGCGAACACAAATACATCACGATCGCACATTTTAGCCGTGCAAGTTAACCGCGGCAAGTTTCAATCCCTTCGATTTGTCCGCCAACGCCCAACGAAAACGCGTGTCACTTTTTAGCTCGTAAATTGGCTTCGTAGGAACGAGGGTGCAAACGAGGTACACGGTTTCCGCTTTATTTTAAAGCAATAATAGCATACGGGGCCTCGGATAGCCGAACACGCTCGTCAACCACTTCCGCGTGATGTACGAGCGAAACTTAGTTTTCGTGGTGACATACTTATGACTGGGTTCCTAAGCACATGGAGGGCTTTCGCTTCCGAGGCGTGGCCCCACTGACGTAGCCAACGTTCTCGGTCGCCCCGGACCATATATTGAAACTTACACCAACGAGTACAGAAAAGAGAATACTTGAAAACTAAACAATTATAATTCTCGGATTACGATAATCTCTATTCCCCAAGAGTCATCGAAGCACTTCCAATCTAAGAACCATCTACCAGTCTCCAATTTCCTTAAGGTATGCACACCCCATTTATAATCCATACCAAGTCCCAACCAACTTTAATTTATAAATTCTTATGCACTGCCTTCTGATATCATTTCCTTAATTTACGAAAATGTGACAGATAAACGAGTGCAGAAAAGAGAATACTCGAAAACTAAACAATTATAATTCTCCGATTACGATAATCTCTATTCCCCAAGAGTCATCGAAGCACTTCCAATCTAAGAACCATCTAACAGTCTCCAATTTCCTCAAGGTATACACACCCCATTTACAATCCATACCAAGTCCCAACCAACTTTTATCCCCCCTCAGCACGCCAAGAATGCGCGCTATCACGAGCCAAGTGGACCTCTCGTGTTCACCGGATGCTCAGTTATTCAAAAAAAGTCCGAATTCCATCATAGCCAGCAGTGCACCGGTGCCAACGAAAGAATACAACGATCCTAGGCCTCCGAGTAGCGAGCAGCAACGGACCCGCAGCGTTAAGCAATCCTACGGGACGTTCTCGTCCATCAACCGAATTCCGATCGGACGTTCCAGGAGCCTGGTCAGACTCGGAACACGATCGTCTGAAACCTGGCACCCCGAAAAATTTTTCTCGCCGTTCCAGCTTCGAAGGCTGGTCGACCAGCCCCGTAGATTATATCTCGCGGCATCGTGGGCCCGGCTCGATCCATCCCTGGGCTCCTCGTGAAAGAGTTAGCCGGGGCAGAGGGCTATTAATAATCGTCGAGGCGAAGGCGCGTGCTCGCGGGAGGACGGTCGTGTGTCGCGTAACGGGTGGCTACGGAACGTTTGTTTGCTCGCGGTGGCCACCGGGTTGACAAACAGGCCCGGTGGAATTGCCCGTGGGACAACGGACGTATGGGGGTCGTAGGGGGAGTAGAGAGAAACGAATGTTTTCACGCCGGATGAAAATAGTGCGAGACGAGATCCCCCGCGAGATTTATCAGGGCTTAATGGGCCCCCGGGATCGTAAAAAGGAAAGGCTGCAACCGAGACTTTGTCAACGAGTTTGTCGAACTTGTGTCAACAGAGGCACGCTGCCAACAGCTGTCGGGCACGGCACGGCGCGGGCTGCCACGTTATTTCGACGTTAACGACGACTTGTTTATAGGCACGACACACCAGCATGGGGGTGGACCGACGCGCGAGCCATCCGAACAGCCGGAAAACGATCGTTCGAGGAACACGGCCGTGTTCCTTTCCTGGACAATTTGTTTATCCGATGTTCGAAAGTTCGCGGGATAAAAGGAGAGAGAGAGAGAGAGAGGCTCATCCGTTGTCTGGAGCGTAATGGACGGAGTTTGAGATACGAGTGAAAGATGTTGCTTGGTAACGGGTACATTTTGGGATTGTCTTTTTAGCAATGGGGGGCCGTTTTAGAGATCGGTTATCGATGTGTCTTTTCACTATTCGATTAAGGTAGCTGCAATACTCGCGAAATATGAGGAAAATCATTTCCGAAGGACTCAATAGTGAGAACTGCATGGGACAGTTTTAGTGGTCCTCGTGTTGGCGTTGTTTATGGGACTCCGAGTCGAGATTCGAGTCGTTTGTCCCGTGGAAATCGCGTCGACTGATTTAATCACGGTTCGCGGATCCCATAATTTCACGGTGTAATGCAATTTGGTTCCACGGGCGAACGGTGAGCACCGAGGCAGAGGGAAGTCTGAGACACGATCAGCTTATTCCACTCTGCTGGACGGCCAAGTAACACTGATGTGATTAAGCCACTTCGCAAATTATGCCATTACACATTAGATAAACGTCCGTTTGACTTCGCCTCTTGGCACTGTTTCTGCGTCGATGTGCCTACCTAATACCGATTTAAACATGTGCAACGAGCCTGCTTCGTAGCCCGCGACACGTTGTCGTGTGCTCGCGTAGGTCTTGTTTGGAAACCGGCTGCTCGTTCACGGAGACTCGACTTTACACCGAGACCTCTCTCTCTCTCTTTCTCTCTCTCTGTCTTTAGTTTCGTTGTCTTGATAATCATCTTGTGTTAAAGATGGAATTTTATTAGAGTTTAATAAAAATCTACGAGATAATTACTTTTACCTGTTTCTTTTGTCGGGGACCGCGACTCAAGAGGGGTTTAATCAAAGCCAGAACGCTCGATCATCGAGAATTCCATTACGATCGGACATTCGTCACGAGCACAATTAATTCCCGCGCGTTGCCGGCTGCGCGGCGATCGTAGCAAAAGTTATTGCGTTCGTCGGGCGCGTTAACGAGAAAACGATATTCGACGAATGCCACGAAAACTCTGATACAGTCGTCCTCCCCGTGGACGCCCTTTCGCGGCTGATGATCGTTTTGTCCTACAGACGAGATGGAAGTTCGTGGAGAAAGAAATTAGCGAGGATTAATCCGACGAACACGGTTACGAGGATATAAATTGATAAGGAAAGTATACGTTTAATTAACAACAGTAGTACTGAATAGATCTGGTAATAATAGTGAGTGGGTCACAGCTGAAAATACGGTAACTCGCCATATTCATTCGCATACTCTTGGAACGGATAATGGATAATGGAACGGTTGTAATAATTAAATTTATAAATTCTTATGCACTGCCTTTTGATATAATTTCCTTAATTTAAGAAAATGTATCAGATATACGTGACGGCCTTTCGGAAACAATGCGATTCACTGTAAGTAATTAAAAAATTATCTCTAGAATGAAAATCCTCGTGGAAAAACTTCCTGATTCACGTTCACTCAATTATTATTATACTTTCGCTTTAATTAGAAAAACCCCTGGTACAACTTCGAGTACGACAACCCCGGGCCACCATAAATCGTTTTCCACCACCCTCGAGGAATCCTGGGAAAACACAGCGTGGTGTCACTCGACGAGGGAAAAAAGCCTGTTCAGTGTTTCTTCGAATTAGTCAGGATATTTAGCGGACCGTGTGTGTCCGAGGCCGTACGGACAGGTCCGAAGTTATACGCGCGTGCTCGCCGCGAAATTGCAGGAGAACCCGAGAATAGGAAACGATCGCCGGAGAGCCGGCCAATTTGGGGCGAGTCCCGTCGGCGGTTCTCTTTGCGTCCTTTGAGGCTGGTCGTTACGCTCGAATATAGTTGTCAGCTAAACGATCGGATGCCTAGACGTCCGATAAATCAATTTGTCGAACCCGCGGAGAGCCCCGTATTTTCCCCGATTACTGAGTTTATTGCGGCAAATTGCGTGGCTCGAGAATCGTGGGTCTTGGAACGGGAGAATGGAAACTGGGATCACGAAGAGCGTGAAACACGAAAATTTTCGTGGCCACAAAGTACTCTTTCCTACGAGACCTTTTTATATGCTCTCGATATATAGAAGAGGCGAACATTGCCTTAATTCCTCTATCCAATGGACTTCACACTGTTCGGATCAAAATAAGATTAGCGCCACCTACAATGCAAGAATATTGAAACGAAACATTTTTATATTTACCTAAATGTATAATAAATAAAACCCAGGAAGTTTTTTTACCACATCTTCTTAGCTTACTTTAAAAAAAAATTCCTAAGTGTCGCCATTTTTCCGGCCACTAAAGGGAAAACGGGGCCCTAAGATCGAGCTGTATTCTACGTAGACGTCAAAATTTTCGTCGTGGTGCTGTTACTTGAAGAAAACTCCAGCCAATATCGAATCAGTTTTCCCAACGTTCCTCGAACCGCAGCTACAAAGGGAGAAGTGGCGCAGCGAACAGTGTAATTCACGGGTTAGATTTGCAAGAGCCGGAGGGCGGCGAGTTCGCGAAGGGTGTGGGTCGTTCGGGGTGGTATCGGCGCAAATCCACGGATCGACGTGTCAACGCGTTCGACGATTCTCCCCGCGGTGGTTGCGGCGGCGGTGGCGAGGTCTGCGGTTGACGTCGATTAATCACACGGCGGCCAGCGGTGTGCGCGGCCTCTGCGGGCAACGACGTGCCGGTGACTTGCAACTACGCCCGCCGCCTATCATATTAACGGGTAATTGAAAGATATCCGGCCGGAAAGCGGCACCGTGATTTTTTGTGATGTCACTACGAACGACCGTGGACGGCGAAACGCTGCTCCGAATGATCGCGGGGTGACTTGCATCCGGGGGCTCGAGGGCCCAAGCGACGACGTCCCCCTGATCCTGCGAGTGATCGCGGGACTTCGCTGCTTTCTCGATTTCACGAACGATTTACCTTTCCTTTTCCACGGACCCACCGATTTTCGATGGTAATTTTAGTCTGCAAGTGGTTCTTTCTACAAAAGAAATTTCAAATGGAGAAACAATGAGTCTCACTCGTGATAACTTCATCCGTTTGTGAAAAAAAATGTATCCCATGTATTGGTTTAATCATATATTAGCTATCGAAAATAATATACATGATACGGTATATTCTTGATAAGTGTTCGAAGGCTCTTCGGTGCTGAACATTAAATATTTCATACACCAATGGCCATATGCGACTGAAACAAATATCATTAGCACAGAATGCCAAGCTGTATCACTGTACCAGACCTCATTAAAAAGTTAACGTTACATCAGGAAATTTCTAATTATCAATGTCGAGGAGCCTTCGGAGAATCGTCGAGAATTTACTGTACAATAATATCATAGTCTTGAATATGTAAAAAAGTACTGTTTGAATGGATAGATGTTGTCAATGATCGCAGATAATGTTTAAAAAAATTTCGTAGAATCGTCGTGACTCCATTGTTTCTTCGCGACTTTCATCAAAACGGCGAGGATAACGTTAAGACGAGGTGAAGCCAGAAATTACACGAGCAATTACCATCACGACACTCGACCCATCGTTCGAAAATCCTCCGGGGGGGGGGTTGAAGGCTGTTAAAGCATCGCGTGCTCCTCGGATGCTCGACACATCCAAGGATTCATCGGAGCCACGGGAGACGCGGCGTAAAAGCCCGCGACACCGTAAACAAAGCCGCTCTTCGCGTTATTAATAATAACCGGGCGCGGTTTTCGGGTGGAGCGTCGAGGGGGTGGAGGAGCCGCCGCCGTAGCTTTCAGCGTTTAAGTTGGCGTCGGCTCGTGACGGGCCAGGCGTCGTACGAAAACATTCTTCGTCGATTTACTTTCGGGAATTCACGCATAAACGTTGACGTGTTTAAGGGAGGCTGTAAACCATCTATTTCGGTGTCCCGCTGGGAATAATCGCGACCGTCTTGCGTTATCGGTTGCCACGGGTCCAGGCCTACCGCGTCGTTCGATGCTTCTTCATTGACTCGTGACCTTCGATCGTCGACGATTAGCCTGATAGTCGTCGAGAAATTCTAAACGTAGAGGATGCTGCAGAGTCCTTGAGTTCATTTTCAAGAACTACGAAACAATTCAACCATCCACATACAATATTCTACTTCAGAAAATTAAGCAACAAATCCTAATTTAATTGTATCCTGGCTCGACGAAACTATATTCCCAGCCGTTGTATCACAAACTCCTACAGTTTTGCCCAGAAGATATTAATTCGATTCGAAGTTATATAAAATTTCGATAAAATAGGAGTAGAGATCGTCGTGGCGCGGATCTCTGGTGGGATTTTTCAATCCCGTGTCTGACGAAAGCCGCGCGTCAAGGCCAGTGAAGGAGTAAAACGTTATCTAATCGAGATATTCGTCCTCGCGTTACAGGGCTGCCGTGTATATCGGAGCTGCTATCGCGGAGAGAAGAGTAGGCCTCTCGTCGTCGTCGGTTAGATTCGCGTCGGGTGAACGACGGTACGACAAGGAGTTATGATATCGGCACCGATCGCCGCCGCCAAGTGAAAACACGGTGGCGTGAGTAATATACAACCATAGGGCGATCTTTTTCGCCCTCCTCCTGCGCGAGAACCAGAGGAGAGGGTCAAGGAGGAGGCGAACCCGGAGCAGTCAGCGATTCTAGCCGTAAATAAAACCGTGTCTGCTACCAATGCCAATCCTTGGACCCGTAGACCCGCGATACCTGTCGGACGGAAGTGCGATTTTATGGCTGTTCGTATGGACGTGAAAATTTATATATCAAAGCCACATACGAATCGAATTCATTATATTTACCGACGAAAGAAATTCAAAGGCGTTGCTCGTGCGAACGCGTGCGTCGGTTTCTTTCTTTTTTTATTTA
Source organism: Dufourea novaeangliae (assembly GCF_001272555.1). Taxonomy (NCBI): domain Eukaryota; kingdom Metazoa; phylum Arthropoda; class Insecta; order Hymenoptera; family Halictidae; genus Dufourea; species Dufourea novaeangliae. Next base: position 402,260 of record NW_015373885.1, on the reverse strand, counting down.
TTTATTTACAGAAAGGATGCGCGGAATGAGATTGGATCGAACGAGTTTACGGCTGACGCAAGAGGGAGAAACTATGATTACGTAGGAACGTGGACCGTTGACGTTATCGGTCTCGCGATTCGCTCCGTCGAAACGTCCCGTCCTCGATACTTTTCTTTATTCCGCGCGACTAACGGCCCCGTGGTAACGAGTTTCGCACGATCGGCACGAGATGATGATTCCTGTGTCGAAGGACTCGGAGAGAACCAGTGAGAATCGCCTCGGCGTGGTAATCATCGGCGTATCGTTACGTCCCTGGATTTTTATAGATCCAGCCCGATTCGGTCGAGCTTTCATTCGCAAGAAAACTATGGGGGGATCGAACGGAATCACAGGATACCGTTCGAGATCTGATTTTTCGGACAATCCCTTGCGAACAGGATGGTAATTCTAATGGGCAAATTGTTCTTGACGTATGAATCTGATAGATCGGCGGACCAGATGTAACTTTCACGATTATTTATGAATATTGCAGTTCGAAAACATTCCCGAGACAATTGTGTATTTTGAAAAATGCTTGTACTCGGCTAAAGGGATTTTTTTTGTAGATTATTCAGAGTAACAATAATTATTACTGAATTCCACTGACCTTTTGATTTTCTCTACACTAGTAGTGACGGGGCGTATTCGCTATTTGCCACTGCTTGTTGGTCAATTAATACCGCGGAGCTTCTTGGAAAATTATGCGATGGTGTATGGTGATATGGTGTGATTTGAATAACTTAACACTATCTTGTAACGCGCTTAAATTTTTATGTAAACGTAAATGGAACAACGTGCTGTATGTATGTGTGAGCTGTGCTTGCTCTGACTGGCAGATGTGTTCTGTCTGGTAAATGTATGCATAGGTCGCTGGTTGCTACGGATCGATTTGTGATTGGTGGAAAATGCAGGGTTTTGGTTGGTGTATGTTGTGGAAGTAGCGGTAGTATTAGGTGGAAGAAGTGGGGTTTGTATTGTTTCTAGAATACCTGGAAGTCAGCGCCGAAATACAATAAAATAAGGGTCTTGGGATAGTGTTTTTTTTTGCAAATTATGGTTCAGGAGTCCCCATTTATAACGGTTCGTTAACTGTATTGACGGTCCAAAACGCGACGATTGCTGCGAACATCGTCTACCTGAGTTAGGTCGCAACACGTAGTTTCAATATGTTAATAATAATACATGAACATTTGATTGAATCTTTGTTCACATTTTTCCCAAAGTTAAAAGAATTTTATGCAATTTCGTAAATAGCTCAGACGTAATTTAGACATATACTTGAGAACTCCGAAACATTTATCTTGCAATTAAACTCTACGACACTCTGTCGCACGTAACTAAATAAACCTCTTCAAAATTTCTTTCTAAAAGCATTGCACTCGATTCCCCGTCTCGGAATCCACCAGCACAAACAACCACAGTTCACCCGACAATAAAGAATATTTCCACACAAGATGCAAAGTGGCGTCTCGAATGAAAGGCTGTCGCCGCGAACGCAAACCAGAAATTTCAACTGAAAAATATCGACGCAACTGATAGTTTACTATCCTCGAACGATTTCCGCTGGTCCGAGAGTTGCCCCGGTATACGAGGGCTCATCAGACGTTGGGGCCAATCGAATATTATTCCTGGCCGCATTATTGCGTTATTGGTCGAGGGGCCGGGTGAGGCCTCGAAGAAGAAGAAGAAGAAGAAGAAGAAGAAGATCGGCGGTGGTTGGTGTGCAGCGCTGCGTATACCGCGATTAGGACGGCTGCGATTTGAATGATTAGATAGGGTCGACGATTCGGAGATGCTGTTGCCGGCGGTGAAATAACAGCCTCCGGGCAGGAGCGGCGAGTCCGCGTTCGTGACCGGTAGGCACGCATCCTCGCGCGCGGGTCGATAGTTCGCACGAACAACCAACGTTCACCATCTACCCGAGGATGCACGCTGCCTGGCTAAGTACACGTGTCCGTTCCAACGACCTAGCCGATCATTCTCCACCTTATCGTCCCTATGCCCCTTCCATATGGCTTGTCTCGACAGGTGTGTCGGTTCGGAATTAACGCAACCGAGATGCTCGCCGATCGGTAAGGATCGGTAGAGCTTCTCTCATGGGGCACCGCGTGTGGTAATTTCGTTTCGACACCAGGATGGATCGTTCCACGACTGCCTCTGTCGACTTTTATCGTCACCGAGAACCGATTTAATTTCAACAAGACTCACCTGAATTGGTTCGGAAATCGGCGACAAAAAGGTTCACGTCTTGCACACTGAAATCGTTCAGATCCTTTGCAAGAGGTTAGGATCCCACTGTCGGACGGATGCCGCGCGGAACCGATAGGATTCGATAGGACGCGACGGATTGCTGGGTCGCTGGAGTTAGGTTAGGGCTGGATCGCGTCCTTTTAAGGGGACAGTTGTCGAGAGTTCGGAGGGATCGACCCTTCAACGAGGCGTACCGCGAACTGACCGCTGCTCGGAGACAGTCGAGTGACGAACGAAGTTGTTAGATTTTGTCATTGGCTTCTATTCACATATGGGCAGATTCATTATCCGGTATTTAAATAGAGTTCACAGCGAATTAAAGATGAAAAATATACTTTGCCATTTTTTATCGATTAAACGATGGAAATTTCAGTTTTTATAATAAAGTGATACTTCTTCTTGAACGAGTAGTCAGCTAGCAAACAATTATTAAAATTCATTAACTATTTTAAGGTCAAGATGGTGTTTTCAAACATTGCTGCTTTTTGTTATATGTTATTCGAATAAAATTGTACCCAATTCTGCTTCTATTCCTTGGTCTGGTTCTCACTGCGTCTCATTTTTACTGACTGAAAAACACACCATTTTTTAAAAGATAAAGATTTGTTCCCATTACATAATTGGCTGCATTTTTTATATAGTTTAATGTACATATAATCAGAATCAAAAATACCGGCCAAGTTTGTGAGCTCGACTTTTATTATACACATTTCCATTTAAAGACTTTTATACAGACCAAAATCAACAGGTTACACGGAACACGATTTACTTTTCGAAGTTAAGACACCGTTTACTACGACATGTTTTTTTATTTATTCACGCGGAGGACGAGATTCTTGATCGTCCTCCCGTTGATTCGACGGAACACCGAAGTGCAGGTTCTTCATTTCCTCGGGTCGAAGGTACGTATAATTCTTCAGCTCGTATATTTGCTCGATCTCCTGCTTCCTCACCGCTGCAACATTCATTAAATACGGATGCGCATTCTTCCGTGAAAAATTAAGGATTCATCGACAAATTACAAATATCATAAGTTTCACGTACACAACAACTGCTCCTGCCTAGCAAGGCGAAAAAGTTCCTCGTTATTTTCGTGTTCGTTAGATCTATTGTTCAGCATCAAACTCGCTGCTTTAGGTCTCAAGCCATTTCTTAAATTTTCTACAACTTAAAATACGGTTACCAAAATTTAAAGACACTGCACCTTAGTATTCGTAAAGGTACCGATAAAAGTACGATCTGTAAAGTTCACGATAATATTTTTGAATAACCACGCGTCATTCTCTGTTATTATCGAAAAAGACTTACGATTTTTCGTGTTTGGTTTAGGTATACTGTTTCCGTGCATGGAAGGATTTGTGTCCGGATGAATAGTTTCCCCATGAGACGAATGTCTCCCCTCTTCTTTCTTCGCCTCTTCGGGTTTGTCGACATGTTCAGTTGCGTGCATATGCAGAGATGACAGTGAGTCGCCGTCGTTATGAGGATTCGACAGACTCGATGGATTGTCTGTCAGGATGCTATTGTGGGTCTCTGAACGAAATATTTGATACCTTTATTTTCCTATGTCTCTACCGCATTAAACGATGAGAAGAATAATAATATTATAACATTATAACAACAAACTACTGAAAACTAAGAAAAACTAACAAAATTTAGTTACAAACGATTCCTTAGATATTCTATTATAACACTTTTGTTTCACGGTTAAATCATTCTACTCTAAGTCTCATCGTCGAACCAGTATAACGTCTATTCCCCGGCATCGTTTTACTCGGTAATGAAATTATTTTAAACACCCAGTTTATTAATCGGTCGCCGGTCTCGTCTGCTACGACGATCCACTCAGCGCTAATGTAACGCAAATATCGCGGGCACGATCGAAACGTTAATTACGATCGAGTCTCATCGGCGATCATTTATGCACGTAGATCGACGCAAGAACCGGCGTAATGATCGGTTGCATGGCTGGAACGCAGGAACTCTCGTGTTAAGCGTATCCAGGTATCACCGTGCTTCTAATTATCACGATCCACCGATTCGTCGTTCAATATGGTAACTTTCTATCGCGTCTCTATTACAGCGACGATCGTTTCCTAGCGATCCAGCCAGACACGTTTTTTCATCTGTGGATACTCTGTATTACGTCTCTATTACGTTAAGGGCCGCAGGAAGCAAAAGACTGGACCAAATCCAGGATCGACGACTCACCAGAAAGTCACAATGTTTCGTCGGAACGCGTCCCTGGATGATGTCTCTGCGGCGCGTTCCCTCTGTACAGCCAGTCCTCGATTTGCTCGTCTATAGCCGGTCTGCTCAACCACGAGAAAGCATTCATTCCTGGTGGCAACATCACGTATTTCTCCGGAGCGTCGCGGCGCAGGCAATCGGGCATCAGTCGTCGATCCAGAGAGGACACGCAGAATCTCCTCACTCTTCTCTGGCGTCTACCGTCCCTTAACCTCGAGCCGCCCTCCGCGCGTTGTCTGATTCCACTTCCTGAAGCGAGTTTACGGGGAAAGTGGTGTGCGTCGTTAGGATGATTCATGGTGAAATAAGAGAGCCGGTAAGCGAGATTCGAGCCCTTGCTTTATAATCTTTTTCGCGTGCTCGAAACATTGTTCTCAGTTATTAGTTCTTATACATTCGACTATAACCAGTTAATAGGTTTCGTGTTTAATAAATTCCTGTAATCGTATCGTGGACGTGACTCGAGTGTTTTTGTTTGTTGAATTTCTAACTTGATCCAAGTAGACCATGCGACTTGTTCAGGCAACTGTCGTATTATTGCAGTGAAATGAAACATCCAGTTTTTTATGAACAGGTCACAAGGGTGAAGAAGATATACGGAAAACTGGACAGAATTCTATTGAAGTCCAAGACTCGTCATTCAACAAATCATTCTAACAAATGTTAATCCTTCCTTTATATTATCTTGGACTTCTTAGACTGTCTACGCAATATTTCAGTTTAATCGTGGCACACCTTTACTCCGTGTCAGCCCTTGGTTTCCGACACGGACGTCCTGGGACATGTTTCTGGTCGGTGGCAGCGTATCAACCTGTCCGGACGTCGGATCTGCCATCGAATTTGCCATCGGAGATTCTAACGATTCGACGTTCTCTTCCTTCTCTACCGACAGGGTACCAATATTGATCTCTTCCGTGGACAGTTTCCATTTGTTGAAGTGTTGCTTGCTGTAAGGGTAAGGATCACCTGGCACCTTTATATATTCGCCATCTTTGATGTACTCAGTCTCGCTAGGGGCTTCTTCTGCTCCCTTCTCCAAAGCGTCAGCGTCCTTCTGTTCGACCGACTGTTTCCTCGCCCTGCTATTCTCCCTTTCGGTGTCCTCTAAAAAGTAGCGAACCATATAATTACCGTAACACTAAACACAAGTCCTGATTAACCCCTTGTTCCAAGATAGATCCACATTTATTCGATACGCATATTACTCCATTCGTCTAGGTTCAATATTTCATGTTAAAAATCCCAGTTCTTGTAGCAAACTATCAACAATAAAATAACCCTGGCGAACATAGTCCCGAGAATGATCGCGGGACAAGGGGTTAAATTATAAGATAGGTTGTCAGATTACCCGAAGCCGATTCCATGGACATCGTCTGGTAACCGGGATAAAAATCATCCTCGTATTGCGAGAAACTACTGGGATTCTGTTGCTGCTGCTGATAATCGTCGGCTCGGACACCCCCATGATACTCCTCGGACTCGAGCTTGTTCGCGTCCTTCTCGAAAGACTCGTTCTGTCTGTTTTCATAACTGTCACGGTTCGTGTGTTCGTCCTGATGGGGTCTTTGGAACGACACTTCTATCTCTCTACCAGCGATGGTGTTTAGACCGTCGGCGAAATCGCTGTCGACCTCGGCCTGATGGGCATGATAATGCTGGACGTTCGTCAAAGGCTCTTGAAGGTTTCGATTTCCAGCTTCCTCGGCCAGTATCCTGGTATCCATATTACTTATGTCGCCATCGGGGATCATTCTTTCTCCCGTAGAAGCTTTCGGTCTTTGGGTATCCTTCTGAATCGCTTCGTCCACCCTCACCCAGTTCCCATCGGAACTGGTCGAGAATTTCGTCGTGACGAGGTCCGTCATTCCGTTGATCGCCGCCAATGTCCAGATCAAGTTTCGTGGTCTGGACCTCCCGTCGAAACGATTAATGTCACCCCAAAGCGGCAATGTATGCAGCTTCTTGTTGTCTACTTTCTGCACATCGCCAGCGCGCTTTCCGTCGACGGACTTCAATGGCGCCTTGAAATCTTTCGGGAACTCACTCTCTTCCTCGTCCTCTCTCAACATTTCTTCGGTGGTCGAAGGCACCGCTTGCACGTCTAGCTTCGGCTCAGGCGGTTCTGGACGAATGCTGAGCATGTCGATGCGATCTTGCTCGTCCGACAGGTATCCCCGATTGGCTGCGTCTATCGGGATCTTCGATTTCTGCGCCAGATCCCTCCACGCGGAGATCTCGGCGTCTGACTCCGTCTCCGTGGGAATGTTGTAATCGTCGTCCGTTGACACGGGCTCTTGCATCACTGATAACGGTTTCGATTCTTTCTTCGCCGAGTCCAATTGTTCTGTCGCTTTAGGTGTTTCCGACTTGTCACCGGTGTTGGTTTCCGTTTGCTCGAAGACCTGGCCCGTCGATGCCTCGGATTTCTCGTTCGACTTCCCCAGTTCCGAAGAACTCATCGTCGCGTTGAGATTCTTATGAATCATGTCTGCTTTGTACACCGAAGAAACATGAAGACTGGAGCGGTTTCTGTCGTCGACGAAGCCAGGGCTCGATTTGTTTACACCGTGGAGATCTTTGCTCCAAGTTTGGCTCGTATTAAGGTTCTGAGGCCTTTCTACTTCTTCTGGAATCTTGATGCCCCACTGGTAGCGGAAGTTCACGTCCTGGTTGTCGTGTATATTGTTCTGCGTCTCCACAGCAACAGTATCTCGATAGCTTTCGGACGTTTCCGTGCGTATCACGGGCTTCTTCTTTTTCTTCTTCTCCTTGTCCTCCTTCTTTTCCTGCCTCTCTGGCATATTAGGTTCTCTGATCGGCGGCTTGGTGTTTCTAGGGGAGCAGTCCATGACACTTCGAATTTGAGTCTTGATCCTCTCCGTCGCAACAAGCGAATTGCGGCTCCGTGCTCGCATGTACGGATCGAAACAGTTGCTGCGCGACGAGTTGATTTTGTGCTCCACGTTCATATGATCTGCACGGGATGTTTCTGAAGCGTGGCTCTCGATATCACGTGAACAGTTCTGGAGATTCTCCCTGGGAATGGCCTCGAATTGGAAATTAATCGGGGACGTTTGAGTAGCTCTCGTATAATCGAACACAGTCGCAGGCGTCTCGCGATCGATGGTCGCGGTGCGAACTTCGGGGACCCTAACGTCTACAAAGCGTTACATTAGCGCTGTCTCGTTTGCTCGCGTGGATAACGTCGTGATGATCGCATCGCGTATTTTTCAATACCGCGGAAACTTTTCGCCTATCGATTACGCAGAATAACGGACTCTAATCCGAGCGATGAAAGTTTCTTACCTGATTTGAACATGTCTTTGAGCCAGGAAAATACTCCATCCGCTTTCCTTCTATCGCTTTCGTCTGCATATCGGATCGAGGCTGCAGCAACGTATACAATGTCTCGTTTAAAATTCTTATAGTATACATGACAGTTCCTCGTTTGCTCATGTTTAATGTTTTAAAATAAGAATCGATGTCGCAGCGACTCACCTGCAGAGAGGTTTCTGCGGCAGAACGGGTTAAAGATACTCCGTACCAGATCGATCGAACCACCGTGTCCTCGTAGCATGGTGTCTGTCGAAGATAAAAGAATTCTACGGGAACGGATACTCGGTGAATTTTGATGTCAGGCCGGATCCAGTTGACGGAGTTCTCCTGGTATTCCTGGCTCGCTTGATCTCTTCAGGGTTCGTTGACAGTTACGACAGACTGTCTGCTTTTCCGAGCTCGTTTCTCTGTTTTTTTTTTCCATTCGTTTCTCCTGTCAGGAATCGAGCGCGAACGACGTTACCACGATTAATGTATTCCACGGTTAAACGTCCGCCGCGTTATTTTCCAAAAAAAGATCCAGAACAAGATTCTCCCCGATGACAATTGAATTTCCGTAATCCCGGTTATTCCGATGTGTCCCGTCAACGAAAAGAAACTATTAGGTTGACGTGTGTTACGGTTCTGGGAATCTGATCGAAGACTCCCGAAGTTTCACGGCGAGAAGTTGGCGTCGGGACATAATTATTCTCGGTAAATCAACCGAGGCGAGTTCCATCGACTCATCGAAGAGCCGCAGCCCGGACTTCGGTTAATCATTGCCAAAACTTTTCTCCCCATGAGACCCCGAGACCCTCTAGCGCTCGCGCTTAATGCCATAATGGACACTTCTCTTTCTCTTTCGGATCGCCTCCCTATTGATCCGAAACCACTAAACACGCTCCCGAGCACGGTTCACTCGTTGCTTACGCATTCTCTCTCGCCTCTCTTTCTCGAGAGAACATTGGTAATCTCGGGAAATTCAAGTCGGTTCAAGATTATATTGTTATAATTATCCTCTTCGTCTTTAACGTTAATTGAAATACAGTAACATAATTAATTACGCCACGAAGTGTGAGAAAGGTACACGTGAACATGAAGCTGTCGTAAATAATTTTATGACAGATCGAATGGGTAAAAGGGAAAACCGATCCGTTCGAAGGCTAACGCTCGCCAAAAAGGATTACACGCGGAATGAATCGCTGTTTCCAAGCCGGTGGTTCACCGGGAAAAGAAGAAAAAATAAATGTCTTACGTGTTATCAGAACTCCCGAAGGAGATATCCAACGGCCGTTCGTGATGTCGCATGCGAATGGCCATGGCGATTCCGGCCACGTACCTCTGCTAACCGTTAATAAAAGCTTAAAGGACATTATCGTAAGCATTCGTCGGGACATTAAAAAGCGCACGTGCCTTTAACGGGAGGCCCTCGATGCAATTTTAAACAGCTATTTCCGGCCGCTGCCACCTATCGTTCCCGGTGACACATGTCCCCGATGTTGTTACACGGATCCAAGGGATCCGCCCGGCTGAATACCAATCGCAGGGGGATCATGCAGAAGGGTGAAACCTCTACGCAGGGGTTGTGTCCTTCGTACAATCAAAACAAACATTGCTGCGCCGTCTGACAACCATCGAGATTATTTCTGCTTCTTCATTAGTCTCGCAGCGATATACAGGCTCGATTAAAATTTATTCTTCGTATCCAGTTTTAATTAGAAACAAGCAGTAGACAAGTTATGATTTTTAAATGGATGCGAAGAAACTCCGGAACTCTCAAACATATCCAAGATAACATTTAACTTTGCTATATTGGGTAATATTGGATCCAGGTGGGAATTCATGACAGTCGTCATTTTAATGTTTGTCACCACGTTATAATCTCCAAGCATGTTAGTAACGTAAACGAAAATTATTCGTTTAATTGATCAGTTCTTTCGCAAGGTGATCAGAAGGTTTCGACCTGGACAAGTGAATAGGGAATTCACGTCACGAGGTAATCCGAAGGCCATCCGGTATCCCTATTCTGGTTTGAAGCATCGCGAGGACTAGCGGCCACGACGCGCCATCATTCCAGGGCGGAAATAGCGGTTATTTTTTTTTCACGGACCAACACGGAGAGACATACGGCGGAGCGAGAGAGGGAGGGACATTAGCCATAAATTCGTGGGTCCCAAGTGGCAAATACCGTAGGAGGAGCCGCCATGCCAATTGTATAAATTGGCTATGACAAACTTATCGTCCCGGTGGCACGCGCGTGTCGGGTGGGGGCCTGTCGCGCACGTACGAGTCACCGACGCGATATACCTCCCTTCGTCCACGGGGTCGATAGTTTTCCCACCGACACGGGAATTTTGGTGCAGGTGCGTCACGCCGTGGGTTCCCTCGTGGTCGTTTGAGACATCGTTCCCCGGAGGTCTTCGGACGTACGTGACGTTCTACCTTTGGCCACTCACGTACTGCACGAGTAGTACGCGGTCTGTTGTCTTACGAATCGTCGTGTACAATCTGTTGTCTTACGATACCGTCTAAATGTTCAGAGACTACGGCGTTATCCCTATTTTCTACTATATTTTCACTTCTGCGGCGTTTCTCACATGGGCTTGCATGTAACTGACTAATTATTTCCAATAAGGGACAAATTTCTTAAATAGGTTCGTTGAAGTGTCGAATAGAGTATAAGTCACGTCGATTCGCTGGCTTGGGAATACTTTAAGAATCCGAGTTCAGTCGATACTATTATCAAGGTTAAAGAATGTATTGAATTAGAAATCCGAACATTGTAATAGAATGTATCCAGTTGTGCAGTAACTTTCAAAAACACTCGATTTGTACGTGAAGAGTTTGTAAAAATCCAAACAAGAGTAGGAAAGCACCTGAACGGTGAATAAATATAAACTTTGTTTAAATTTCAATCAGAATCGTCGACTGCGAAGCCTGAACTGCTTAGCAATAATTACCAGAGCTGTCGCTGATCCGCGGGATCGGAATCACGACGATTAATTCCCTGGTCTGTCGTCGACAATCGTTTTAGTTGGAAAACGATTTACACCGGAACCCGGTCTACCCACGGCACGAGGTTGAAGCGTGTCGGGAAATAAGGGTGAGTTTACATTCAGGGGGCAACGCGGGGGGAGGTGAAACCGCTCGTTTATCAGTAACCGACTCTAGTGAAAGCGACACCGAGCCTCTACGCCGCACGAATAACAATCCCTTCGGCTTCCTGCGTAGCTCCGATGCGAAAAGTATTGGCCCCGGCTGTCCTACCGCGGTCTCCTTCGTGCGTTGGACATAATTTACGCCGTCGTCCCTTCCTTCTTCTCTCCTTTTTTTTTTTTATTTTCAATTCACTTAGGACCCGACGAGAAATTTCCTGGGGTTTAAAACACCCCGCCAGGGTTCTCGCTCGAAACCAACCCCCCCACCCCGTGAACTCGAGACGTCGCTTCTGATTTCTGACGATTTCACGTTCCTACGTTTAAACGATAATTGCACGGAACTCGCGGAGTTTTCGGGGCTCGATTGTTTTTATTATTTTCTTTTTTTTTTGCGTGCACGGGCAGAGGCGGAAGTTGGACAGAGGCGTCGAGAGAATCGCGTGGATTCTCATTTAATAAAGGTGGGCGATGTCGGCGAACTTTAATGGATATAAATCGAGGAAGACGATTCTCGGTAGGGTACGAGCTATAGTTACAGAAAGAAAAGAAAATTTCCAACCTGAAAGACGCGTGTCGTGCAGCGAGTCGATCAACAAAATTGACCCCCGACTATACGAGGTTCGAAACTGATCCACGCCATCGTCGAATGCGAACTGAACCGAACCGAAACGGGGCGTCTTCTCGTCGACCCATTTTGCAAGTGTCGTCGTGGCGGCGGGCTAATTTGTCAGTTGTCGAGTTAGCGTCCTCCGGGGGATTCCCCTTTTCCGTGGGCCCACCCCATCGGGACGGTAATCAACCGGTGAATATCTAAACTGCAGCCTCGAAACTCGTCCCATCCCCCGTACGTCCACCCCCTTCGTTCTCTCATTTATAAAGAAGAGGCTATTCCGGACGGGAGGTGCGATTGATCCACCCTTGAATTCTGTGTGTACCGCCGGCCCTTCCTCTTCTCTCTAACTTTATTCCCTCCTCCGTTACCGGACCCATCGCTCTATTATTCTCTTCTTTTTCATCTTGACGAACCTGTCGATAGAAGGAAGGCGGCATCGACAAAGTCTGACTGATTTTGCGAAATTGCCTAAAGATTAAATTATGTGCAGGGGAAACAGAAGATCGACGATGGTTCTCTCTATTCCTTATTAACAGCTACCCCCGTGTAGTATTGACAAGGTTTTAATTATTAAATATCTCAAGACAGATATTAATCCGAGATACACATCGTTCCATAATCGAATGGAGCTTCAAGCTGAAATCATCTTGCTTAAAACCTCCAGCGACTAAAAACGTTTTCTAAATACTCACGATACTCGGAACTCTCGAGCCTCCGCACGGTAGAGTCACTGGAAACCACAAATAGAGTATTCTACGCAGACTTCCCAAGAAGAAACCGATCCGCAAAGAGATCGCGTACGCGCCAAAGGGTGGTATCGCGGTCCGAAGAAAAGAAAAAAAAAAAAACTGATCGGAGAAAGTCGGTCCGAAGAAACAGGGCGAGATGCGACGAGTGGCGGAAAAGTGGCAGCTAATGTTCCGCCGCGTGGCAGGTGGAATCCCTCGGTTGTCACGGGACTATTCCTTTCTCTCTCGTTCTCGAGCACGGTTCTTGTAGCGGATCTCGGGGCTTTGTAGTCATCCATTTCCAAGCTCACCCCTGTGCATTATTTAAATAAACAAGAAGCCGAAGGGGAGGGGGACAGGGGCAGATTGGCTCGCGTCTCTGTTCTTCGTCGGAGCAGTTTCAGTGACGAACAATTATCCCCTCCAACGGGGAGCGGAACAAGGATTGGCTGGCGAGAAGTGACAGGCCAAGGGGGTGCCGACGCCGTGTACCTACGCGTTCTAATGAATTTTAAATTGCCTCGCATTCATAATGCAGCCCCGTTGACAGTCAGGATGAACCGGAGATGACAAAGTAAAACGGCCGACTTAATATTTCCGGGCGCGAGACGGGAACCGATGTCGCCGTGAGAAGTGAAAATTACGAGGAAACCCCGTTTTTGGATGCTACGCGAGGAGACGACAAAACGATCTGGTGAGTAAGTACTATTTACAGATAAGTGAGTGTCCGTTTTACACTTGTGTACTGTGCGGTAAACTATTACGTTATTATTCCTTGAATTGTATCGGGCTTGAATTAAAATCGAATTATGGAAATATATTTGTCTATCGATAGAGTGTGATATATGTGAGCCAGTGGTGTTGAATTAGTTTATAAATTTCTATAATGAAGAATATAATTAACGCTCGGACGACGATGACTGGGTATTTCGACCGGAATTTTCAAGAACTCCGGCTACTTCAATATCTACCGATAACTAATTTAAGTTAGTACTTGTTTGAATTAATTTAAATGAAACTGAATCGTTCAATTTAAAGAGAAATTTTTTAAAATCGTGTAATTGCTAATCAGGGAAGTTCACATACAAAATGTTGCTAAAAATTTATACAGGTTACTCTTAAAGAATTTCTTCCTTGAAACGGTGACTTCTGAATGCAAAACAAAGACATGAGTCTTTCAAGCTATGTTTACGCCGGGATTCAATATGTTGCGAACGGTTTATTGTTTCGTACAGAGTGAGTCACTTGAGACAGGCCACTCGAGCGACTCGCATGCGTCCAGAGATTGCAAGAAGCGACTCGAGTGGCTTGGCATCAAGGAGAAGTAATCGTGCGTGTGTATTCATCTATACTTATTTTTATACCTCGCTCGAAATAATTACAGAATCGTCTCGGTGCGCCTCGACTTTAGCGGCGTTTATAATTGGACCGTTTCGTGGACGCGAGCTATTCAATTAACACCGTACCGAAATTGATCGTTCCCCGGAAGCTTCAGAATGTCAGTAATCAGCGAAAGGAGAACTCTCTTCTCGATTCACGGTTCACGGCCCTGAATTTCGGTGTTATCGTAAACAAAAAAGCTGAATGAATTAATTTTACGACCGGTGGATATACTCGAAGGCGAATTAAATAGCCCCACGGAGCACAATGTATTAAATGGCCGTGAACGGATCGGATCGGAGCGACGGAAATGATAATTTACACGCATGTAAATCGTGGTCGAACGACCGCCACTGTACACCATTAAATAACTGTAACACCGTCGACGATACGCTTTAATCTACGATCGGCACGAAACCCAGCCGAACGGCGAACGGATCGAGAGGTAATTGGCCCTTCCGGGATCTCGGAATCTGCCAGCGAAATTACACGCGTCAAAACAGCCCACGGTTTCGCGGTACGGAGCCTTCTTTCGCCATGTAAACGATCAACGATGTTATTTAAGGTCGAGTACTCGGTCAAGTTTGCAATCAATTTCGTAAAAAACTTGTCCAAGAAATTTCACGAGATCGAAGAAACTGAAGGTCCCGATAAAATGAACCTCAAGGCCACGTATTTTTTTTGCGCATACATTACCGCTTGTAAATATTAGGGTACTCATGGAACATACAGTAAATGTTACAAGACATCGCGAAATTCTTCAGTCTGAAATAAGTATCGTTTAGGGAGCATCAAGGTTCAATGGAAAACGCTTATGCTACTATGAATCCGCGTGTTAACTATAGACCAGGTAGGAATTTTTTATCGCGATAATGCTTGGACATTTTACCAGTGTTGACCCAACGGTGATAAAGAAAGAAAATACGACTGAGTATCCGAATTGTCGAGTCGACTAATTTCATTACACGGTTGACTGCTTCGAAGACGTCCTTGCTGAACGGGGATAGCGACTGCCATCTATAGTGATTAACTAATACAAAAACTTTACCGTACGTACACGATCATCGATCGAAAACTATAAAGGCAGACAGTTCGGAAAACGCGAAAACCGCGACCACCGAGGGTTCTATCCGTAAACACGTCCAAGTAATTATCGCCTTGGAGTGGATCAGCCATTCGGGAACCGCATTCTCCCCAAAAATATCCGAACGAGCGAGCGAGCTAGCAAGCAATCGAGGGGGCAGAGTTAACATTACGGCGTACCATAAATTGCTGCCGGTACCGGGGGTAGTCCGCGTCTGCGAATTGCCGCGGCCTGACGTGCATAAACCGCGAACAATTCCGCGCGTCTGAACGGCGAGCAGCCCAGCGCGAAGATGCTGCTCGAGCCACGGAAGTGCCGTCTTGGGAGCCGTGGCGCGTTCGTTGCACATGCAGTCCCAAAGGGTCGCTCCGTAGGAAACGGACGAACGGAATTGCTGCGGCCAGGTTGGACTCGGGTCGAATTCCACGGAATCCAGGCCGCAGCCGTGTTTATTGTTCGTGATCATACCCACAGCGCGTTCTGGATCGCCGCCGCCACCGTGGACGCGGGAAAACACGAGACAGGTAGCCGTTGCTGCTGCTACCAGGGACCAGGCTACCGAAATAGACACGAGCGCGCGTCTGGCCAACGTCCTCGACGCAGCCGATAAACACGCGCCACTCGAAGCCCCAACCGAAAATCCTCCTATCTACCGACTGTGCTTCTTTGATCTCGCGTCGCGATACCTCGTCTCTCGCGGTCCCTTTTGCGCCTTCACCTTCGATCAAAGGACGCGCGGCGTTATCTGGATAGATCCTTTTTGGCACAGGCGTTCCTTGAACGTCGAACGCAGATAGGGACGATCGACGGGCTGAAAAGATGCTACCTGCGGTTCTGCGTTCTGTAGTTCGACGGTTCAGAATATTTTTGATCATTCGAGTGGACAACCGGGAGATGAGGATAAATGGTGAAACCTCTGGTCTTAATATTCTTCGTGGTGGTAACGTTTGTGGACATTTAACACGTTCCGTGCCACAGTGAAAAAGGCCGTACGTAGCCAGACAATCTTTATGTCGTTCTTCAAGTCATAAATTACCGAAAGCGTGTGTCTTTTGATAATAGAGGCTGTTGTTCTTGTTTTAAACTACAGTTCAATATTAAGACGTTCCGTGCCATATGTACCACCGATGGTACACGTTAAATTTCCCATTCAGGCTGCGTGTACCACCGGTGGTACATGTGGCACGACGTGTTAATAATCTAGGAGGTGAGGCTTTGGGTTTAGGGATAACCGAAAGAGTTCTTATCATGCATGCTGCAAAAGAACTATTTTCCTCGAGTCACCAAACGTTAACTTCGATCGAAATAAGACCATTACACAGGTACATAATTAAAATGAAATTCTAACTTCTCTGAGTACCCCCGATTTGAACCCGAAGTTCATCGGTCCGACCCGAGGGTATCAATCCCAAAGTCTCTCGATGCGAGACGATCGAACCGTTTCGAACTCTGTCTCTGGCGTTGGTTGCAGGCTGCAAGGGTCGATGGTTGGGGATGGTGTTTCACTGGGAGTTGGCCGCCGCCGGTTGTCTGCGGCCGGATGTTGCGTCAGTGATACAACCGGATGATACTTGGCGCCCGGGGGCCATTTCGCGTCTGTAAGTTAGCCACGTACAATTACCATGCATCTCGGCCCCGCGGATGCCGTTACAACCAGCCAATATACCGTAGCCAACTTTTCGAGGAGATAGAGAGAGCAGACCGAGGCTGGTAGTTTTGACGGGGGGCGATAGCTGTGGCTCGAGAGATCCGAAGATTAAGTAACGGCTAATCGTTTCGGGCGTGATGGTGAACGCGATTAGAAAATCGATGCAAGAAGTAATAGGTTGCTTTGTGTTTCTCGCTACGTAGGTACGCTTCGCGGCAAAGAGGATATTTGCACATGGAGGAAACCCGGGCGAAAGGGTCGCGTAGCAAAGAAATTATTAATTAACGTTGAAGAATGCGTCCGCTAGGCAAGTATGCAGGACAGGTGGCTGATGTTAGATGACGAGTGTGGGATCTAGGAAACGCATAGAACAATGGGATCTTCATATGTTTAATAACAACTTTAAAAAGAGCAGGGAAACAGAATTCTGACGTTTTTATGTTGTTCAATGTCTTTATTTTCATTAATCATACGACCCTGTTGCGTGGGGTCGAGTCGTTTAAACTTTCGCTTGTGTGGTTCTGTTCATTACTGTTTAATTAATTTAGCGAGTAGCACGTCTTCTTTTCGTATGATCTTTCAGCGGAATCTTTCTTACGCGACACGCGTATGGTTACGCAGAAAGTTTCGTAAGAATTTTTCTACAAAGAAATCGATATCCTTCAAGCGTAGAAAAATGATCCGAGTGTGCTTCTTCAGGTTAGGCTAACCGTGGAAAGATTTAAAGTAGTGTGCTCGACAATTGCAGAGCTCCACTCCGAATGAATTCATTGCGATTGTTAACCCGAATGAGGGTATCGAAAGTTATATAGCCCATTTATCACTTCGGCAGTAAAGTTCGTGTAAAGTGTTGATTTACGGACCCGATAAAATTTCAGGTAAATCTCAATCGCCCGTATTTTACGTCGTTTAGCTCTTACATGTTGCGTACAGACCGCCCTAATCTACTTCGGACGTCTGACCTACTCCGTCTGTCTTAATCTACTTTGGCGATTAACGGGGTGCCACTGTTGAAAATCCATAAGTCATGGTTGAACGCTTGTATCCTTGCCCGACCGTCGCGATACACGGTGAATAATCGGCGTATCTGGAAAAATATCCGTCTCGGGTCGAATAAAAATCGTCGGATTATAGAGTTGTCGTACGAAAATCGGTTATTCCAGACGCATTAAAGCTGTTCAAACAACCATCGTACATTTAGAGAGTGACTCTCGACTGGGACTTAATTGCTCTACAAACGAACGAACTACACTTCCATTCCCCGTGAAATCGATAATTCGTCCGCAAGTGGGTCACCCCTTCGTCTCGATCCGACCGTGATACAGGGTGTTCTTCGGATAAACGAATTGTTGATAAATACAGACTATGTCTGAGTGGGTGGTAGAACAAGAAAGTAGGTGATGGTATAAAATATACAATAAAATTTTCTAGTATGACCCTTCGTTTTCAAGATCATCCTATTTGTAAATCAATTGAATAGGACTTAACGCGTCTGTTCATTACATTCCATTTCTACTGATTGTAATATATTTTTCTTATACGATGCTTCGTGCCCGGGATAATCAATTTTTGTGTATTCGTTTAACATGTACATATGTACGTTTTCCTGTTGGAAGTATGTAGAAACGGAATGTAATGAACAGACGCGTTTGCCAAGTCTTTTACGTCGAAAACAAAGCAACGTACTGGAACGATTTGATTTCACTTATTTTAAACTTATATTTGCATATAAAATCACCTCCTTCCGGATTCTACCAACACTTCGGACACATTATTTCTATTATATATGTAAATTGTTTCCGTAGACAGACTATGTTAGTGGAATAGAATATTTACTCGAGAACATAATATTACACACCTGTTTGCTCTCCGTTAGTCAACATTTCGATTACCCAAGCAGACGAAAAGAAAGACATTCGAAGATCTTAGTAGTTAATCCCCGAGCGAATTAAGAAGAAAAATAAAGAAATCCATCTAAACGATTCCAAGGATGGGAAACGGAGCACGACCCCTTTCTGTACGAGCTTATAAATGTCAGTAAAGCCGGTGAATCTGTCACCCTGACAAGCTGCGGTTTTTTTTCCACGGCTAAAGTGCCAGACAGGGGAAGCGTCCGTCGGGGGGTTGTGAGATTTAAAACAATTACAAGGAGTCGGGGGTGCCCGATGGCAGAAGAAGAGGGGAGCTAATCTTGAGGGCGGTTTAATTAAAAGTGGTGCCAACTGACGGGTGGCCATCGATCAACGCTGCCGCGTCGCCGACTGACGTTTACAATGGCATTCCCGTATTATTCTATGACAGTCCCGGGCGTCGCTTCACGGAAACGAGTTCTACTTTCGTTCGTAATAACTTCTAGTCACGGACCGGCTGCCGCGAATCAAATTTATCGCCGTAATTCTCCCTCCCTGCCCCGCCTATGTCGTCGCTCGAGAGTTCTCGGTTCTTGAAAACCGAGTGTCACTCGAACCCTTTTCCCTTTTTCGTTCCTGTATCACGTTTTATCGAGACCAAGGCGGTTATCGTACAAAGTATTTATGGTAGAAAATTAACACGAACGTCGATACGCTGTATAAAGTAATTTTGAAAATAGTGGAAAGCATATATGCACAGTTCAAGAAATACACAAATATGTATATTTCTAATCGCGAAATGTTCGAGTCCATGGAGGGTTGGTATTTCGAAGTACACGATCAATCGTTTGGACGAATCTCGGTGACATAGCGAAAGGACAACCGATGGACGGACGAAAGGTAGACTGCGTCTTGGAATCCTAAGTATGCCCGATGAAAGGACGAGGAGGCAAGGACGACGGTCTGAACAGAGATTCTCCTTGGTATTTCGGGGCCAATCGGTATGTGTCGAGAATGTCCACCGTGTGACGTCCTAACGCCATGTCAACCCTGTCGACCTTTTGCGTGCCGAAGTATCCCCTCGAGACATTCCACGGCTGTTCCGGAACGTCCGAGCGTCTTGGAACATTAATTGTGGAAAAAGGGCGTTCGTTAAGCTTCGATTCGCTAGCTTGAGAGCTGCTGAATGGACACTGAACTTGGGTGGATGGCGAAGATAACGTTAGAGGAGGGTTTTTTTTGCTGGGAAAACGAAAGAACTTGACTCTTCCACATTTCTGATAGAATTCTCTAAAAGAAAAATTCAACTCTTACTGTTCTTACAAGGATATGTCGTCGCAGAGTTTAAACTTTGCCAGTACACTTTATGAAGGGAAACAAGATAGAAGTTTCACTTCCTACCGAATCAGAAACACCCTAGGCCTAAGAGAACCCAAAGGTTCCACCCGCCCCAGAGTAGCTAAAACCGATAACACTCGGTGACTATTCAGAAGGAGCGTGAACCGATGCTGAAATCTCGTTGAAAACCACGAGATCAACCACCCTCGGTGCCCAACAACGTGGTGGATAAGAGTAAGTAAGCGCAAGGCAGATGGGTCGGGAAGGTTACGAAGGCGCAGGGGTTGAACAGGGTGAAAAAAGATCATGGGACTTTGCGTGCAGCCCGGTCATCCCTCGTCTTCTACGAGAAATTTATGCCCGTTGTCCCTACACCGTCCTAACTAGTCCAGCCACTTCCTCTTCCACGGACCTAAGGAACTCACCGCAGTTCGGGGGCCGGCCACCCTTGAAATATCACCTAGCCGCGTTTCCCTCTGTTTTATCGTGGATGCCTATCCTTGTCTCCGTTCCTATTTTCTTTCTTTTCGTTCGCTTTCTCAGGGAGCGTGCAATCTCGTCGGCACACGACGAGAATCTCATCGGGGAAGAATTTACATACAGGCCAACAGTTTTATCGTCTATATACCCCCATTTCTGGGGGTGGATTCTCTACGCGGACTTTTGCTTCGAGATTAGCTTTCGAATTTAGTAGAGGACTTCGATCGGGACCAGTTGCTTTTGAGGGTCCGCCCGATGTTTTTAACGTGATTGCCTTTTACGGGGGACGATGATCAACCCCTTGACTTCGTGACTTTCAAGCCCTCTTTTTATCCGGGTGTTCCCGAGACCTTTTTTTTTAAGCTTTCGGTTAGATCCAATGGTAGGTAGCCACAGTTGAAACGTTTTGTGTGACATCATTAGAGTAAAGATTTAATATTTTCATCCCTTAACGCGGGTATGGGATTATCACTGATACAGAAATTCTGCCGAGAGGAAAGAAACCCAATTTGAAATTTCTAGGCGAAGAAGAAGATCCGAGGAAAGTTTTCGTGGATTTAGCCAGACGGATTTATGGTCATCCCCGCAAAGGAGATGCAAATCGAAAGACTTTCGAAACTCCATCGCGGAAGCAATAGCTTCTCATTTGACGCAAGTTCTTGCATCGAAGTTTTTATCTGACTCTCTGGTCTTCCTAAACGATGGATTCGTTGTGTCCCTTATCTATCGAGGGACCAATCAGCAAGAACCAGTAAATTTAAAATATATCCAGAAAAAATGCGTGACGTTAATATGTCCGTATGAATATTCTTCTTCTCGCATTTTCTTAACAAACAAAACTGTTTTTTTTCATTTCAAACGAACAAGAAGATAATTCCTTGAAGTTTAAATAACTCGTTAAATTCTGTTTCAAGAAGTGACAGCACACGTTCTAGAATCTCAGAACCTCCCATTAAGAACGGTAGTGCACAAGTCGGATTAATCGGAAACATTATCGCGGCGTTGCAATGTAACCGGTAAAGAATATAATAGGATTCTACGAGGTAGCCAGGCCCGTGCTATCGCCGGTGGGTGCTTTAACCGAATGGGCTCGTGGTAGCCAGCCCTCGACGGCCAGTCGTTATACGCGCCCCTCCGGTTTAACGAACCGCAAATGCGTTGTTTTAACGACGTCATTAATATTTAACCAAATATCTGGCCGGTATCTTGCGTGACCCGAGACCGTGGTGGCCACGAAAACGTCACGACCAGCCATTTGCACACGATTTACCTAATTCTTCGGGGCCACGTCGGAATCGATGCCTCCTATTAGCTCGTCGTCGTATTTGCATAAATGAGGACCTGTACAAGACAGGCTGCCAATCGACGGAACAAAATACGGGGGACTTAAATGCTGGTTATGTACCAAGAATTACCATAAGGAAAACTACATTTATTAAGTCATTCCAAAATATTTCAGGTATCGTGTAATTGAGCAAACAGTAAACTTCGTTCCCTCGATGATTTCGATGGCGAACACAAGATCGTTCGTTTTATTTCTGCAATAACGGCCGGTACACTATTACCGTGGATAGCCCTCGACATTATCTCTTCCTGCACCTCGTTCTATGAATAAAAGTAACGGTAAACGTATTCCGTGCGATTTTTCCGAATTCCCCGCGAAACCCGACAGCGCGTTAACAGTCGCCAGATTTTGCCACCGTCTAATCAAAGCAAACAGACGCCGATCGGCTGGACCTCCCGTTCTCCTTGTGTACGCATAGTTTTCATTCATCGAGACCATCCCGTTTCCTCGAGTCTCCCAATGAATATACGGCGTGTCCGAGGAATCACGATTAGATTGCTTCCGCCGTAAATCGTTGAACGTCGCGAGACTTTTTCCCGTGGACCGCGAACACTCGATCCTGGCTCCCTTAATTGCGCCTATTTATGCCCCTTTGCTTCCGTTCGGCCGAAAAGTACTACGTGACGTGTTTGTAAAGAGAAAACGGGAGGGCAAACCGGAAAGCTCGATAGAAAGAGAAAGAGGACGTATTGCCACTATAGAACCACTAATGCCCTGTGTGCCCTCAATCAACCGACGGGTATCTCGCTTCTCCTATTCTCCTCCGTGTTTCCTGCCTCCGTTCTGCTCCTGCCGGCACAGCCCCTGCTCTGTCTCAGGAGCGTATTGATCTTTGGGGGCGCTTTGATCTACCAAAGGGTCTACCCCCCTCGACCTTCTCGCCCACCTCCACCTCCTTCTCCCTCTCTGCACCCTTTTCCGCAGACACACTCTCGTTTCGCCCCTCGGTGAAACGCGCACACGGGAACACCGTGAGCTCGCTGCACGTCCGACACCTAAGTTTCTCGAGGGAAAGAAACTCTGGGCTTCTTTTGCGGCGCCGATCGACTCTGCCGCCGCGACAGAAGCGGCCGCGTAATTAGAAAAATGAGTTACCGCCGCTCGAAGCGGTCTAGTTAGCGGACCTCGGAGCGTGCTGGACGTACGTATAGGTACAGGGAATGCCCGGAGTTGCGAAGCCATCGTGCGGGAATTTCGCTGTGATCGTAACGGAGTTTTTATTTCGAAACGGTTACGTCAGCCCGCGAACGGTGAAAGTCCCGTGGATCCGCTCCGAAAATCGATGAACGACGAGGATTAGACAAGCGGTCGGTGCTGCTTTTGTAATAGACGACGGCGATTTTGCTCGTTCCGCGGAGGAAGCGATCGATTAAAGAGTGAAATAAAAATGTATATTGCGTGGCATAACTATAAAACTACACGAAATTAAATATTGTGGTTAAAGTAAAAACGAATCACTTTTTTTTCTAGGGACTGTATAATCAATCCTTTTCTGGCGAAACATTATTTCTCAAGCCAATTTCAGACATGGCATGCTTGGTTCGTTTTTATTGGGACCACAATACATAAGAATTGAAAATCTTAGGGTGGTTTAAACATAACGACGAGGAATGAGAAACACGGATTAGTAACGATATTTTTACACATTTCGGAAATCTAAGAACATTTCTCAAGGGACACGAATAAAATAAGTCAAAAGAGTCTGTAAAATCGTAAAAGCATTAATAACACGAAAACGTGATTGGGTCGAATTAGACCCCAAGACCGAAACAGGGTCGACTTAATATCGATCGAACGCAAAAGTTCGCAACACTCTCTCTTTTGACTTCCTGTGGAATATTAATGTTTGTCAAATTTTTGTCCCTTCGTAGAAGGGAAGGAAGATCAACGCGCGTTCTCGTTCATCGCCAGAAGAGAACGACCAGGCCGCCGGTAATGAAATTCCGCAGAGAATTCCAGTCGAAAAAGCGTGTCTTCGGAAAGTTCGAGCGCGGGAAAAAGGAGCGGAGCCGGTCGGTTCCCGGCAATAATTGGCAACCGCAGAGAGGCAATTGCTCTGGGCCTCTGAAAAATGGCGATTCAAAGTAATTTAGCCCCTGGCTCACGGGGGGCGCCCTATAGATCACGACGTTTCGCTCGCGAGAATATTTAGGGAGTTAATTGCCGATATATTTTATTAGAACTGCGCGAGCAGCTCGGCTGTCTCGTAAATTCCTTTCGTCGGATGTCCCTGCATTTTAACATTTCCTCGTCCCTCCTACCGACGCTTTTCTCCGTTGCCACTCTCTAATTAAACACGCCGCGGCGTTCGTTGGCCAAAAACTCGGAACTTCCTCTTCGGGCATTCGTTCTCCAGCGAAATTTGTAATTCGTTCCGTCTTGAACCTACTCGAGCTTGGTATCCTGGCCGATCGAAGTTTGAATCGAAGTATTCGGGGAATTCGGGATTTTCCTGTAAAATATTAACGCTAGTCTCTTCGATTTTCCAATTAATGGATATCTTGGCGTGGAACCTTCTGCAGACTCTCGCTAGTCGTCTCCAAGTACTTAAGACATTAGGTCAGACTTCGTGTCACTAACCTTTAGAGAACGGGTAGGCTTTTCCACGACTCTTTATATTTTCGAGTTTGAACTTTTATATATTTGTTATAGCGTTGCACTACGAAAAATAAGCGACACCTCTGACGCTTAAAAATAAGCTTCTCGTCCTTCTAAAAGTTAAGATAACAGTTTAAAGATTCGTGTCGAATCGTGAACGCGTTCGATTGTTTCAATTCGAAGTTAATATTCTCGTGGAATCAGCAATATCACGACCGTGAACACGACGAGCAGCAGCACTCTCGGTTAGCGCCGAAAAATGCGATGCTATTAATTTCAGGGACGAAGATTTCACGGGTAAACGGATACGTCCCGAAAAGACGGCTAGTAGCTGGAGGAGATTCCGTTCTGCGTTCGTGACTGACATTAGTAACTCTTTTTCTCCGCTTCGTCCCACCGCCTCTTCGGTACCCTTGTCGCTGTCAATCCCCCAGTACGGTCCATCCCTTGCAATTTCCACGGATCGTTTTCCTCTATGGATAATTCTAGGTCTAAGATCGAATCGTTTTCAGGTTCTATCAAAATATGGCTCGTTGTTGTTACAGCGAAACTCGTCGAGCCACGAAGAAGACACACCACGGAAGACCAAACGATCGTTACACGCCGGTGATCAAATTAACTAGCACATAGCCCTCCCCCCTTCGCGATTACTCAACGGGCCCCGACGAAATATCGCTCACGGCTAAGACAGGCGGCAAGGGGAGACACAAGCTTCCGTTGTCAAACGCATTTAGTTACTACAAACGGGAACTTGAGAGGAAGCCCCCGGGCTGTGTCGTCGAGACTCGCGCGGGAGCTTAATTACGAGGAACGACGACGACGAGACGAGATATAACGGTCCCGATTTTCAATCGAACGCATCGATCTCGGCGTTCGACACGTTTTTTTGTACCTTCAAAAACAAGTGAGATATCGAAGGTGTTCACGTTAGGTCGAACACCCTGTATGTACAATACTGATGGTACAGTTCTCTATTTACTCGGATATAAAAAATTAAAATAAAATTCCACGGTATACCGCAATTTTCTGTTCGCAGCACGAATTCCAGAACAACGGAACTGCTCTGCTTGTAATAAAGATCGATCGACTTTGACTCGAAGGGCGTGGACCCGATAAATCATTGACCCGTCCATACGGGTACACAGGAGTCTGCAGTTCCGTATGGAGACCGTCATCGAGAGAGTAAACCGTATTAAGCGAGTGCCATTCAAGTCGTACACACCCTACCAGAATCGGACACAAACACGTCAGGTCGGCCTCCCTAGGCGTAAACAATTATCAATCAAAGGGTCAGTCGTTATCCCGTCAATCGGCATTGTCGTACGGGATCTCTCGCCAGCTGACCGTAGCAAGTGTCACGCGCGCGAAAGGGTTAGCCCGTGCGGTCCCGAATCCTCCTGGGAAATACTTTGGGAAATAAAGGAAAAACTGGACAACGGACTGCCGGCCCCTCTCTAAGCCCGACGGCTCGCCCCTAATATTAATTTAATAACGTGGAACGCGGAACAATTGACAGGCAATAACAGGCTGGCAATCAGACGACGTCCGCCCTGGTAGTTAAGAGCCCTTTCCCTCCTTGTACAGATCTCGAAGAAGGAAGGCACCCGAAAGGAGACGAACGGAGAAAGGGCAAAACGGGGAGGGGATCCGCAACCCTTTCACGGATGTCACTCGAGGCACAAACCGAGTGTGCCTTTGCCCAGTCGTACAATGGTGGTTGTTGTTCTTGTTGATTTCATCGCACGTCCGCGAACCCTTCGGGAATCGAGAAAGGGGTTCGAACGACATAAGGATTTAAGGGGCATAGCCTCGAACGCTCCTATTATTCCGGAGAAGCTGAACTCTGGACGGAATTCCTGTGCTGGAGGGCGATCCCATCGTGGCCCCTCGGATCACGTAGCCCCGTTGTAAACAGAAAAACGCGAGCCGCACGTTGATTCGGTTTCCTCTTCATTGAAACCTGTCGACGCCCTACCGAATTCGCCAGCATTCATCGTCCATTCGGTCCCGTTCTTTCGCGATTATAACGGAAATTATATCGGACAACGGAACTTTTAGTCATTCATTTACAGGGATAACGATATCCGACGCGTTCGCCTTTACGTTGCAGGGGATAAACCACGAGCAGGATACACACTTCCGTCCATAACTTACCGGGGATTCGCGTTAATAATGTAAAATACGAACGATTACGAAATCACAACAACGAAAAATTAACATTTTATAATTCTCCGCGTTAACGCGAGGAAATGTAAATCATGCCTGTATCTTGTGAACAATCGAGATTTAAATCATCCGAAGATACCCTCCGAGAATCCTGGTAACGTCGAGGGCTCTCCATTGTTTTTCTTCATCGATATATCTCCCCGTTGTTCGGAAACCGCTGTACACACGAAATATGCGGTGAGAATCCAAGAAAACGAGGTAAATTTCCCCTCCCCCGGCAAAACGTCTCACGGTTACCGAAAAGTCAACGCGATGTTCTCGAGACTTTGTTAAGGAAGGAAAAAAAAAAAAAAAGAATTTGCAAACGACATAAATCAGTTAGTCGGTGCGTTCGGTCGAGTCCGCGCGCGAGGCGTCTGCGGAAAAAATAGAATCCATCGGTAGAGAGACGTTGGTGGTGGTGTGTCGTGTGAGGTCACCCCGTCGACGGTATAAATATTTGAAGTCCCGAATTAAGACGAGATGATAAAGCGGTTCCAAGTAACCGACTCGACCGACCGGCTTCTGGCTCGTATCAGAACGGCCGTCCGTTCTCTCCACCTCTCTCGCTCTCTGTGTTTTTCTCTTTCTCCCGTGATGATGCTCGTCTTCAACCGTCCTAATACTTTCGCTATCCAACCTCCTCGCTATCTGTTCCTCTCTGTCTCTGTTCCCCGCGGCCGTCCTCGGGACGGTGTCTTCTCGAGGGCTGTCAATCTCGAACGGCAACGGGACGAGGCAATGTCGGTTGATCCTATATCCAGAGGGGAGAACAGACCCGGGTCCGCCACTTCATGAACACCCGTCGTGACGTCAGACGACGACGACCGAACGAACGGGAACGTGCACGCGTCTACTCGAGTTGGGTATAAGGTCCACGAGACGAGGAGAGAGAGAGAGTTTATCGCCGGTTCCGAGTGGGTGAATTTCGAGTTT
The DNA here is from genome assembly GCF_001272555.1 of Dufourea novaeangliae. Lineage (NCBI taxonomy): Eukaryota > Metazoa > Arthropoda > Insecta > Hymenoptera > Halictidae > Dufourea > Dufourea novaeangliae. The sequence continues at coordinate 375,061 of NW_015373885.1, read as the reverse complement.
GGATCAAAGGATGACGGAAGTCGCGATAATGGTCGAATATAGTGCACGCTTGATGAAGAAGTTTCATGTCCAGCAGAGATTAACGTTGCGTTGGCGTGATCCAATTCACGGATGATCGCCGAGACACACGAGTGTTAGAACGGTTTGAGTGAATAAATAATCGACCACTGATTTCTCTGTGCATCAAAATGCATGTTCGATTAATTGCTGAGATGAGCTTTCGAAGGGTCTTCGCTGATTTCTCCTTCGAAGTTTGATGGAACCTGTGTCGGTCTATCGAATCTTCCTGACGAAGCTCGAGGAAAGTCTTCGAGTCGTCTTTGACTATTCATCGGATGCTTCAAGTTTGACGGAACTTTTCCGTTGACATTGGAGCAAAAAGCATCTCGAGGCTATTCTAAGGAGAATAAAAAGCATCGAACGTGTTATACGTGTGAGTAAGAGCTTGCAGACACCGCGTCAGGCTAGCGACCACGCGTTGGCGATAACCGACGTCCGCTAAACTCCGCCAGAAATACCCAACAACTGTTACCGTACGCCTGGACCGACGCGGTTTCTGCATCGAAATCCCCGGGACAAGAGACACATCAGCCAGTCGACCCATTTCTATATCGCCTTGTCACTGTTGATCGACATTCAGGATCCAAGACAGTCGTGTGTTATAAGAAAAGCCCGTTGCTACTGAACCAGTCCCAACAAAAATCCATCGACCATTACTCGCTTCGTTTTATTTAAAAAAAAATTCCCTCACCGATTCATTCGGATCTTCTTCATTCACATCGGTTTCGCGAATCAACTGTTCCACTATCGGCTTTGAAGGAACGGTCTGCGAGGCATCAACGGGTTGAAATAAAGGAAACGAAGACGAGCATCGGGGCGAAGAGGAGCGGAGTGGAATAACGTGGATACGTAGAGCAGGTAGCTGTACGGCGAGATCGTTCGAGCCGCAATCCGGTAGGACGTGCCTTGATGCGCCGTGGTGGCTCGAGATACGTGCGCGAAGATGCTACTTCTTCTGTGCAACTAGCCGGGGTAATGCACGGGACCGGCAGCCACCGCGCGCGGCAAGTGCATCGAGAGCACGGTGTGCAGCCGCGGCCCCGGAGATAATTTGCCCTCCAGAAAATAACAGGGTGGCGCAGGGACGTTCGCCGAGGAACGACGTGCACCGTACCGGCGGCGGCCCTCCGCCGTTTCTGCGTACCTACTTACATACCTATGTCGAAGAAACAAAGACGGAGGGAAGGAGATCGAGACCCTTCCACACAGACGCTTCGTACCATAATAGAGAGTCACTAATTCGGTTGTGCCTTTTTTACGACGTTCCCTTTTACAGCGACGTTTGATCGATTGGTTTGAAGAAACATTTAGGAAACTTAACCTTTAACCGCTAACGTGCCAGGCACCGTCGATCGGACAGAAAGTTTCGTCTCGTTTATTACAAAGTAAATTCTGAGCTGCCCTCTACCTTCCGAGCATCATACGGTAATGACTCAGTTAGTCACAAGTCATCAGAGTTGTTTATTTATTGTAGGAAAAGAACAAAGAGCGGTCTAGAAGACCTCGTATTAGTAATAATGTGACCGAAAACGTCCTAATGATACGGCCTTTTTCATTCTGACAGTCACCGTGTTAAGTATAATAACAGGAGAATGATACGATAAGAAGGTTGACAAGTAATAGACACACCTAAGCATTGCGAGAGGCCTTCTCCCACGTGAGACTGCAACATAGCTGTAATCTATAACGATACTCAAGGTAACATGAAATTGTAAGATTTTATTCTTCTAAGATACGCTCCTGTTATGAGATCCCCGTGTGTCGCACCCGAATAGCGACGGGGCTGGCGACGATGTCAACGGACGAAGCGTGTCGAAGGAGAGATTCATGGTGTGACCGGAACGACGCGTGGTCCGGCTCGCTGCGTTTCCTAAAAAAACGCATCCTTTTTTTCTCGTTGCGTATACGCGTCGTTTATTTTTTTTTAACCTTTATCCAACGGCCTACAAAATGTTTCCAAAGACAGTGTATGCTGGTATGTTGACGTTCTTAAGAGACAGAGATACTTGAAACGGCCCTCGAAGAAGATCGTCAACGGTGCTGCAACGACCGCAAAGTGACGGGTGTCGAAGACGGGGGCGTAAATCCGGGTGGTACGTCGTCCAAGGGGAACGCGTTCTAGGAGATGCCCTGGCATTCGGGAAAGGGGCAGGCCGTACCGACCGTACTTCATTACCCAGAAGGGCCCCCGAGCCTCACCGGTCATCCGTTATCATTTTTACAACTGCCGCCATTCAACAATGTCGAATAAACTCCGTTAGGTATTGCGGCCAGGGCTGGCCCCTTCCCTGGTCTCTGGACCCGTCCGCAAGGGGATCCAGAAGAGGCGTGCTTTTAAACCTATCGATCGTATCGCGAATCCTCGCTTCCGTCCGGCCACGGGATTTATCGTGTTTTCGTGCCGCTCTTCTGGCAACGGTGACGTCCACCGAATTTCTGGTATTCGAATGTTGGACGAACTTGATGAATCCTTGAAGTTCCAATTACGTCTATGTCCATATTAATACGATATATGTGAACGCAGAGGTCGACAAATCAGTTGGCTTAATTCTCGAGGAGTAATCATAAGTCTCAAGTTGTATCGTCGATCTAGTAGATCGGTAGGTCACCAACATTCAAGACATTTTAGCCATAGAACGATTCCATCGGAGTTTCGCCATCCAGCTTCCAACCGATCGACCGTAGGAAAGCAGACTCGAGTTCCGTGGCGGATACCGCGAGGACGTATCGGTCTCGAACAAAGACGGTCCTTCCGTGCGTGCCGGGGCACTAACGAGAACAACGAACCTCCCGCGTTCGTCTTACTCCCTCATCCGTCTCCCCCGTCCCTGTGTTCCTCCCTCCAGCGCGGCGTGGCGGTCCGGAGAGGCTGCCGTGGAGTCATTCGTTACGAGGCCGCGAACAAGAGCAATAAACGTGTCGGAGTGCAGTAACGGGTGATACGTACGACGTGAAGCCCCGGCCCCGTCGACCTTCGCTTTATAGGTCTACTTCGGCACGACCCCCCCGAGACTCGATTTGTCAACTCGTTAGTGGAACTCGTTTAACCCCGGGGCCACGTTTCGTGCCATGCCCGCTGACCGTTCTGGTCGTCCCTCTTTCTCCCCCCAACCCCTAACCACTGTCTTCCACAGCCACCCACCTCCTAGTCTTCTCTTCTCTCCCTCGATCGAGGTGTACAAGAGCTTTTCGACGCTCCGCCACCGCGTGTTATCGCGCCCCGAAACCTGAAATATGCGCCGTATCATCCTGTGACAGTCACCTGGTCGTTTATTACCTCTTCCGAGTTTGGTTTCACAGTCACAGTCCGATCATTTCGACCGTGCGGATGCTTTTTAAGTTCTGGAATTAGTTCCAATTTCCGCCACCCACTGGTGGGGGCGCCGCAAAAGTGCAGGTATCTCCGCCATCTTGGATTCAAAAAAGTGCCGGAAAAATTTGGGAATTTATGGGACATTTAGTGGCAACCCCATCACTTTGGTAGCGAAAATTAGAACTAATTCCAGAACTTAAAAATGTGCAGGTTTTTCCGCCATCTTGGATTCAGAAAAGTGCCGGAAAAATTTGAGAATTTATGGGACATTTATGGGAAAATATGAGATAGTCTGATGAAAATACACAATTTACAATAGTATTAATTTTTTAGTAGTAATTTTTTACTAGTATTGAGTTTACAATATATTTGTAACAATATGTGCATAAATTCAGTAAAACATGGCTTAAATATTACTCAGACTTATAACGATAAAAATAATTCCCTCTTCTGTAACTTGTAATCGTGTCATACATTTGTCGTCGAAATTTTCATTCTTGGGGACATACGATAGATGTCGGACTCCTGTGGAGGGGTTGCGAAGCAGGACACATCACGAGTCACGAGTCGTGTTTCACGACATATTTGTGTGTGAAGAAAATGATAGATACGTGCTCTCATTCGCACATTTCACCCACCACTGCCATATGCCCGCATGCTGCATGTTGTTGCCCGCTAGTGAGTTTGGTGGGCGCTGAGTTGCCCATCACTGCGTTAGACTGTCAGGCTCGAAATTTCTAAGCAGCGTTTAATATCTCTGTGTCATCGTCCTTGATTGTCGCAACATTCGCCGGATGTCAATTCTACTTCGAAGGTCTTCGATGCTTTGCATAATATTCGCGAGAGGCGAACAATGGAACTTCGACAGTGAGTCGAGAGACTCGTGTCTATACCGCCCTAATGAGACACGTCTATGTTTCTCTGAGATTTGAGCGTTGCACGGCCCGGCATTATAAATATAGTTCTCACTGTTGAGGCTTTCGAGTGTAAGCCGTGGCCTGCGTCTTAATGACGTAAACGCGCGGTAAGTGTTATTATAAAGGATTCATATTCTACCGTTTAATACCTTAAACTAAAGAAGAAAGAACGTAACAGTGCGCAAAACATGAACAAAGAGAAGAACAGAGTTATGGATCATCTGGTCGTAATAGATCACTTGGGGAACAGTACAAAACATAGGGCTAATGACAGGGTACGAGTTACATAGCCAGTGCTATCTATTTCTAATACAATAAATCATCGATGAATCTTTGACATCATCCCCACCACTGGAGGGTCCCTACTGGAACCCGTCCAGCGCCCAGTGGTGGGGATAACATCTGAACATTCAGCGCCGAGGAACCTTCGAACACTCATCGATGATTTCCTGTACATTGAAGTATTTAACATTGTCCAGGCTTAAATAATACGAAGAATAAAACACATAAATATCGATCCATCGGCGCGTTCCATCGATAGCCCCTCCAATTAAAACATTCCCGGTGCACAGCTCGGTAATTTCCAGAAAAATCGTGGAACAGTTTTTTCGCGCGCTCCGCCAGTTAATCTCTGCATCGGCGATGAATCGTCGCTGCAACCCCTTCCTCGTCGGGGATCGGCAGGTGCGGCACAACGGCGGCCGTGTGTATCGAAGTTTAATTCCAGCAGAAACGACCCCGAACGCCGAGGAGGGTCGGGGGCCGGCGAGAGACAGAGAGAGCTACGAAACCGTAGGAGCGGCGCGTAGTAGTCGCTTTAACAAGCCGAACTCATTACCATTCGTCAATTTGAGCTACGTTCCGGCGGAGTGACCAATGGCTCTCTATTCCGTGTAATGGGGTACGGTCCGACATCCGTCACCGTGGCACCCGGGGCCGTTATAACTGGAGCACCCCGTTTACGGAGCCTCGACCGAAACGATCCTACGAGCATTCTCCAGCGACAGAGGAAATCCTTCTGACCCCCCCTGAAAAGTGTCCAGCAGGGTAGAAAAAGCAGAATCTATATTTGGTAGCGAACAACAGCGAGATACTTATCGATCTCGAAGCATTTCTCGTCGAGTAGAAAAAGCTGAGATACTTGAAATCGTTTAATCATGAAAAATTCGAAATCCCAATTCGCACTAGTGTGGTGTTTACGTATGTTAAACTGGGGTGTGGTTGCTGAGGGTTAAATTGGACCTTTTGGAATTCGTTTTAATTAAAGAAGATTCTTGAATAATTATCCGTGGTGAAGATTTTTTATTAAGTATCTCCGTTTCCTTCGTAAACGCCAGATGCCTAGGTACTTATTAAGAAGGAGAATGTGTAAGGAAACGGAGAACGGTTTCAGTTCGCGCGCTGCTTTCCAGATTTCTATCTGGAATCTACGAAACAAAGTCGCGCTCGTAAAAGCGTGGAAGGACGGCCGGCTGCGTAATCGGTGGCAACGGAACGATCCGTAGGGGCGAGCGTCGCAGGGAGGACGCAGGAGCGATACGCGTTGCAACGTTCATAAAATTCCTCGCTTCTACCGGGAAACACGACGCAGCCTGTAATTAGCACTTGACGATGCATTAGTGCCGTGCGGTCTCCCTCATCTCGCCGGAGAACGCCCTTGCAATAAAGTTGGAATGACCAGCCGTCCGTCGTTAGCCCGGCGACCACTGCTCTTGGAAAACCGGCCGCCCTTCTTTCGTGCTTTCTGAGGAAAGATTTCTCGTTCTGCTACTCTGCTTCCATGCATTATGTTAGCGTTGCCAGAAAAATTGTGGGGATCGTAGCACGAGCGATTCGTATCGAGATAGTATAATTTTCGAGCGAGAAATAGAAATTTTCAAATTATTTTTTAAATCTTTTGCTTTATTGAAATTCAGATATTGACCTCTTCCATTTTTTCCTCCGATTCGAAAACTGGATCCGTGACTTACAGGTTCTTCAGGATCCCAGTTTACGACCTCGTCGTATAATAAACTGAACGTTATTAAGCTCACTGTAAATTTGTACGCTTAATTTCATCGATAACATCGATTTCACGACGAGATCCTCGTCGTAATAAATTTCCCAAGCAATGATCGACAAGGATCGTACATTGTGGCCAGAATACTCTATGTTTCGTATCTAGAGAAACTTTACGAACAGCGTATATTTTATTCGTTGAAGATTTAGGCTAAGCATTTGACGAGGTTAATAAAATAGGCAACTCGAGGGGTATTAATTCCTAGGTGAAAGAGCGATCCTTACGGAGGACGCAAACCGTGGTGCTGCAATTTTCCTTTCTTTTCCCGACTTTCACCCCTGGTCCACGTCAGCTGGCCCTCCCGATCTCCTCTCGCTTCTGTCTGCTATCAGGAAAAAAATCGGCTGGCAAATTCTGAATGTTCACGCACTGTCCGTTTTCTTTGCCGTTCGAGATTGCATCGGGTAAATGGTGATTACCCAAAGGGATATACATTTTCCGATACTTAATCTCAAATTACGATCGTTAACGCGGGAAAGGAATAACAGGACGGGACGACCACCGAGCATCGATAATGAATCGCCGGTATCTTGTTCGACGAGCGTACGGAGATCCTGAAAATTGCATCGCGTAGACGTGCGTAATCGGCCGCGCAACACTGTCCGCCATCGAGGTGAATGTATCTTCGTATAGGCTGTGGTTCACCTAACGGTTCGCGGTAGATTTTGATCCTCGAACGAAAGTAGAGTGTTCATGAGTGGGAACGAAGACGACACTACAGAGTTATGTTCTCTTATGGTGTGTGTCGTTGCTCGGTAAATCGTCCTGTGGTGGTTGTCCGGCTGGGTAAACGTCCGATAACGAGAGCCACGTTTTTCAATAATTACAGCCTAGCGAGGAGTTGTTTGCTCGTTTCGTTAACGATACCGTCGAATCAAGTTTCACGATTGTCACGTTATAGAATGTTTGTTAAAAACCCCTTGGATTCCCTACGGTAAATCGTGTAATAAAGTTTCTTTGAAGCCGGAAACGCGAGAAGTTTACCTCCGCCGCGGTGATAAAACCCGATGTCGCGACAAGACGAGGCGACCAGGTACGATCCTCGGGTGACACGGGAACGCAGTTTCTGGTTCCTATCCGGCGACACTGATTGCGAAGTCGAGGAAATATCATTTTGATTTAACGATAGTGTGTGAAACTTCGCGCAACTTCGCGTAACGGGGCTGTTTAACGACACAGGAATACGTTTGAGATACAACGATCACGTACAGTATTTTTCAGCTAGTTACATATATCGTTGCAGGATAATTATATTTAACACGTTCACGAACCATAACGAAAATAATAAGCCTTAACACGTTGCTAAGAAACACCCTTACAATTAATTTTCTTCAGCCGTTTGGCATACATGTTCCCACGCAGGTACGTAGTTTCGTATATCAAACTGAAATCATCTTCGTTCTAAAACCACACCATCAACATACAACCCAACCGGAACGTTAAAGGCCGCAACACTTTAACTACACTTGTCACAAAAGCTTTCACCGTTACATAATAACTAATAAAACTGTAACAAAATCGATACCACCCAGATACAGGTGAGCAACCGAATCGACCGCATAACAACCACAAATGTTCATCGTGAGTATCGACTTCGCCAGTCGTCTTCAGCTCGCCCCGAAAGAACACAACACCTTGGAGGTGGCTCCGGCATTCCATTGGCCGCCTAACCCAGACCTAATCCAGATACAAGTGAGCAACCGAATCAACCGCATAACAACCACAAATGTTTGGCATTCCATGGGACGCACAGTGCCTCGAGCTCGTAAAAATCATTCCCCGAAAGTATGTCCGTGTTCGATGGCATTACAGGTCCGGTCATGGGCAGGACGTTAAAGGGAAGGTCGTTCGGTGGCGGTGTGCAGCGCTCCGGAGCCGGTGCAATTGTCGGCGTGGCGCGGTGGTGGGCGCGGCCGATCTCGAGAGGCCGAGAGGTCGTCTCGGAGCCGCTGGGAACCGGCGATTGTCGCTTGTGCCTGTGCATCGAGGTGCACGCACTCTCGATCTCTCTCTCTCTCTTTTTCTCTTCCTTCTTTCTCGGTGCACAGGGGGATCGCGCGGTGCCGGGCGCAACCTGCGATTACCGAACGATTTTCAGATCGGTAGCGGCCGACCGTCCCGGATTTTTTCGCACGCTGCACGATCGGTCCCGACGCGCGTACCTCTCGGGACACGTCTGTCCGTTCGTTCCCTCCCCGACACGATGCCCTCCGTAACGTCCCTCGACGGCTCCCGGGAATAGAAGTAAACGGGGCCCCGGCGCAATTACGCCGCGCGTCTTCTATGTTACATTGTAAGGATTTTGCTTTATTTTGCACCGAGCTCTCCTGCGGGCAATCACTCCACCGTGATATTGCTTCCATTTTGCATCGGTTGCACGAACCTCTACGGGGAAGTAGGAAATATATTCGTAGAGACACATTGTTTTGGAGGTTTCGGTCGAATTCAGGGGTTACAGCACGATAGCTGTCTTTGTTTATACTAGATATATTAGGTGTAGAAGAATCTCAGAGGATCCAGATGGTTTGGAAGAAAATTCGACTTCTGTCACGTTTACTTCTTTGCTCCATTCACATTGCATAATATTCACGTTTATTTTTTTTTTTATTAAAGGTTCTCTAGTGTCCAAGGAATAGGAGACGGTTGAAGTAATTTCCCTGGTGCTCGAACGATGAAAACGGGGGATCGAGATATTCGAGGCGCGAACGATTTCAGGGTCGTCGAGACGATTCCAGGGCCTCTGGTGGGGTCGTATCAATCGCATCTCTCTCGGTTGTTGCGTGCTTGAGGTCACGGAGATGGGATGGATGGGAATAAGGCGATCGCGCCCCTCCCACAAAAAGCGAGCAAAATCGAAGCAGGTGCAATTGGCTGTGCTCGCGAGTCGATCAGGGGGGGGGGGGGAGAATCGTCGAAACAATTATAGACCGACCGATGGACGGGGTGTGCAGTATGCAATTCTGTCCGGGGCTACCGTACTTATAATTGCTTCCGAGGCAATAACGTCCCGCGCGGAAAAATTCCGCTCGAGACCACGGAAGACGAGGATCGCGTGATACCCGCCTCCGGCTGCGTTTCGAAGTGTTCGGAACGCCGCGCCGTCCGGATTTTTACGACTTCCGTCTTTCGGACCGTCACGACGGACGATTAATGCGAGAGCTTTGAAATCGGCACGCCCGACGATGCTTCCTCGGGCCGGCTTTAATTGCACGATCCATCGCCCGGAAACGTACATCTCCCCCGACTCGTCGTATCATCGGTTCACTTTGGATTGCGATTTCATTGACTGAAAACTTGAATCGACTTTGGCTTCGAATATCTTCTGTCGGCGCTCCGGTATTCGTCTTGATTCTGAATAGTTTTACAATTAGTTTAATCTGTTTTATCTATTTAATCTGTCTAGTCCATTGATGTACGTATGGTAACAATTTTCTGTTCAATCGTGGTACGGCTGAAAACAACGATTCCCTCGTTCAAATGTCGAGCGAACGATGAAGAATGAAAATTTTTCTTTACGAACGTTTACGCGTGGACATGCGATATCGTCGATAGTTTTTCGAGGAATCGTCTCGTTAGATCCTCCAGGATGCATCCACCTTTATCAGCGAACGATCCGGGAAATTTACACGCGGAGAGGTTAATTGAGTCGCCGTAATATCGTGAGTCACGGTCATGGTATGCGTATCCCGAGTTTATTCCCGGTCAGAATCGGAGTAAATTTGAATGAATAGCCTCGTAATACCGGCGATAATGAGAAAACGCGGTGGATCCCGTTACCCCGTCGACGATGACTATTTTTCCACGGGTTGCATCTAAGGGAGAGGCGGGCTAGGAGCACGCACTTAAACAGTCGTTCTTTTTTCTTTCTTTCTTTTCTCTTCTGGTCCGCGCGCAACAGGTATTTATTATTTTTAACGAGAAAATTGCATTCGTGGCAACGAGTCAGACACAGGTAATAATTAATATAGCTCGGGCTAGAGAAATAGCTGATTGCGGTTTATTTGCTCGTCGGGGATCTCGGTGCTTTACTTTTAGACCGATCACACGGGAATCCTTTTAAGGGGTGGTGATCTCGGAAGAAAGTAAACTTTCTACGGCCAACCGCGATACAAAATCTTTGTTGAAATTAGCTCTAGTCTAATGTACCGGGACCGGATCTTCTAGATTCTCGATTTTCTACCGTGGCTAACATGAATCTTCCGTTTCACGGGATCAAGGGAAGCGGTAGCTCGAGAGGTAAGGAGGGAGATGGTGAAATTTCCTCAACGAAAGTTTCGGCCGTTCGATGTGATCGGCTCGCCAGGTCTATGGCGAGAGGGCAATGGTGGTGTGGTGTGGGTAGGAGGATCCGCGAGGACGTCAAGGATAATTCCACGTCTGCGAAAGTAACGACTTCCGAGGATCAGCCATAAAACAGGGCAGTTTTACCGAAAGCCACGAACTCGGCCGAGTAATATAAATTTGTCGGGCGTGTTGCGATATCGGGCCTGCTCTCCCTTCTCTCTCTGTTGGGCCCGTAGAGGCCTCTCTTCGTCTCTTTCGTCGTGGTGGTGGCACGGTGTGCTCCACGATCGTGTGCCGGCCGGCCGGTCGGTCTCTCGCGAGGCACCAGTTCGCTCTCTTTGGTCATTATCCTTTTATTACCGGCGCGTTATTTAGAGAGCCGACCGATCCTTGGGAGCGTTCATACTCGCGGCCGATCGCTCGACTGGAAAACGACCCATACGGGCACGCTGCATCATCGCTGCCGCAACGCCCGCCGCCACAGCCGCAGCCGCCGTTGCTGCTGCATCTCGTAAATAAAATACCGTTCGATCGTGCTCCTTCGTCCACGTCCCCCCGGCCCTCAACCCTCCCCCAATCCGCTCTTACGTCTCTTACAGTCGCGCTATTTACGATTTATGACAGCACGCCGCGGTCCACGGAACTTCGTCTAACGACACACGTACTGTTTTTACTGGCCACCGTGGTTCGAGTTGTCTGTCTACTACAGTCTGTTTCTACTGTTCCCTGTCTAACCTCGGGACGAGTTTCGAACGAGTCGTTCGAATTTGACTTCACTAGGTTAAAATTTCTTGTTTTTACATTTACAAATAATTTATTTATAATGGCTTCATAGGAACAAATTTAAACAATTCTTTTTTCACTAATTATATCGAGAACAGCATCGTGAATGAAATTGATGTCGAGTGTGACTCAACGAAGGAGTTCACCTGGTAAAGATGGTCACTGTGCAGAAACTTTTGTTCAGCTTGTCCACTGGATTGTGGTCATCTCGCCAAAGACAAACCGTTGACAGGAATTCCTTCCAAATAAAATATTAAATTTCTCCCAAGAACATTCGTCAATTTATATACACGATAGTCCCTGCATTACCGCCTCTACGAAATCATTCTTCGGTCGGTTTGGTGAATGAAAAAAAAAGTGTACACAGATTTCCAGGTTATCGTATACTTAATTATACAGCTTACAGTCTGTTCACTCCCGCGTTTCTCTAATCGCTCGCGGAATGAAATCGCGGGCAATCTCCGGCGTAGTAAACGGCAAACGCAACCAGGATGACGGGACGTACTTCTCCGGTATATAAATATACCGGGGTACGGTTAACCGGGACCACTCCATTCGAAAGGCACGCGCAGCCACTTCCGGTTTTACCCTCTCGAGCCGTCGAAATATCCGGCCTGCTGTGGATCCTCGCGGTATCAATCTGGAAGCTCTTAAGAGGATCCCCCCCCTCGAGTGGGGATCGACGATAGCAATTATGCTATGTCGAAGACGCGAGCACCAGCATCCTAGTAAATATATGAAGTTAATTCACGTGTGAGCGCGTGTGTGTCTTCGCCGCGATCACGTGGCCCAGCGAGATGCGGCACGCGGGGCAATAAAATTTTTCCTTTTCGTTCCACGACGACGACGACGACGACGACGACTCGTTAATATCGTACGATACGACAGCGGTTTAATAATAGCGGCCTGTCTCGAACCGAGGGGAGGGGGAAAGGTAATTGGGTTTCTTAAGTATGTTTAAAATCGTTTCTGGTTACTGTAAATTGTTCCGACCGGTTGACTTTACGGGAGGTTATCCGCCGTCTTTCGCGTCGTGTACTTCTAGTTTCGCGAAACTCGCCTCCCTGGTGCTTGTAATATCGAGATTAATTTCCCCCTGCCGATTATCGGTACTCATGCGTGCAAAACCGTGTGTATATCGTGCCCAGAAAACAGGTAAGAATTTATCCTATCCGATGTGACTGGATCTCTGTGCGTTATTCGGTCGGTTGCTTGAGTTTCTTTCGATAATAATAGGCATCATAAAGTTATTAGTTACTATTATCGTGCGAATCGGTAACAGTAAAGTTTCTATTCTTCCGCTCTCTCGAAAGGACATTTCATTCCGTTCAGAAGGATTTCGAAATTGTTTTAATCGGAATCTCGACGTTTATTCCGTGAAGCTCCCTCTTCCCTTCCCACGAAGCAGAGACGGAATTCCTCAGCACCCAGAGAGGCCAGAATCCGCTCGGGCAGCCGAGACAATAAACTGGCTAGGCGCGGCCGAGGATCGCGAAAAACGTTTCTCGGTGTTTCGTGACGATCCACGGTATCTCGATCGCATCTGATCGGATACGCCTAGAGAGCGGGTAGGACGGTAGCAAACACGGAAGCGTCGTTCCCCCCGGTTCACCTGACAATAATCGTAGGGGCGCTAGCTCGCGCTGTCGCTTGCTGGTTCGCGCGCACAATGGCGCTCGCGTGCGTTCCTAAAGCGATACATTGTTGACGAGCGATCGAAACGGGTCGCTCGTGTTCACACGAGCTTGGGTGCTCCCCCTCCCGAGTTTGTTCACGGCGGTGCAATTAAAAAATTAGCCACGCTCGGGAACGAATAGGAAGAAGAGACCGCGGCGTGGTTGCCGCGATTTGTCGAGCTGTGTGCGAGCGAGCAAGCGAACTAGCGCGTGCGTGAGCTCGCCGAGTGCCAGTAATTATTTCGACGGAATCGGCTCTGACGGGCTTAATGGCAGCGAGTCCGTCTCAGAGTAACGGCAATTAATCACTATTCATTAAGAGACAGGGCCGGAAGCCTCCACGTGGAAAACGAAATTAGAAGTCGGCGGACTTATTTCGTAATCCTTTCCGTTTCCACTGGAAATCCTGATGACGTTTTATCGGCGACGATTTCTCCTTTTTTACGGAAGTTTGTTCCGTTGTACCGTGGTTCTGCGAGTCGTCTGACTTTTTTGCGTAAATATTTCGGAGGTATTGAGAACTTTTTGTGCGCAGTACGCCAAGTTATTTACGATTTCATACGTTGACTGATACAGTGAAAAAGGCCGTGTGTAGCCAGACACATTTTATTCCGATTCTTAATTCTTAAATTGTCGAAAGAACAATACAGGCCGAAAGTGTGAGACAGAATCTGATTATTAAAGAAAGAGAAAAGTGTTATTCTACAAAAATTTGATAAAAATGATACGGTAAAACTGATTGGAACAGATTTGTGTGTGTACTGATTCCGTGATTTGTACGATGTCGTAATAGAATGAGTTACTGTTCCATTAATCATGAACTCTGGTCGCATATTTTTGGCACAGTAGTGTACATGCGTTTAGGTAATTGCGGCTGTGGTTTTAAGTTATACCGCCATATTAATTTTATGAAAAAATGTTGTATCGGTACTTAAATAATCCAGCCTCTTTGCAATGTACGTGTCACCTATATATTTGTGATATGGCAGTCAAAGTGTTAAAGAAATGTCTATTGAATATCGTAGTAGAAATGCATTCCCTAGTCTACCGCGGATATTAGTGATTGTTCTTTTATTCCGAATAAAGTAACACCCAATCATTACGAGTATTTTTCGTTCCAGTATTTTACAATATTCGACCGATCAGAAAAATTCCGTCGTGTCTCTACCGCGATAATTTGATCAATCCTGTCTATCGCCGATAAATACCGCGCGAAAATACAGATAACCGAAAGGTTTCGTAAAAATACACGGGCCGGTAACCAATTTCCCGTGCAATTTACATCCAGGCGAGAGAAACTAATGCTTCCACTCTTGTGCCATTCGGTATCGACTTTCACAGAGTCCGTGCTATCCGACAAAGTCGTTATTCTTCCTGATTCGATAAAGAATTAACTAATCGTGTTGCCTAACTTTTCCTCCAAAAATAACGTACACATCGAGATCGATACCTTTGCATCGCCGCCTCGCAAAAAGAAAATCTTTCCTATCTTTCCCCTTTAAAGATCACCGATAATCCTGTACTAAACTTGACCTCTTTCGGATTATAAATCTTTTGCAGGGGCAATTTCGGATACAGGAGAAGCTGAAACTTTAAAGAAGCATTCGGAATTCATCGGATACGTCGGGATGAATCGCGACGATCTAAAGACGACTTTTATCGGCGTAGCCGTAGATCGGAAGGACGCGCCAAGTCGCGGCAAGTGTCGAGGTTTCCCCCAAGGCTTTCGGTTACATCCTGTGCAAGGCCAAAGGGGATCTCCGAGACCCTTCTTCCGACCGCTTTAAACAATTTTAAGGCTCATTTCCCCCCTTAAAGCGAATATCCTGGCCAGAAAGAGAGAAAGAGAGAGAGAGAGAGAGAGAGAGAGGGGCTTGGTTTAGGGGGAGGAGGACGGGGCGTAGGAGCGTTGCGATGGAAAGAGAGACGAAATAAGAGGAAACCGGCCGGATCCCGCGAGGCATCTTACTTCGGGCTCGCAGCCATCCGGCAACCCCTTGGTGAAAACTGGTAGGTAACCCTCGTATTTACCAATTACCTAAGTAATCTGCGGCGGCCAGACTCCGTCTCTGTCCTCACGACTTCCCGCAGCTCTCCTTCTGCGGTATCCGAGAGTCCCTTGCTAACTTTAACTAGCCCACGGGCGAAGTAGACTCCGTGTTTCGGGGCTCGTCCGCCCATCCCAAACCTGACAAACGCGAGACATTACAGCTCGCCACTTTAAACGACAAACGACCGTCTTCCTCGGTCTACTCGACTGGTCATCCGTTGTGGCCCTAGTTTTCGGTAATTCTTGTACAACTAGAGAAGCCAAATTCACTTGGAACCGCCTGAACAAAATCACTGATCGAAAAACCAATCGAGTCCGAAACGTAAACCCATCGACTTCCAAGAACACCAAGAATTACACAGTTGTACACATACACACGCGATTCGCGGTTTCACGCGAAAGATGAAGTCTGTTAACCCCTCGGGTCATCCCGTAGCTGTGCAAGTTCTCCCATCGTCCGCAGGACGACGTGCGGGACGAGCGGTTCCGAACGAAGATGGCCGGCCTCTTGGTGATTATTGCGTAATCAAGGCTAATTATCGTGGCATCTCCGCGCGTGTTTTCCGCAGGAGTGGATCGCGCGGACCGCGTGGTGGTGCACGGTTCCTAGGCAGGAGGAGGAAGAGGAGGAGGTCACAGCTCGAGGTGGAGAAGATGGAAGAATAGGGGCTGACAGTGGGAAGGAAAAGCGTCGACTGGTTGCGGTGGTACACGCGCGAAAGAGACATATAATGGCACTCCGGGGCAATCTGCATACATTACACACGTACCCCGATGTACGGTGGAACACGTCCTCCGCAGCGAGCGGTGTGTTTCGAGCCTTGGTCGATTCAAGCTCCCGACTCACTCTCTCTCTCTTTCTGTCTTCGTCCATCGCACAGAAGCGGCAACGCAAACACTTTGTCCCCGGCGTTTCTCACGGAAGCTGACTCGGGACGCATGACGGTCCCAAGGTCTCATTGAATAAAGCCGCTACGGAGAGGAGAAGCGAATCGGCTCACCGGTTCACCTATCGTACGTATCGCCCGGTGTAGTATACATACGCGAGGCCCCCGTAGACCGCCCCAGGAATCGCACCGCGGCCATCCGGTTTCCGGTGTCGTTTACCCTACGCCGCCGACAGCTAATGGCGGAAGAATCCTCTGATTAGATCTCCGAGCGATCTACCGGAATACGACGATGGGCGAAAGCGTAATTGAAAGCGCGGGGCGTCTCGTTGCCACGTCGCGCGGCTTTTTCCGCCGCTCTCTCTTTTTTTCCTGGTCTGGGTTAGGTGTTGCGTTTTCTTTCAGCGGGAGAGCGGAGGGGATGGGTGTTGAAATACAGTGAATCATCGATGAATGTTCGAAGGTTATTGCGCAACCGATTATTAAAACGTCATCCCCATGACAGTACGAATTTTTGTATTAGCAAAAGATCGCGTAATTGATTCTGCCCACCGTCGGACCTCCGCGACACAGGTAGGTACACGACCTTATGAATCGTCCCACGATCCGCGAATTACACGGCGCGCGTCGGTCGTAACCGCGAAAGAGAAACGACGATCCCAGCAATCAGTAGTTCCGACGGATCGAGGCGGTTAATTGAAACTCTCGGACGATTTTCCCTCTACGGGTTCGGCTCCCGATGGTAGAGGGTGGGAGGGCGAAAGGGTAATTCCGTGGGTATAATTAGCAGCGACCCGGATGGCATCGGTAGCGATGGGGCACGGGCACGTCTTACGCGGAAAATGTCCGTCTGGTCGTGCACGTCGGGCCAGATGTTTGCCAGCGGGC
This sequence comes from Dufourea novaeangliae, assembly GCF_001272555.1. NCBI lineage: Eukaryota > Metazoa > Arthropoda > Insecta > Hymenoptera > Halictidae > Dufourea > Dufourea novaeangliae. Next base: position 358,144 of record NW_015373885.1, on the reverse strand, counting down.
GCAGCAATGGCGGCGGCCTCCTCGGTTCATTAATTAATAGGCTCCGTAGTCCGCAGGCCCACGGACGTCTCTCTTGTCTGACATTTCGAGTGACAAGCCAGTGTTCGTTGGGTAGCGTGACCGGTGGCCCCGTGTCCCGCGCATTTATTATTCAGCTATCCGATAGGTTACGTCCCGTGGCAGAGTTGGTACTTGGAACTCCACGTTGTTCGCCAGACCCGTCACGCGTCTTACTCGCCGTCAAACGTACCCGACGGAATCGACGGAAGACGACGCGGATCGCGGAAAAGCGCGAAATCGAGAAATTCCCTGATTTTCATCGTAAACCGCCGCGAGGGAATCCCTACTCCGTGGGATCGTCAGCTCGCGCATTAACATCTGGGATCCGACGCTGGCGGAACAGTTTTAAATTGGCAGGGGAACGGGCAGAAACGTTATTACCGCTCTCCCGACCCGTGTCCCGATGCATAAGCACGATTACGGTTAGTTCGCAATCGACATTTCGCGGCGATTCTCGCCACCGATAAGAGTGTGAATTTCGCGAATACGGGATTACCCCTTCTCTCGTCATTCCTTCCCGCCCCTCCCGCGTGTGTTGAAAGACGTGAGAAACCGGCGAGAAATCTAGCTAGGCCGACGCGCGACTGTCTTGGTGAATTGTTTACTCTGTAAGGGAGACGTCGGAGCTGATTCTAGGTGGTCTTCGTTGTTACACACGATTTAGTCTGTCGAGGGAATAAGAGGCCTTCTGTTGTTAGTTACGCTCGATGGAATAGATACAGTGTGTTTCCGAAGTATATCGGGAACTACGAGTACGTCTACACGGCATTGGGACAAAAGTGTTCTCGCTGGTTTCAGTGCGAACTTCCATGGTTGCTCGAACTCTGAATCCTACAATTTTTTGTTCTGCAAAACAATTATGCAGTTAGTTTCTATCAAGTTTTAGAAGACCCTAAAATAAAATCGCGTGTACTGTACAGAGGTCGTAAATTTCCGTGTACCTAACAGTACCTCTATCTCACTCAATATACTTGTCGATGTGTTCGACGTAACCAATAACGACAATTCGTGTGTAAAAGTGGTCCATCGAATTTAATTCATCGCCAATTTACGATCTCTGCATAGTACATATACTCCAGTGTCCAACGACGTCGGTAAGATCTATTCGTGAAAGAATTTACTTAGCAACTGTATCGTTCGAATACAGATATAAAACGGATACTTTTATCCCACCAACCTCCCTATCGCCCTGAGATATCCGAAGTAACGAGAAAAGAGGGTGGTACGGTACGGCGGACAGACGGCGGCGTTTACGTGGAATCACATCGCAGGTTCTCGCGATCCTTCCCCCGAACGAGCGGTTGTATCGTCCCGCTTGACAAACCGCGTCCCATAAAGAGCCTGCTTTTCCAGGGTCTGGGAGGGAGTCGGGTACGGGCATCACCGTCGGCATATAATCGTAGATTCGGGGGGGGGTCTTGCGTTGCATATTTGATGTCGCATGCTCCACGATCGCCAGAATTTTCCCCGGGTGGATCGTGGCGGTGTGGTCGTGGGGCGGTCATAAGAGGTTCCAGTGATTGAGGGTTAGGACCGAAGCCGATATGCCTGGTCTCCCGGCGGCCGCCGCCGCTCCCGTGCCGCCATTAACTTTTCATCTTTATATAATTCCACGGTCATAGAGCGGGCCAGCGCGGTACGGCGGAGAGGCTCGTGTACTCCATGCAGCTTTTTCCGGAACGCGCGCGCCGGAACCGGCGCGTAATTGCCGGCCATAAAGATCCGCCGAGATACGGGCTCTCGTTACGAGATTTGCCACCGGTGGGACCGATTCAACCGTCTCCGTGTCCTCCTCCTTCTTCTTACCACCACTCCCCTTACCCTTGTTCCTCCTCCTGCCCCCATGGCATTTGCGTATTCAACGATGGACTTTTACGAGCGACGTCCGAAGCGGTACGCTTTTCTGGCCGTGCCACCGCTCGCGAAACCGACGATTAGCCCGGCTCGCCTTCGCCGATTGCGTGCATTCCGCTCTCAGGGACCCTGCGCGCCAGTGATTCGATGGAAATTATTGTCTTCGCGAGATCGATAGAGCCTCTTCGTGGAACTTCTTTATGGACGTCGTCGGTTTAAACGAATATTGTTCACGCCTGCAGTCCCTTTCGCGCGAAAAGCATGTTGTCGCGAATGTGCGATGGAACAACAATAATTAAAGTAGAACTATACCGATGTAAAAGTTAAAAGGGTAATGTGTTGAATTTGGACCACTACTTGTCATGTGCAAACAATTTGCGCCGTATGATAGACAGTATAGGTTGCTTTTATACTAAATTAATTAATGTAATCTTCACTATCATACACATACTGTTTATCATATGGCGAAAATTGCTTACACACGACAAGTTGCAGTAGTTGTCGGAACTTGGGCGATGGTCCAAATTCGGCAATATTCCCCTAAATGATTGGCTCGAATATTCTTCCATACGTTGTCACTATTAATCGTTGTATATAATAAAAAAGCTAAAGAACTTCGGCAAACACTTAATTACCGGTTCGTGGAAAGAGGTCAGTGAACCAACTTACGCTCGATACACTCGGGGAACCACCGGCCACAGGGCTGAAGGGGGGCAGGATCGGCGCAACCCATTTCGAATTTACGACAACAAAAGGAAGTCGACAAGGACGCGGGAGTGTATCGACGGGGTGAAAGATACGAGACGCCCGGAGGACTTACTGCGTCGTCGTGCTGGTCCGAGGGCCGGGGGAACCACTTGGAAAGAAATCTATTGCATCCGTGGGTCGTGTTCGTCCGGGAGGCCGAGTGTGGGCTCAAATGACACGGAATAAAAGTAATGCCCCGCGATACACACACCGCCGCCCCTGCTAAGAACACCCTTCCTTCTCGCCCCTCTCGCCCCTTCTCAGTGCCACCGAGCCCCGAGGGTTCCCGCTGGGAAGGCGAGCAATCGATATCCGGGATAAGAAATGTCTGCCTCGGTTGGCCGACCAGCCTTTTCTCGGCTATATCGGCCGGCGATTATTTGCCGATACAATGCCAACTATTTCACGCTCCCGACCCCCTTGTTCATTACACACACACACACACACAGCCTGAAGTGATTTAAAGACGGGATTAAACAATTTTTCGAGCGAACAGAGTTTGTTTAAGGTGAAAAGAAAATAATTAGACGAACGATTCCTTGTAATTTTGTGAACTAAAAAGGCAGGGGAAGGCAGAATGTTCACTGCTGTTCAATACCTCGAAGAGGATTTGTTAATATTGATGGTACCATAAGTTGGGGTAACCTTGAAACATAATCAGTCGGAGTAACTTCGTCCCAAGTGAGAAAATGATCAATTTCGATTTTGCAGCTCTGCGAATTGTTAAATTAGAAGTTTATATTCACGTGAAACGGTATTTCGCGTAAAGAAGCTGCGAAAATGATCATTTTCTAACTCTGGGAAAAAGTTACCCATTCATTGAGTCAAAGTTACCCAAAATTACGGTACATAATCCAATAGAGAAGTAAAATCACCCGAGCAATATGAGCGATTCGAGGGATTTTTCTGATCGCATACCCTCGCTTTCATAAATTCTCTCGAGCATCCATTTGCACCGGTTCGAGCAGTCTCAAACGCAGCCACGATTTATCTCCGTCGTTCCGATCTCCATTGGAAACCGGTTGCATCGTTGCTTCCACCGTGTTACGCGACCACCGAAATACCTGAAATCGGAGATCCCCGTGTTCCGATTCCTCGATACGCTTAATACTCCTTTTTCTGATACTTTGTTCGCAATCCGACGACATAAGAGCCGAGTGGTAATGTTGCCTCCGAGCGAAAATTAAAGCATAAATTACGCCCGGTCCCCATCAGATCGGTCCTCCTGTTCCCTGTAAGTACGATCCTCGGTCCGTGCACGAAGATCGATCTCTAAGCCGTTCTCGTAAATTCCTGATTGGAAATCAACCGGAGCTCCCTTTCCATAATTCGATCCACCAAGAGGAGAGTCTCGTTGACGAGACCGATGGAGTAGCCGGGGCTCCGGTATCGGCTTCGATCTTCAGCATTCTACGCGCGTTCCAGGAAACCGAAACAGGAACATGGGACTCGTGAACGCCGCGGGACAGAGGGGATCGTGCGATCGTACCAGCCCGATTCCCCGAAATCGCTCCGCGGCGATGGATTCGCCGCGTGTTCTTCTCTTTTCGGTAGCTCAGAGAGATCTTATTTGCTTATATGCTGGCGTGTCGCTTATAATCCGACTGAAAACCTCCGGTTCCACTCAGGCATCGACAGCCTACGGCGACCTTTATCCTCTCGGTCGAGTTGATCGTGTCTTGACATCGCGGACGAGCCAGCCGTGAATACCTGGAATCGACTCGAGCGGGAAACAAAACGCGGATTAGCTGTGTTCGAGGACCGCGATCGAGGACTCCACTCGAGGAGGATTTAGTTTGTCAACGAATACGCGACTCGAAGGTATTCGTATTTATGTTTAGATATTTTTTCATAAAAAGAAGTGATCTCTTTTGGGTAAAAATTTAGCAGATATAAAATACAACATATGCACGGCGTTAAATTTCGAGTTTTGTCGGTGTCCGAAAAGAGATACTCCCGGCAGCCTAAAGGTGAATGTTTTGAGACATTCGAGTTTCAATATCGGTACAATCCGACGATGATTTATGAAGGATTAAAGTTGCGATGCTTTCGCATTAATTTTTAATTTAGAATTTGTATCAAACACTCTGGACTGAATTGATTTTATTTTATAAATAACCGTAGCTACCCTCCTGAATTACTTTCGATGGAACTGAATAATTACCCCCGACCAGAAGCTTTTATCGGGCCTTTCAATATACAACGAATAAAATATTGAAAAGTTAATGGATTAACGGGAGCTGTGTTTCGACAACAGGCATACTGACCTACTGAAGGGATATGTGGTATGACGTCATTCTGCTTTCCTACGTAGGGGTAATTCAGAACCGTGGGGTATACTCCGACAGTGGGATCGATATTTTGGTCCATGGGTTTTGCCAGTATTAAAGAGGAAAAGACGTCTATCAACGGGACTTGCACGTATCGTAACACAGATATCGATCATTTTACACAACTCAATCGTATGTAAAAAAAATAGATTTAGTAGACAACAATTACACGTACCTAGTTTTATGAAACTATTACAAAATTAACCGTTCCTTTCCAATCGATCCCAGAGTCGACGAACACGATTCGCCACGGACACGTTTCCTCGAACTTGAAAAAAAAAACCGACCAGGGATGAAACAAAAGGAGGAAGCTCCGCCAGGCAATTCCACTATCGGCTTAGTCCGAGGTCGCGTGAAAAACTCGAAGGGACAAAAAGTCGCGAACGGAACTCTGTCACTCTTGTTTGCCAAGGCAGCCAATGAGCCAGAGAGCGTCGGTGGCTCGCGAAAGTTTTAATCGACGCGTCGGCGTCTCAGAGTCCTTTCTCTCTGTTCCGATGACAAAGTGGCTCGTCCGTTTTCCGGACGAGCAACTTTGATCTCCCCCTCGATCGAGCCTAATTTAACAAAAACGCCGCTGCGGAGCATTGGGCAGCGTTTCGTGAAATTGACATCGAGCAACCGTTTTGATCTTTCCTCTTCTGTGCTGAAAGAAATGGAACTGCTCGTTTATTACACAACTGCGGATTGAAATCTATCTTCTAGAAAATTCACATACCATTCGTAGATTAAAGATTAACTACTGACCACTCGTCTCAGAGACGAATTTGAATTTTTGGATTTAGAAGCTCTAGATATTCGAGTGAATAGTTTCAATTGACTGTAAGCGACACACTGTTTCCGAAACGATAACGAAAAATACTTAACATTCAATTGATTATTCAGAGGTGTCATAAAGTAGTCGTCCGATTATTCATCTTCGAGCCAAGCCGTCCTTAATTAACGGTTGATTCGCAAACACCTTCCACTTCTATTTCACTATGCATTACACTTCTGCTTCCTTAAAAATTACACATCTTACCTGCATAACGCAAGTTATACGCATTAGATACGTGAAATGGTTCAAACAACCCGTATTAAATTCGTTGAAACAAAATTGCTGAAGGTTCCCCAGACCAGGCCCCGTCAAGGGTTTTATAATCCCGCCTCGGTTAGGGCAAAGAGAAAAAGGATTCGGCGGACACACGAAGAGTATGTTAGGAGGGGTGGAGACATTCAATTAAAATGTTCCCCCATAATTCATTATCGCGTATTCGTCGAGCGTGTCGGGTCGAGATTAACGGAGTGGGCTGTGCTCGGGCGTCGTGGACCCTCCGTAGGCCGATTTACCTGGGTGCACGTGAACCACGCGCCTCCCACCGGTGTGCTCGTGGAACACGACAAATCGAGAAACAAAAGCTGCGCGTAATGGAGCTATCAGAAATCATTAGAAGAGCACAGAAGTTCGCGAAATGAAGGGGAATTATCGCGGCGGTGCTGGGGCGGTCGTAAAAATCCCGGGCGACCGCGATGGATAATTTGAGAAGGCAGGGATCGAACCAGAGACGGCCCAAGCGGGTATATACCCCGGGAAGGGTATACAAGGAGACGGTATTACATTGTAATTAGCATCAATATTCGCGTACTGAATCGTGTCTCACCGGCGCGAACGGGGTCCCCGTAGGATGCAATTACTTGGCACTTTCTTAGCAGGGAATCCATGAATTATTCGGCGAGCTGGGCTCGTTAACGAGCGCGAAAACGGAACGAAATAAGCGAGAGAGAGAGAGATACGAGAGAGATCTTCCCGCAGTTGGACGAACGATCGTCATCGCGCGATGTCAAAGCAGATGCAGGCTGCGCGGCGGGTCGAAAGAAGGCGACGAGCCGCGCAACGTCCGGTGTGTAATCTACCTAACGATCTACCGGAGAGCAAGGATTAATAATCACGGTCGTTCCGAGTCCTACGAATATACAGTCCGGCTGGCGGAATCTTATTTAAAAATAATTGCGTACCCAGTTGCGATGGTTTCCTGTGCTTGATTACGGCTAATTGTTCGGAATTTACAAGTATAATCGCGCGTTTAACGCGACCGACTATGTAACGGCCGTGACTGCATCGGTTTGTGTGTGTATGTAAGAGAGAGAGAGAGAGAGAGAGAGAGAGAGAGAGAGAGAGAGAGAGAGAGAGACCGTCCTGTCGTCCTGCAAGCAACTGCAATTCCTGTGCGGGGAACGAAAAATGTTATAAACTCGTGACGCGAATCGACCTCCTTCCGTGTTTCCACGGGGACCCCGTTGGGGAAACTCGAGAACCTACGGAGGGATTTCCGACGATCGTAATTGTCGACCGACGCGCCTCGTGACTCGCGCGTCTGCAACCGAATTAACGTCTCCGCCTAGCGAGCGTACGCTCGGTTGCCTACGAATCCGCCTGCGCGCTTGACGGTTTTTCTTTTTCGTACATTTCAACCGAACGTCCGAATCGTACTCTGGGTGTAGAAAGCTGTTACAATGGTTGTTGACTAGCGGAACAGGCGAAACTGGACGAGAAAGTGTTACAAAATGTTGCAAATGCTTGGGATTTAAAAAGAGTCTTGAAAAGGGAGGGGTTGATAGCATAGGAGGACGCCACAATTCACGTCAATGGTGTATGATTAAGTCTCGGCGAGTGGTTCCGTTGAAGGCCCCGTCGTGTCCTACGTGGTTGAACGTGTAAAAAAGGCTTTTAAATATTCTTAGACTTTTATGAGCAGTCTTCATCCCGTTATTAGTCAAGCATTTCGACTGTAGCCTGTGGTTACGTCGAGCATCGTGCCAGAGTCGCAACAGTGCATCGGTAAGTAACCATTAGACGTGTGTCGTTTTCGTTGGATGCGGTTTAAACGATCGACGTGTGGTTAAAACTTTGTATTACTAAATCAAGACACTTCTGATGCGTTGATTTTATTAAACCGTGTTGATTTTATTATGCCTGGAAATGTGAAGGGAGGAATGTCGATCAATGGAAAATAGTCGATACTCGAAGACGCGAGAATGATACTCGCTGAATATCGTTACTTTACCTCCATGGAAAGTTAATTAATCACAGAATTGCATAAACATTGCGTAAGATCTCTCGCGAAATCCCAATTGACCGGGACACGTTCATCGCGAAGCAGGCCGCGGGCAATTTCATCGCTCTAGACAAATCCTCGACCGCCAGGAAGCGTTTAATAGTGCAATTGGCAACCGGTGGCTATTACGCAACCGCAGAAGATAATCTGCCTCTCGTAAGAATGTGGAAAAAAACAGGACAGTTCTTTTTTCAATATTGAAAATTCATGGAACACAAAATCACCTTCCCTATTTGTTCCCCACTACTTTTACTTGCGTTAACCTAACCCAGACAGTAGTAACTAGGTATCAACCGATAGAGAGTAATAAAAACGATGACAATACCGACAGTATCATTTGACCGTAAAGCACAGTTGGGTAACAATTTTAATCGAAGTATTATTCTAATACAGATATCGGAATTTTCGCGTTAAGTCAATTAAAAATAACGAAGAACTTTTTCATCTTTTATTCGTTATTCGAAACTCTTTATCTGGATTATAAATTAAAATCATCTCTGCTGAAAAAGTTTACGGTAAGTAGAAGCAGTATGTAACGCGCAGACACTTTAGCCGAGTAGTAAATCAATGACCTCGAGTAGTTGAAAACTTTTCACCATCGATTTCGTCTCAAAAGTCTAAAGAATATTTCTTTCATATTTCCCATTCTACTCTACGATCCAATCAACGTTCCTCTGAATTCTACTGCAATTTGGTAGATTACCAAGCATCCAAAGTCATCCGACAACGAATGTTCACGGATACGAGAGCCACGCGCGACTCGACTGTCCATCCCGTTGCCCATTAATTACACGTATTTCCAAAGTCCGTGGATCGGACAGACGCACGGCCCGGTTTAAAATCAGCCGACTGGAGGGCTCGAGTCTCTTGTTCGGGCGCCCTCGGTCACGGCGGGACAGAGAGACACGCGAAACGTCTTTATGCGAGCAACGGTACGTTTGGACATTTTCGCTATCGGTTTCAGCTATCAACGAAATGACCATTCGGCAGCGTATCGCGGGGACTGGAGAGAGAAATACAGAGTCACCACGGTAGAGAAAGAGAGAGGGAGATAGAGAGAGAGAGAGAGAGAGAGAAATCGGCTACCGCCAATCTGTCGCTGGCTGCATTAGCCCAGGGGGGTTTGCCTTTTGAAAACGCCCCGTTTGATGAAGCGCTCTCTCGGCAGCCGCTCGGATACTTTTAAAGTAAATTAGCTTTTTAGTTTTCTGTGCCTAAAACCCGGGGAATATAACATGTATAAAAGGAAGGGCTGCTGCTCGACCGCCGTCCGTGCGCGCGAACGCGAGCGAGCGAGCAAGCGAACTTGCCCGAGGGTTCAACCGCCTCAATGCTCTGAATGGTCCTCTTCCGTCTCTGTTCCGACCCCGTGTTTCGCGAGCACCAGTATCCGCTCCGTGTTCTTCTGTTGGCCGGGCGAGACCGTGTGTGTATACCGTGGTACCTACCGTCTAAGTCGGCCGCGGTCTACGTACGTCTGAATGGCCAAAAACAAAATGCGTTCGTTGCATCTCGAACACACCGTCCCACCCTCTTGCCATTCCCAGGCCGGGCCGATTCAAGCTGAAAGACTCTGCCCGCCGCCACCGCCCTATTCTCGATCGAACCGCGCTTTAGACTAACCCGCGGTCGCCCGTTGACTCTCTTTGCGTCCTAAAAAGAAGAAACGAGAATTCTTCGGAGGCCGGAGTTTTGCAGTCCAACGCGAGCCGACCGCCGTCGAAAAAAGTTTACGAAATCCAGCCTCCCTCCCCGTAGAGTCTGCGAACGTTTTCGCAAGGGAGAGAGCGTGGTAAAAACGAGACCGGTGGTTCGGTCTCTTTTCCCCGGCGCGAGGAGAACCTCGAAGGAAGTGGAAAAAGTGTGGGCTTTGTGAAAAATCATGTCGGAAAAAGGCCGTCTGGTTTTTTCGAGACTTACGCTACTTTTTTCGGGGTCAGGAGCCGAGCGCAGCGATGGCAAATAGGGGAGGATATTTCGTTGGAGCTCGACTGGCTAGTCGAGATTGTTAAATGCATAGAGAGGAGTTAAATCATTGGCGCAAAGAGCTCTTTATTACGCGTAAGTTGCTCTACGAAGTGTAAATAAAACTAGAAGGAAACACGAGGATACATGGAGAGAAACTAGCCTGTGCACGCGTGATGGATCTATAAATCTGTAGATAGTGGAAACACCACCTGGTCTCGTCTACCAAGATCAAATATATTACACTTCCCCGCTAAGAAAAGTGTCGATCATCCGGACGCATCTAGATCATCGGTGTTGATCGAACCAAGAGCGCGCGGAAGTCGAGCGATCTCATTAAAAGACCGTGTACTTACTTCCATTCGGTCCAGGAAGCGAAGAAACGTAATCCAGATTCCACGCGGACGGGACAGCGCGGCGATAAATAATCGCGAACGGGCAGAAAGATTCGAAACTGAAAAACGAAAAATGTTTAAAGGCAAATACCCCGGGTGGACTCCCCGCGAGGCGACCCCGGCTTGAACTTCTAGCAGACGTTGCGGGGGGTCTTCTAACGAGCCGTGCAATTAACATTTTTATTAGACGGTTCCTTCTGCGCTCCGATCTCGGGCCTGCTCCACATGCCCGGCCACGGTGTCGATACCCTTCGACGACACGAAATGGTCCCCCCCCCCCCATGCGAAAAACTTCCGAGAACAATAACGTGTTCGGGGGAGCAAATTATTCTGCGGTGAAGATTAGGCTAAGCTAGTTAAGAATCGCTATAACAGACTGACCGGTTGCGTGAACGAAGAAAGATAACTCATTTAGAACAATGCCAATCAGGGGTCGTCGATCAATCACGTAACACGATTTCAGACTTTATTAATCCACAGAGGGCGGACGCTTTTCAATGTCCGTCCTGAAACAGCATTTGGGTCTGCTTGAACCCCATCAGCTTCCTACTTTTTTAACATATTGTTGCGTGGCGCGGCATGACTTCCAATAAATAAAGACACTGTTTAGAAAAAGGAAGAACTATTTATTTGAAGAGGAGTACTTATCTTGACACGACTTTTCTGTTCTACGGTCGTACCACGACTCTACGTTGTCCCTGTTTTGGACATCATTACCAAAACAACATTACACAATACGTGCTACCTATCGGGTAACACGTAACACATTTTTTTACACGACACAACATCAAATTAACGACTAATCCTTAGTTTGTAAGTAACTTACGTGAAATTCCTGGGATAGTCCACAGCATGGACACCAGTTACGAGTTGTACGAACGTGGACACGGCTGGTCGGGCGATCGTTGTCGAAAGCAGGATCGTTCGGCGAGCACGGAAAGCAATGGCCTCGAAAGGGTCAAACAGACCATCTCTCCGTTCGGCGTACATACATACCTACCCACTATCGTCGATTCCCATAAAGCGGTTAACGAAACAAACAAAAGGAAGATTATCGGTCTCGCGCCTCTTCACCGAGCGAACACGAGTTACGGCCGCGGAAGAGAGTCACGGTTCACTGGCTCGCGTGGATTCGCTCGCGAAAAATGTTCCGCCCGTTCTTCCCGGCCGCGCTAGTCTTCGCGCCTGGGTATTATGATTATCCCCGTGTAAAGGTCCTTGGACGGCAAAACAAACAAGGGTTATCGTCGACAAGGAGGTGGGGGGAAGGTAGGTATCGCCACATAAGTATTACAGGGATACCTTCGTGCAACGCTACGAACAGAGAAAGAACCAGAAAAAGAGACAGATAGAGGGAGAGAGAGAGAGAGAAAAGAGGGTGGCCGTACGGAATGGCGCGGAGCGGCGCCTGGTCGGTACATCGAGCATTGTTCGGTATTCGATGCGCATCGGTGTGTGCTACGTGCCGTACGGTGATTTGGCTAACCACACGTTGTTGAGCCATCGGCGGCATCCCGGCATTGTTTGCTCGCTTTGATGAGGCCAATTCGCGTATTCGCTTTTGCCGTTGCGTTTCGTACGGGATGCGCGGCATCGTTCACCGTGATGCTCTCTCGCCCCGACACGGCGTGTCTACTTGCGCGTGTTGTCCCTGTAGAGCTTGCGTCGGTGTTTGCGCTTACCACCCCCTCTAAACGAGACCGAATGACCTGGAAAAAAAGGGCTAGCTATATTCCCTCCTCTGTTCGTGGATATCTTTCTCTTTTTTTTTTCAGTTTCGGGATTCTTGTCGAAGGTCTGCCTAGGGGTAGTTTTTGGATGGAATCGGGGCGCGTTTTCGTACAAACGCGGAATATTCTGTTTAAATAGAATTTGTCGAAAGCAAAATACACTGGAGAATAAAATTCTGAAGGGAATACTCGTTGTGACATGTCGGGTGAATGATTCTTTGAATATAAAACATGGTGCTAATATTAATTAAAGTATATTCGAATAATTTTATTCGGTTTTCACGGTTCACTCGATTTCCAATCTATGGCCATGGAAAATCGACCAACACGGCGCGGCATAGAACTGGATTTCTGAAGAGCAACAAGGTCGTGAATGTGTGTGTGCTGGAGAAGCCAGGCGTGTGAGGCCTGGTCGAGCGTGCGTGTACGGGGCTGCGTATGTCATTAGTGACCCCGGGGGTGACCCCGGGATTCGCTCTCACCATACCGGGCTATCAACACCGACCACCGTGCGCACAGGGCTCCATTACGCCTTTTCTAACGATCCTCGCTGCACGACACTGTCGCAGATTATAGTTACCTCGCTTCGACGCGAGTAGTTCGAGGTTCCCCTTTACGTTTTATCACGTGTTGCGGAGGTAATGGCAGGATACGGAGCCGGGAGAATTGTTTCTTGTACTCTCACGACTAGGAAGAAGAAACCGTATCTCTTTGTGTGTGTGCAGCTGTTGGAACTTCTCCAGCGAACGCTACAAAATTAGACGCGGAAACAAACCTATTTTGGAATTTGTCATTTTTTTATTGTCTTTCGAATTTATCAATGAAATTGTCAATGATGTATCCTGAACGACACGGTGCGAGGAAAAGAAAGGGGGTCGGTTTAATTCGAAAACCGTGACAAGGCTGAGGTGTCCCGATCGATCCAGCATGGGACGGCGCGGTCTGACGTAGAAGAGTATACGTACTATGCGAAAGGTTCGCCTGTAACGATACCAACTCGTCGTTCTGGGCCTGCCTCCACCGAACTGGTAACTGCTGCCGCTATTAAATGCAGACACGAGCGAGCACAGCCCGGAAATTGCCTAATTTCCTGAGTGCGCACGCTGATCCGTCACAGTGACGTGACGGGGACGTGGTTGCACGAATACCGTGACTTTTAATGTCAAGTGTCAAAAGAAACTCGGTGAACACGCCATTAATATCGCCGACTATATCGCTGGACCGAGGACTCCGACCCTTAAACGAACCCGATAGGATTCTCCGGCGGTGGCGTTGAATCTTTCGCGAATTCTGTCACGGAATCGCTGGAAAACTAAAGTCGACTGAAACGAAGGCAACTTATTTTTGTCCATGATATCCCTAACGGGTTGTCTTTCATTTTCGCTTAAAGTCCAGGACGGAAACTTTCGAATCGGCGTGCGGAGCTTTATAAAGTGTACTCCTTGCACACTTACAATTCTCGATATGCGCCTGTCACTTCAATCGACGAAACTTCCGTAAATTGCCAAACAAAGTTGTGTGTGTGTGTGTGTGTGTGTTTGTATTTAACAGAATGTTACACGTTAATCCGTCGATCGATAATCCGTAATACCTGACGGTAATTAATTAGGGCGGCCACGGAATGGCGTACATTCGGCGAATCGGTGTAGCGTGCGCGGCGATACGGACACCGATATTTGTCGACAACGACGGCAGAGAATTCCGGTGGCGGAATGTATCGAACAACCGAGTCGACCGGTCGATACAATAAGCTCCCCCACCCCCTCTCTGTCAGGACAAGGGGGTATCGAGGGAAAGATTAGGCGTTCGACGTGGGTCGTCAGTGATAGAGAGACTAATCCGAGGGACTTAACGCGGTCCATGCGCGAACAAGGGAACAGGGTGACAGTAGATAAGAGAAAAGCCACAATTAAGAGACGTCAATCGTTCGTAGACGCTTCCGAACGCATTAGAAGGACATAAGCCTCGTCGAACGGCCGACGTTTATCGACGGTCCAAGCTGTTCTTACCACGGAAACAATCGTTCGGACGTGGGTTCCTGTGCGAACCAACGGGTTAAAGACAAATATGTATGTACCGGTTCACGTGTAGTCTACTTTCCCTTAATTCAAAATCACAATACCAAATACAACAGGCAGTGAGACGTCAACGAGGGGATGACAGTATAACAGATGAATATTAATTCTAAATAATATATTTGTGAATTGTTATTGTATCTAATAATTGAATATTAGAGCAAGGAATATGAACCATCGGTCAATCTGAATCCGTCACATCAAAGAATAGACGGACAACGCCAAAATCATCAACTGGCAAATTCAACACACAGAAATGCAATTCACTGCGGGACACACGATGTTGCAACAATGTGTAACTGAACTGCGAAGCGGATAAGGCGATTTTCGCTAGATTTCACGAAATTACGAGCGTGCACGCGGCGATGTAATCGGTAGAACCAAGTCTGTCGGCAGTATAAAAGGAAAAAAGAAATACGCGACGTTCGATTCGCATAAAAAAGCGCGCAGCTATGCATAATTTTTCCAGTCGTGGTTTTACGAGAACCCGGGGCATTTTTAAAAGGCAATTTCAGAGGCGATTCCTCGTCTTTCTCTCGCTCGGGTCTACACGACCGCGCGCCGCCTCGCAGTTTTCTTTGAGCGGACGGTCATTTTGTTCGAGTAGACGTCCGTGGTCACGATCCATGACGGAGAAGCCCCGTAAGGAAATTTATGCGCATAGCCACAGAGGTATACACGAGCTACCGACTAGAACCAACCGAGTTGGTCTACGTGCGCGCCCACCGGACAGATATTCCGTAACCCCACTCGTCGTCGGTCGTTACAAAGACTTCGTCCGCTTTTGACGCACGAAAGGAGCTCAATTGCGAGGAGGCGCTCGCAGTTGTCAGCTCGAAAGAAAAATCTCGTACTCGATCAGCGGCCTTTCCACGCTTCCGTTATTGCCCAAAACAGTCTGTACGATTCTCGAACTGGTTTTTGTACGATACTCTCGAATTGCATCAAACTTACTTCCAATGTTTCGTTATGTAAAGACGCGCCTTATGGATGTTATTGTAAAGTGAAACAAAATAGAACCAGAAACACAAGGGATGAAAATTGTGAAAGGCATATTTGGTATTCAAATAAATTTAGGCCCAATGTTAACCCCAATATTCTTATCTTCGATTATTCATCTTCACACATTATCCCCAATAGATATAGGAGGCAATAATATTAAAGTATAGTGTCTCTAATCATTAAAGTAGATCACTCCCATTCACATTTGTTTTTCCCTGTCGAAACGGAGCACGAACGGCACGTAGTATGCACGATCGGCACCGCGAAACCGAGGAAAACCGACACACGCTTTTCCCTTCCCCGGAAGCAAACAAACAAAGGAATTCCTTTCAATTCGGTACCCTAATTCAGTCCTCAAAAATAGCTAACGGTACGGTATCATTGCTGCCCCGCGAGCCCGCTTCTGGCGAACGTAGCTACTCGTATATACGCGTAGAGAGCGAACGCCGCCACATGCGCCCCGATCGGGCGCAGGCCAAGACGTCCCACCCCCTCCATCGTCACGGTGGGCGTGTGCGAGCCTCCCCACCGTCGTGAGTCTTCCCCTACGACCCCTACGTCGCTCTCCCCACCACACGGCCGGACGATCATGTGACCGTGATCACCGACACAGACGCGCCTTAGGAGTCGAGAGGGACAGAGGGGACGGCTCGTGTCGCTCGTGAGTCCCCTTCTTTCCCGTGTCGTCCGCTTGCTGTCCTCTGCCACCGGGATCCACGCCTTCCTGCCGTCCCATTGGCCCGATCTGTCCCCCGTGGCTCCTGGTGACACACGCCCATTCTACGATCTCGTTCTCCAGGAAACGCTCCAGTAGGATCGACTGGCGGACTGCAACGATCGGCCGGCTCGATGAGAATTTTTTCGTCTCGCTGGATCGCGTGTACTCGCTCGATATCCTTTGACCGCGCACAGGTAATTACAGAGGTTCGCGCAACGGAGATACTTACGTGGTCGGTGGATGCTGGAATTTTATCGCGCGACTCGTCCTCCACACGGAAATTGAAGATTAGATTACTCGAGGAACGAGTTCCACCGAGCTTCCCATGGATCTGTACTGCTCTACTGGGTATTGTCCGGGAGATTGAATGCCAGAATCCTGGGAATCTGTATCGCACTTGCTCCGAATTACGTTAACTTCTGCAAGCTTTTTGGAGCTTCTCGATAGAGGCTTTACGCTTTTTAGGACTGAACACATGAAAAATAGTACTTACGTATCTACGAATAATAGAAAAAGGATGATAGAAGAATCTTTTGGCTCTAAGTACATTAATTATTATCGTCTTTTTCTGGCTACGAAATTTTCGTGGTTTAGGAACTCAAAACCGCTGTCCCCGGAAATATGACTAATTTCTCGGGTATCCCGGTTTTCCAGTGGGGTGTATCACAGTGTGTAATCTAAACAAGCCGGTAATCGATGTACGCGCTTGACGTGGGCTTGTTTTTCTTTGCCCTACGATACCATAGCCCCTCCGTTCCCCTTGTCGAGCTACGGATCGGACAGCTGGGAAGCGTGGCACGATTGCGTAACGAGGACCGCGTTCCCCTGCCGTCGCTCGTAAAACATAATCGTTTGGCTTGGGCTCGATCTCGTTCGGGCGAGCTCGAGACGCGTCGTATCGCGCGGGAAACCGCGTTATCGCCGGAGACGGGTGTGCAGAAACGCGGCTGAAAAATCGGTTTCCGCGCTTAAAGGTCGCGGCCGATCTCGTCTCGGATTTTTCGATCCCGATATGTCACTGTCAACCGGTATCGGACACTCTAAACACGTCTGCTTGTATCGCCGTCTATTATTTTCACTTTTCAATCGATAAATCGGATGTTCCTTTTCCGTTGACCTTTTCACGGATGGTCCGAAAAATTGCGTATCAGCCTGTCCCAGTATCTCGTTTCGGTGTTTCATGGATCAGAGATAGGTACATACTTGGCGCAGGCCCAATGAAAAGGGGATTTGCTGCCGCGCGATATAATCATTTAAAATTATACTATAATATGCTTCATTAATTTCGGGACATTAAGCAAAATGTAACCGTTCCATCGAAGCCGAATTAACGACTATATATAAAGAATGGCGGTCGTAACAAGCAAAAACGACGGACGCTGTCGACGGGAATGGGGACAAAAAGATCCAATTAATTTCGGCTCGCCGAGTGGGACAAAAAACCGGGCGGCGTGATGGTTTTCTCGAAAATGAGTGTGTGACAAGTCAGACAGTCGCGATTTCTTTCGAAGCTTCGACACGGAAACACTCGAGGCGAACTGCACCGTAACCCGCCCGCGGGTTAATCGATTCCCCGAAGCAGCGTAATCGGGTCCATTAAAGGGTTCTTTTTTCACCGGCGGTGCGCGTAACCGACGAAGTCCTCCCGTTTGACGTAATAGTCTCGGAACAAAAGGGATGCTCAAACAAAACGACAGGTCTATCGTCGTACCTCCTCCCCTCTGTCCTCCCCTCATCCCCCATCGTCTTGCACGAGATTCGATGTCCGCCACGGGGGGAAAAAAAACGAGAAACGAGCGAGCCTGAGAGCGGAAGATGGAGGCACGATAACGACGGTGGAAATTGAATTCTCTCACCAGTCATCCTGCTGCGAAACTGCATACACACGTATGTACGTACTTCCATACGCGTCCTCGGCCAATCCTGCGCGGCGGTCTACGCTGACCGAAGGGAGACCAAGGGTCCTGTCCCCTTTTGTGTCGAAACCGGCGCATAGGTATTATAGGTATGTACGTAGGATACCTACCCGCAACGTAGACTTACCAAATATGTGCTATACTCTACAGAATGCTTAATAACACGGGGACAACACAGATATAAATATTTATATCAGCATCTTCTGTTATTTCTCATGTCTCTAATTAATCCCTGAAATTTTGTCTACATACTATGAAACTCGAGTGAAACAGAAATATTATGAATAAATTTAGAGTTTAAAAGTTTCTCAATTTATATTTGAATTGTTGCGACTAACGGTGGACGCGTACGCGAAAGGAAGAGCTGGAGATTTGTGTATCGACAGCGGCTCCTTTGTTCGATTGCGCAACACCGGGTCTTAGACGGGCGTATGTAATACAGTGTACAATGCACGTTTTGCTTCGATCCGCGTATAGCCGAGCCGATGCTCGGTGATCTAGTTAGCGAAATTGGAATTGAAAGCGTGACCGTTCGACATTACGATAATTTATCACTCAAATAAATGTACGCCCGGTGGTGTTCAGCCGTGTACGAGTATCAATTTACATGACGCAACGGATATGTAATCTGATATATCGTGTAACGGCGCGTACGGGATCGCGAATGGAGGTTCTCATCGGAACCAAACCCACGGGGGAGGGAGTGAACGCGGAATCGGAAAATGATGAATTTCCCCTTTCACGTGTGGATACTCCGCCTTATCGACTCTTAGCCCCCGTCCGACGTTCGCTGGTGGAACGTCATTTTTAACGCGTGCTTCGTTCGCCAGAGGAACCGCGCGTGTCATTTCAGGGGTGGTAAATAAGCGACGCTGACAGTTACAGACGCGTACACATCAAAGGAACCGCCTGTCTCGCGCGTTACTTCCATGTAAATCGTTACGTTCGTTTCTTTTTTCTTCTCGCGCACGCCGCGGTTCGCCGTGTATTAATGATGTTTTAATGGAATGGGAGTGTTCGCTAACTGCTCGCGCTCGATATTTCTTTCCGGCAAGTTGGCAGCGCTCGACGAGTAATTACTCACGGTCGTACTCGTCAAATGACCGAACCGATTGGAGTTACTTGTTACACGGTAGCGTGTCGTGTCCTCGAACGCGATCGATCGCGGTGTCAAAATTAGAATTAGTTTGTTTATTATCCCGTTACGAGGCCGACGTGAGAAGTCCACGAGAAAGATTAAATTGCGATCGAAGGGGAAGAAATATTCTTAATTCTAAGGGCTTGTCAAGGAAAATCTGTGAAAATCAAGAATGAAGTACATTGAAGAAAATAAATTAATATATATTTACCATTTACGGACCGATTAGGTAGACAACAAATAACACTGCAACCATGTGGAAACACTGGGATGACGCTTTTTAAGCTATCAACGATGGTAGAACCTGAACACCTGCACGAATAATTCGATACTCATTTTCATCTGGCATAAATCGATAGATTTTCAAATATACCAAGCTATTCTCAATAGTTAATCTTCAACCGAAACTTCATTTCAATTCAACCAAAGCGGAGCAATTACAAAGAGAGTAGGCACTTGTACCGTTCCGACGCGGTATAAAAACATCACGCATTCAAGATGAATGGGCGAAGTTAAACCAGTGTCGTTTTTCAGAACCTAATCCGTAACTTCGGAAACTTCGTTTACCAGCATCCGAGACAGTAAAGAATACCGCCGAGTGGGAGAGTGGAAACAGGAAATTACGAATAGGGGATAAAACAACGAGCACCGATGCTTGGAACGCCATATATGTAAGATTTCAGTGAACGTGTATTAGGTCGGATGGAGTTGAAGCGGTACGAGGATGGAATAGCATATACATCTAGAGCGAACCGAATGGAGCACCGGGTGCAAAGGGTAACGAAAAAAAAATCGATCGTCTCAGGGGGTTGGGGAGGGGTTGAGGATACCGAGGAGCGTCGTTTGGGCGAGGACGAAAACACGGGAAGAGAGCACGTATACTCGACGCTAGACGTCGAGAGGAGAAGTAAGCCGTGAATAGAAGGCTCCACCGGGTAGGATCCCCGACAAAAGATGAATCTACAAAGTGGGTCTGGCCGTGTAAGTCCGTGCGGAAGGCGGGAGGCAGCCGGCGGCGCGGCTGGCCGACTCTCCTCCGCCGTGGGTATATACGTACACGCCGAGAGAGGAGAAATATATCGAAGCTCGGGCGTATTCGGGCCGACTCGTGCGTTCCCGGTGGCTGGTGGTGGCCGCGCACCTCCGCCAAGAGTTTCACGCTGCGTGGAACGAAACTCGTACGCGATCAGCTCGACCGAGGCAATCCGGCATCCTTGATACGTATGGCCGCGCTGCGTTCAGGCTCGATATTCGTGTCTCATTTTCTACCCGGAAAATCGGTGGCTCGATCGGTCGACGATAATTCAAATCCCGGGCGGCGCTTGGAAAATCGCGGTGTCGCGTTCGAATCACCGCGACGACACAGTGGCACACACGCGTCCGAATACCCCTGTCGCGAGCGTGAGCCATCGTCGGACGGCCCCCAGGATTCTCGAGGCAGTGTACCGTAAAATAAAAAGAAGTTCGCGGAACACGGTGAAAACGCGCGTCACGGTGCCTTCACGCTCGACGACGTCGCCCACAACAGACAGAAAGAGAGATATCCGCTGGAGAAGGGAGAAAGAAGCCCCGACGAATGAATAGTCTTGGTGGCGCGAACGGGTGACAAGCCCCGTTTCCGTTCAGCCCGCGAGTGTGTCAACCCTCCCGAGAGAAGGAAAAGTCTCTCCCGTTTCTCCTTCTTCGTGACGTACCGTCGCCCGATTGGATCTGTTGCGAGTCGTACGGACGACAGGCGACGAATGACGAGGCAGGAAAGGGTCCCTGCGATAGGGCCAGGTAACGATCCGACCGCCAGAAGGAAAATCGGAGTCGTAGGCGGGGCCTAAGGTCGGGGGACACGTGACACGGAAACTGTCACGCCGCCCTTGTCCTCCCCTCCTTCAACCCCCTCCACTCGACCGAAAAGCACCGGAGTCAGCCGGCTATACGAGCGCTGCTTCTAACCAACCGACTGCGTGCCGCCGAACGCTTCTGTCCGCTCGGCCGCTGCGAGCCTCTCCTCTATCTCTCTGCCTCTCTCTCTCTCTCTCTCTCTCTCTCTCTCTCTCTCTCTCCGTCTACGCTCCACTCCTCGCTGCGACTCTGCGAGGCGGACTGGCCACTTTTTCTAGACGCACCGTGGACAACCAGCAACCATCATGAGATGCGCCTATGACGATGACGGCGTTCGCGTAGAGACAAGCTCTCTGTGCCTGCGAATGCCACCTCTGTTTTTTCGATGATCGATTCCTCGAAGTTCATCAGTGACAAAGTTCCGCATCCTTCTTGAGTACCTATGTGACAGGAACATGAAATCGTGACGAGGATTAGAACGTTACGTCTACGAAACGTATTCTTTCCTTCGTTGATCTTGAGAAACACGTCCTTCTTATTTACAATCACCCTTGTCGAAGGCAACAAAAAAGAAAGAAAATAGGAGTGGTCTAAAAGCCAGACAGCCTATTTACGATCGACAGCTGGCTATTCGTGCAGGTACGTGACACCAAGGACGACCGACAAGGCTCGCAATAATATCGAACGCGAATTCCCCCGAAAGTACCCAGACGACCATTCGGTGTCAGCTCGCGGTTGGTGTCGGTTGATCGAGAATCCGTGCGTTTCCGAGAATTGGCCACGAACGATGCGCGTACGCCCGGACAGTCCGCTCGATACGTCCGACGCCCTGCTCGTGATTCCCCCGAGATTCATCGCGTTTGATTCCGCGGCGAGGGAAGTTTGACGGGCGCGCGTTACGTTCTCACCGGGCGATGAAGTGGCCGTCGAAAGGGCGTCGCGCGTGAACATCCCGAGAATGCAGCAGGGCAGCGTGGGCGGCTGTGACGAGGACACGACCGTGCCCACTGCGCGTGGCAAATCGCCGAAAAGCATCGAGGCTTCGAAGGCCGAGTTCGCGAACGAAAGGAACGCCCGCGAATCGAACAGTCGTGTACGTGTGAAAGTCGAGGTTCCAGAATCGACGGAGGTTTTCGAGGTGAAGCGTGAACCGCAGGATGAGTACCATCCCCTGCAACCGGACTATCAGTACGACAGAAAGACGATGGTTCCTCCGAAGATCGACGGCAATCCTGAGATGCCTGGTCAGTGTCAAGCCCAGCATCAAGGATACCGTCCAATGACAAGCGGCCTCCCGAATTCCTATGGATTCCCGCACTTCTACGGATCATCAGCGATGCTGCCACCACCGTTTCCTAGCGTGAGACCGTCTCCTGATAGATCGATGGGCAAAATAGAGGAGCACGAGCACGAACAGGAACGATTGAGAGTGTCCAGTGTCCATGGTGATGGTTCTTTCCTTCATCACGAGCATCATCGGTTCGAGATCGGTGATTACCATCATGGAAAACCACCTGGATACACTGGACTGCCTTATCCTTCGTTTCGACCGTCTATGCAGCAACGCCCGGCCTATATGGGACATCAAAACAACAGTTACAGGGCCGCTCAGTATCAGAACAGGCAACGAAAATGGAGCAGCGCTGCACTTCGTGGATTTCATCCAGCGATGCCGGTGAGTACTCCCGTGCGTTCTGATTTTCATTATTCCCAGGTATATTGTGCGGATCATGATTCATAGCTGCACCTCGACAATCATTCGCGTTGGTCTGCTCGAAACGGGTTGTATCGAACGCGTTCGAACGATAGAGATCTTGGACGCTATTGTAATTTTCAAAGTGCACTCTAGACTTTTGCCGACAGTGTCAGGAAAAACGTAAACAATAGCTGAATATTTCCATTTGACTTTCACCCTGATTTTTTTATCTGCATTCGGTCACAGAACGGAAACAGAGCGAATACACGGGTACTCGACTAGTAGTTCGAGTCAATAATACTAATATAAACACGAAACACCAAGGAGAGCGAATGATCCGATGATTTCTTTGATAAATATTCACGATAACAGCACAGTCGACCCCGCCTTCTAGAAAAGATAATATTCTGACACGCCATGGAAATTATATTTCCCAAGGATAATCCACGTATCGCGATAACAGCCCCAGCCGAGCACGAAGCATTTGTTTTTCCGACTCCCACTCGATTCTAACAAGCAATGAACTTTAATTGATTGGTACTCGCGTGTACATATTGAACTTGATCCCACCGCTAATGATGTTCGATGCAGGATGCGTGGCGGCCCCCTCCCTCGGTCGCATGGCGGGGTTATTATGTGCGAAATCGAAACGAACAGATCATCCCTACCCTTGTTTCTCAGTCGTGTTCATCCTCTGTTGCGATTACCTTTCCGTCGCGCCATGGTTCGAGAGGTAACACGTTAATATATCGACACATATGTGCACGGAAGAATACCTTTTGTTCCCAGAACGCGGAAGCAAACTGCGATTTTACTTGCAGATTATTTTTAATTGTGCCCCCCCTCCTCCCGCCACCCGCGTTGATGATGTATTGAACGATGCTTTCTTTTGTTCGAACTGGCACGATTGTAAACAAAAGCGCATACATTATATAAGAGAGCGCGCGTTTAATCGTATCCACGGATATTTTAACCAATATTTTAACTACACGGGGGTCTCCTCTATGCGGTCACGCTTCCAACGCGCGCGAACTTACCCTTTAGCTGGCGCTCGGCCAGCTTTTCGCGGGTTCATAAAACAAAGAACAGCCTCTACCCCGAAGGCGCTCGAAAGAGCGCGCGGCCACGGTTTTTTAAACCATCGCGAAAACTCGGCCCGCTTTAAATCACAGTGGTTAGGATTCATCGGACCATAAAAAAAAAAGAAAAAAAAAAAAACAGGCCAGAGGGGGTGCTGGCTGGAGCTGTGCATGGGGTGTGTAACGCCGAGGGACGGGAAAAGTGGCGTGTATAACTCGGCTCCCGGGGAATCGTCGTTTCTTGGTCACGTCGTGTTATCGTCGCACGACCTGCGAAGAACCGCCACGGGCTTCCCCGTGGCATTAATGAAATCGAATGAAAGTTCGCTATCGAGAGGGGAGGGGGTAGAGTTCGGTCCAAAAATTACCGGCCGGTCCGCGAGACGAGATTACAGTGATTACACGGCCGAGCGTGTCGGTTTGGCCCCTCCGGGTAAGACTGCTTCGGTTCACGTATCTCGGCACTTCGGACAAGAGAACATCGAGAAAACCGCGTGCTGGGACCGATCCGTGGGCCCCATTCAAACTGTGCCGTGTATCAAGGGCCCCGAGATTACGAGCCGGGAAATGGCCAATGCAGAACGGTTTGCTCAACGATTATTATTATAATATCGGAGTATTAAAATAGATGCGCGTGCTCCGACGTTCTCGCTCGACCGTACGTTACGCGCGACTTCTGGATCTCCGCGGGAACCGTGCCACCGAGTGCCGCATTACGTATTCTATGGTTATATAATGTGTTGTACCGAATACCGGCTGGCGTAATGTGGTTACTTTGCAAATTACGCCCGCGGCGTGGTGTGTCGGTGGGGCGAGTGTTCGATTAATTCAAATTGCTCCTTGCGCGCGGCCCATCACCCCCTCTCTATCGCTTTCTTTCTCTCTATAGCGCGTGCAACGGTAGGTTTTCCTTTTCTCTGCGTGATCGTGTACGCGATGGGAAACGCGTGATTCGGGAAGGAAAGGGTGCACCGATGCAAAAGTAGGTCATGAACAGTCGTGTCATCGAGAACGCCGGAAAATTACGAGTATCGACTTGGAACTGACGCGTGAACGGGATCAACCGCCGTACGCTTTACTTCCGTGGATTTAATTCGTGGGTTTTGAATCAAAAAGTGGGTTTGAATAAATAAATTGTTTTTATGGTAAGGTGGAAGAACACTAGCAATGTTTCGTTCCCACTAATCTCAGATGATTTTAGAGTTTTTTCCCAATCTGCTCGAAGTTAAACTTTTGTTGCTGTAATACTGTTCTAAGCAGTTCCTGCAGCCAGCCTGTTAAGACCAACGAGAAATCGTTACCATCTCGATCAGTAATAACACCGATTCTATTCCGCTAATCCCAGTACATCGGTATCATCCCCACGCAAGAAGCCTCTATGCGGCAATGAATCATACAATCTCACCGAGCATCAAAGGGAACGTAAACAGATAAATTATTCTGCGTTTGCTTGTGTCCCTGAAACCGGTGGAGTATCAGCCTGGTCGTCATCCCATAATCGTTATCCAGGTGAATCGCGGCCAAAACGGGTCGTGGCGCGACACCAGCAGCGGAGGATAGCTAGGTTTCTTCACCGAAACTGTCCGGATGGTGGTCGGTCCGAGCCGTAGTTGCCTCGGCCTCTCATCTGCATACCGTTTCCTCTCTCTAACGACCGTTCATCTTCCGCGATGGGACGTACACGCACCTGTATCGAGATAACGCGGCGTAACATATACCCGCGGCGAATAAGGGCATTGAATCGAAGCCGATCCCTTCGGCCGGGCGGCTTTCCTCCCCTCAGGGGGGGGGGGGGCAAAACGGAGTCGCGGCTCGAATCCGCGGCCGACAGGCACCGCGAGGCGGAATAACTCGCAAGTCCTCGGATCGGTCTATAAATTTCGCGGCCGGGAAATCGCGTATGTACACCTGGCGGGAACCACCGAATCGATCGTCGAGATCCTGGCGCGAGAAGGAACGGTTTCTCTTTTGCATCCCTGCGTGAAGCACAACACGTGTAGGCAAATACCTAAGTGGAAGCAACGCGCAATCTGGCTTAACTAGACGCGTAAGTTACTCGCGCCTTTGGTCTGTCACGCGTTTAACACTTGTAACTTTCGGTGAAAATCTTTCCCTTTACGACACGTGATTACGTTACCGATTCGATTGGCGGTTGTTTTAGAATCCTTTGGAATACCGTTTCCGGATCGATTCGTTTAGTGGTTACGGACCGAGTCGGTTCATTAAAATTACATTAGTTTATGAATCTTAAGAATGGTACATACATGGTTATGTAGATATTGCAGTACCTATGTTTACGTGGCCGTATTTATGCTCGTTTGGTTATTATCGTTTTTCCTGTCATTGCTATACCAAATGAATGGTTGTTTGCTACTTATTAACGGGTCCTGTTCGTGTACCCAATACATTATTATTATTATTATTGCTGTTATCGTGTGCTCGACGGCGTTGTTATTGACGGAAAGATGCCAAATGAATTGTGAAACATCGTACAATCATCGAATCTTACATACACGGTTCACGTTTGACGTTGACGGGGAACCGCGAAGTAAATGCAACAACTTGTCAAATCCCCTGCGCGGAACGAAAAGGTTAAAGCCTCGCGGAGATGAGTTACTATAGTCAATTGGAATCGATTCGCTAGCCGGGACGACTATTACACCGGCTAGTTTCCCATCGATCCCGTTAAGGGGGGTTACAAGACGCCCACTTAATAATTTCGTTACGGAGGCGAGCCAGCATTACCCTCGAATCCCAATCATTGGTGCCGTCAATAACGAAGATAACGGAAGCATAGCGAGGAGGCAGGTCGTTCGCGGGTCGGAACAATTTGTTCCTTTCTCGTTCAAGTCCCGTCACCTGATTTCCATAATTATCCACGGCTGATTATGCTGCGTAACTGTAAACATTGTAGCGTGCGGCGTGGAGCTAAATCGAAACTCGTCGCTCGACACGCGTAATCAGTCCATCTATTTTCAGTCTAGCGGTTCGCGTCAACGATTTTTGCATACCTTGAACGGTTATTCTCGAGTTGACTACGTACCAAACGGAGCGTCCGGTGTGTAACCATTTACCAGCACAGTTCCAGTCCGACATACCTAGTAGTTGATCGGCTAACGATCGGACAAAAAAAACGGCAGTAATGACTCTGGATCTTTTAATAGACGATGCTTGATGCTGCTGATTCGTCATCCGTCTTTATGCATGTTAATTGCACGATTTTTTCTCCGCCCCGATAACCACCCAGTACGCGTGATCACGAAGTGAAAAAAGACATCGAAAGCCTGGTTCCCTCGCCGGAGGCGTCCAAAAGGACAACGATTCGAGCGACTAAACGGACCGTCGCGGCATAAGTATAACCTGTCCGGTCTGGGTGGCGCGCGCGAGCGCGTTATTTAACGGAAAACCGAGCGTCGATTTACAAATAACACCGTCGAAAGGAAGAAACGACGGAAGAAAGAAAGAGGACACACGGCCCCGAAGCGATTCCGCTCGCCAGATGCGTTCGTAACCCGGGCCCCGGTGCGTTTTTCTACCTGAAGGGCGTCCAATTGAGCGCAACACATGGCGCTGCGTGGCCTGGCGTGGCGCGCTGCGCTGGGTTTATACGCGACGTGGTGCCCTCCGTGCGCCAACGATTCGTCTCGTCTCGTATAACGATGGGAAAACAAGCTCTTGCCACGTTAGTAGACACAATGCAATTTTGGCCGGTGAACGGACGAGTATTTAATTGAGTCGATGTCCAAAGGGAAAACAACGAGAAAAAACGACAGTGGGAAGGTGGATACGGTGGTTTTTGGGAAAATGAGAAGCGAATGAGAATATAGTTTCTGCTGAGTAAAGTACCGAAAGATGCGTAAACATTCTCAGTTTACTCGTCAAGTGTTCTTTTTTTTTTTTGCCCAACATCACGTGTGCGAGATTACAAAAATTCTGTTAATGTTTAGTAAAGGTTCCAGAAGGAAAATGTCCATCTGTGTAGCTCCTTGGATCTGTCTAAAACAGTTTTGTATATTTTGTACCGATCGATTCACAACGGGGCGTGATTCTGTGAAAAAAAAACCGTGCCCCTTCTGCCCGGTCCCCATTGTCCCGGCTGCAGGCAGAGGCTACACGCTTTTCGTCGTTAATAACCATGCTAAACAGGGCCTCGCCCGTTGCCACCGGTTCCTGGGAGCACGTAGAAACTTTTCTACCGTGACGATGGCCGAAAGAATCCGGAATCGCGGACGATTCCTAGAATGTAAAAACATTTATACTGCCAGACTCGTGAAACCGGCGAGCAAAGACGCAGGCAATTCTAAGTCGACTGTCTAGTAAAACAGAGACACGTTTTTTCTGTCTGTTTGTGTACTCATCGCATAAATCTCAGCACATTTCCGCTTTGCGTATATTCGATCGATCTTCCCTGTCGAGTTCGGTCATTACTACAACGATCGTAATAGCGTTAAAAAGTAATCCTTGGTAATTCACATTGAACCTCTTCGTGTAATACGACACTAATAATTCCGAAAGTCTAACATTTATACATACTTAGGACTAGAACTACAAGCAAGTCAAAATGACTTGTCAATAAACGCTTACAACGACGATTAAAATATTACCACAATACATTTTCTCAGATCTTTTGCACCTTTTATTACGATATGAAAGTGAAGAAGTTAGTCAATTTCTAAATATCTCAATTTTCAAAAGTTTTTTTACGTTTATCCACCGATTGAAGCAAATATGCGTTTAACGTCGATAGTTCTAGTGTTAAATCGGAACCTCCCGTCCCTACAGTGGCTTCGAGTGAATCTCGTTATCAATATTCAACACTTTATTTACGGACCAGCCTGTCGAAAAACGTAAACGTATCTAATCAGTGAATCCGCCTCAAAACCGCCCCGGGTAATTATATGACCAGTGTGCAAACAGACGCGCCAGGATCATGCTACGAACGATACAAGGCGTCATATCGTGCGATCGGTCGCATTACCGCGCTCGTATTTACCGAGGGTTTCCAACGCGGGATCGTCCAGTTAACGACACAACCAGCGGACGACAAAAAGCGTGTGGCTCGGTGTTATTACCTCGAAATGAGGCATCTCGATGATACCTGTGGATGCATGGGAACGGTTGTTTGTATACATATAGGTACGCGTGTTCGCACCGGCGGGTCTCTCCCTTCGATATACACACGCGCTGCGTAATCGCGTGGCTTTACATGTCACTTTGTAGCGCATGAATAATTAATGGCCTCTCCCGTTTATTTCACCGCTCGCTTTACGGACGGCCCCGCGTTTTTTTTTTTTTTCTTCTCATTTTCCTCTTTGATTCCGATACCTCGCGCGATCATTCGACGCGTTTCCGGAACGGGGAGTCGGGAGGGAAAAATGCCGTCTCGACTGTCTCGGGTTTCTTTGCAATCTGTTTGATCGTGTAATGCTGTCCAGGTGTATTCCGCCGAAGAATCAGAATCGCTGATTGAACAGAAGAAACTTGCCGAGGGAAGAGTGGGTCGCTCACGGACATTTAAACGAAACACTAAAACAATATAGAATCAATGAATTGTAATGAAATTGATCTTCCAGAAAGTAGTGGGGGGATGCTAGTTTCGTGTTCGATCTTTACGTGAAAGTATGCACTAAAAGTGGTACCGTTTTCCTAATTACCAGAAGGTATTCGGCCAGCGAACTCATCTGTCGTAAACGTCAGGCCGTAAGATAACCATATCATGCGAATTATAAACTTACAGTAAAAAAGACACACCGGAGAGCTCCGCTCTCCGATAACTGTTTTACGACTTCGGTTGATTGCGGCGGAAAGTAATTTCTATGACATCAACACGCGGAACGGAATCGTGGAACGCAACTTTGTGGAACAGAACTTCTAGAAGCTGGTTACAGCATGGCTGCCGAGACTAGCAACGCTTTTCTCCTCAAGGTTAATTGAAAAAAACGGAGCGATTCTCGAAGAACTCGCGGGGACGTTTTCTCTCTCTCTGTAGAAGAGAAATATCATCAGTTGCCCGTTCTTCGGACGGCAATTCAACGTTGTGTGTGGGTAGGAAAAAAAAATGAAGAGGGAGAGCCAGCCAACAGCCCTCGTGTCGTTATTAAAGGACTGGACGTCAGTCGACAGCCGCAGGAAAGGGCGCGTGCATGGTGAAACCGCAACCCCGAAGCCGCACGCTAATTATTTATTCTTCGTTATTGCTACTTTTTGACGTGGCGTGACGATATTCTCCCTCCCTGTCGTCGCATATGATTCGACCGCCCCGTTTCGTCGACCTTCACCTTCTCCGTGAACTTCCTGTCTTCGCCGTCGCTGAGATTGTCAACGGAAACGGCTGATCATTTGTTGTCCTCCTCGAATATTTTAGTTCGACAACGTCTGGTGTTTTTAGTGCCAGAATAACGTACAATGGGCAATATTAAGGATTAA
This sequence comes from Dufourea novaeangliae, assembly GCF_001272555.1. Classification (NCBI taxonomy): domain Eukaryota; kingdom Metazoa; phylum Arthropoda; class Insecta; order Hymenoptera; family Halictidae; genus Dufourea; species Dufourea novaeangliae. The sequence goes on along the minus strand of NW_015373885.1, from coordinate 328,082 downwards.
TACGTGTCCTATAACCGTATTGACAACGGTTCTTGAACCCCATACAGTTGTTAATGGGATTATTACTAAGGATCGAGGTTAGTGGTAAATTAATAGCTAGTTCTGTATTGATTATATTCCGATCGTATAAGTAAAGTTCCTCAAGGTTTAAGGGATACATAACGTCCAGGCCTTAGGAGCCCTTTACCCTCGAGGTGTACAATCATTTTATATTCGAGAAAGCGTTCCACCGACGGGATAATCGTCTATGACGCATAGTTTGACGGTGATTGGGTTCCGTGACGTCAATATTGCCACGGATAGGCGGACACGGGGGCCTTCAGGTTGTGTGAAAATATTTGCGGCCGTGCGTGTTCTGATCGCCGCGGCGTTTGGAATGTGTGTGCGTGCTAGGCCGGGTCCACACGGAATTTCCGCGAGATTTGTATTGGTCGTGTCCGAGGAAGACCCCTCTCTCAGGTCCGGCAACAAGACGTTTCACGTGGCGAGGGAAGTGAAATAATTGAGAGGATACATATGGGAAAGTGTGCTCGTAATCGAGCGGCGTGTTCGACGTGTATGTACCTCGGGGAACAAAAACTTAATTACTATTTGCCGTAAATAAATTAATGGTAATCACCGCGGATAATAGTCCGTAACGATCGTTTGGTAGATGTTGAAATTTCATTCGACGATATTGAGAGAATTCACGCGGAAAATTCCCTCGTGAAACGGAGATCGGCCACGAGCGATCGACGAAAACAATACGAACAATCTATCGCGAGGTGATTACGACAGTTCTTCAACGTAAGGACGCATACATTGCATTATATATTTTTCCAGCAATTATCATTCCGCGGTTAGTACCTGCCTCACACCGGACGGGTGAAAAAGGTTCTATCTCATCGCGAAACATCGCGAGGCAAACGAATTACCATTACAAATCTCTTTGCCCGTGATCGCGAACGCATAAAAGTGTCGGGTTACAGTAATGTATTCCTTCGGGTTTCGTGAACGGCTTATATCTTGAAACTTTCATTAGACCGACAGGGTACGGCGTACGTGTCAGTTTCACACGTATTAATGCGAAATACTTAACTAGACATAATGTTTTCCAGCAATTAGTAAAGGCAGGTAGGGTGTGGAAAAGAGGCGGAGAGCAACAACTGAGAAGTTTTAATTTCAATAGATCGTTAGAACGATTAAATTCATTCGTATTGTGTATAGTGAAGTCTCTGCGTTAACGTTCCATAAATATATCGTGGCTCGTTCCGAAAATTTAATATCTCGTGAAACAGTTCGCGGTTCACAAGTAGAATCGGCCCTTGAGTCGGACCAATCGTCCTGAGAATACTCCACCATACACCTTCATCGCCATCATTACGACCAGCTTTCCAGCAACTTCCGAGCAACGTGGTCGCTCGTACGTTTGTTAATAGCGGCTTATCCTCTTCCGCGAAACGGTTTCCGACTCGCAGAGGTTACGCGTCAAGCACCATGGACAATGCACGATACATTGATTCTTTATGAGGCCACGTGGGATACTCGGCGTAGTGCCTTATAACTGCTCCACGGTCGACGGTTATTGTAATACGGCTAACGTACCACACTTAGCCGATTATGTTACAAAGACACGGAACGGGCCGCCGCGTACCACGCTTCACGATCGCTGACACCTACCGACCCGCGAGCGCTCGACGTTCGCCGAGGCATTATGATCACCGGCCATTAAAGTAATCGATGCTATTTAGAGGCAAGATACGCTTCTCATACGCTGACCCCGCCGTGACATCCTAGAGCGTAGCGTGGATAATTTCGATTTGCACGATTTTCACCTTGTACCGAACGAATTTTCATGCGGAGGAGAACGATGACATTGACCTCTGTTCATTTCTGAGATAGATGATAGTCTCTATGGAGAAGAATCGTGGATTATTCTTCGTTCAGCGCGCTTATCATTGGGTATGTTTGCTGCTTACCCTTCTTCAGTTTCATCGATGGCAGTAGTTTATCGTACGTCAAGAGCCGGAATAATAAATTTCATAACTCTTTAATAAATCTGATTTCCATTTACTAATATTTCTGAAGATACACTAGCCTGCAAGCCTCGATATGCATCACTTTGGGTTGTGAACCCCTTCGAACAGATCACGTGAGTCACCCGTGCAACTCGCCTCGAGGACAGGATTAAGATTTTTAATGCGTCGACCAGATTTATTCTGGATATTAAAGACGTCGAGGAAGGGGACAATTCCAGCTAACAATTTCAGTTTTTCAACGCGTAAGCAGGATCTCGGGGTCTATCCGACCACCAGGGTTCCCCGCTAACGTTCTCCTTCCCCGCCATAACGAGCAGATATGGTGGCTGGTCAAACACGACTCGGTGATTCTTTATGGGGCCATTAAAGCCGCGCGGAGTCATAGTCGCATGGTAAACATTATTATAATCCGACCAGCACAGCGCACCGCGCCGCGGCGGCCGTGCCGATTACTTTACAAAGGCGCAGTACGACTGCTTTAGGGTCGCGATTCCGCTTTACGAGCGCTGACACTAGCGATGGGAATCGAGCCCTCTGAAGACGTCTTGATTCACAAACAGGAACCAGCATTCTTTGGTGGCATAATTTACTCGGAATTTTCAAAAATTTTCAGAAAGATTCTAGGACTTAATTAACTTCGTATGCCTAAACAATAAAACAGGAGCAAACGGAGTCGAGATACCATTTGGTACTTGTTGGATAGCGAAGATTGGAGCTAAGTTGAAATATGTATATTGGTTGCAACAAGAACGGAAATTTATACTTTCCCGATGATTTGCATACTCGTTTCAAAATGCATACGAAAGTCCCAGCACTACCTAACGCTGACCAAACTGGAGCAGACCACAAGCACACTGCTCTTGCTCCTATCGCGCGGCAACGAACGCTCGTGCGCCGATATTACGAGCTCGAATATTAAAGTAATTGATGCCACCATAAAACATCGAACAGCGGCACGTCCCTCCGTGTTCCTGTGTCGGTTCTTTCCCATCGTGTCCCTGTGGAGCTCGGACTAACGCGTGGACGGTATTCCTCCGCGTCGTTTCCTTGAATTTTTGCCGGATACGGAGGTGCTGTCGTTACATTAACCAAACAAGTGGCAAATAAACGATACGAAATTCTGTCCGTTTAACTACGGCAGTGATGGGCAACCGAGCCCGCTCGGGCATGTTGCCCGCACGGTCAAGTGGCGGGCAGTCGCGGGCTCCTGTGAAGGCGACGCGAGGCAGGAAACGTTTAATCTAAACTAAGGTATCGCTCGTATAGATTAATAATCATTTATGTTTCTTTTTATTCAAAACAGAGGGGGCGCCACAAACGTGTAGGTTTTTCCGCCATCTTCGATTGAGAAAAGTACCGGAAAAATTTGGGAATTTATGGGAAATGCTCGAACTCGAACGAATCGGAACCACAGAAGACGACCCAACGTCGCGGAACCCTACACCGTGTTGTAACCGTCTTAAATAGTTCGGCCGAGGCGTGTGTGTTTCGCGCTCGAATAATAATTTCTTATCCCCGTCGGGACCATACGGAACGGCTTCATCGCCCCAGGGCCTCGGTGTACATCCTCGCGACATTGTCTACCCCGCGGAGGCTACGGTGTAGCCGGAGGATTTAAAGAGCCGGCTGGATCGCGTAGGCGGCTGCCTTCCACGGTGTAAACCGAGCTTTACGGCGCTCGTGGTCCCCGTCGATCGTGGGATCGTATTAGAGCGGCGCGTCGGCGCCGAGTTTGGCTTAGGTCCGAGGGTGTGTGTGCAGGGAGGAACTGTGCCGTTCTTCAGCTGTGGTTCGATGCAAAGGGAAGCAAGGGAGAGAGAAAGAGAGAGAAAAAGTGAATACGAAGAGCGGAAGAGAGAAGGGAAAAATAAAGAGAAATAATAGAGTCGGCTGGTGAGACGGAGAAATGGATCGAACGGACGGCGGCGGAGAAACGGGTACGAACGGAGAGAGACAGAGGATGGAAGGGCACATGGAAGGAACAGCGTGTAACGATGTATCAAGCTGTTGCGCCCCTGGCGTGTCCGGCAATGGTGGATCGTCGCTTTGAGCTGGACCGCGCCGCTTCGGCTCTGCATCATGCCTTTACACGCTCCCAATGCCCAAACGAGGGACGATAATGCCTCGCTCTCGTCTTGTTCCCGCGCATAGACACTAAGAATTTCGTATCCCTTGCCGCGCGCGCGCGCGCGCGAGCGAGCGAGCGCCCGCTCACGACCTATCTTACGGGTTAACAGAGCCGACGCAGCCGGTCTGCCTCTCTTCGATTGACTCGTTCTCCTCCAGCACCGTGATATGCCGTCTTTTTATGTCCTCCCGTGGATCTCCCGAGGATTTTGCACTTCCCTTCCCGGTTTATTCCGCCCCTCCTTGTTTCTCTACCGGTTCCTTCCAATGTAGATTCCCCATCCACCGGGATGTAATTGCGAATTGAACGTGCCCCACATGTCCCCTCGAAATTATCCTGTACGTCGAAGACTGGACCGATAGGAATTGGAAACATAATTCCAGAAATTCTGTATTGTTCGCTTCTAACGAGTTCCCACGGATACGAAACTTATTCTACCCGATAACGTGACAGGGTATCTTTGGCGAGGGGGGTTAGGGTGGACGATAATTAATTTCAGCTGTGCGGTTCGCCCGTTTTCTCGCCAGTTACCGGGCGTGTGCGAGTCCCGGCATCGATATTGGCGCGGCACGGCGTGAGTCTTTTAATAATTTCCACTCGACGCGCACCGTCTAGCCCCGCTCGCGTGAGTAATGTCGCGCGAATCTCGACAGGTCGCCGAGATAATATAATTCGCGGGCGATATTTTAAAATCCCTCCTCCCCCGAGCGTAATTAATTCTGATATCCCCCTGGCTCGTCGTCTTCTTACTCTTCAACGCGGATAGATTAAATTTCTGCACGGCAATAAATTCCATTAATAATATTGCATGATACGGTTCGGTCGTATGCTTGGCTCCGGCTACTCGT